>NC_091139.1:17507716-18107716 GCF_041381155.1 Argopecten irradians | reverse complement strand
GGATAATGACTCAACATTCCTAATAGAGTACATAAGTGCACAATCAGGGTTATGTTACACATTTGAATTTTGATCAGTTTTATCTGTAGGGATTTTGCTACAATCACGTGTCAATTGTACCTCAAAACAACACATTCCTCCCCCAATAAAGTACTTATTTACAACATAAACATATATACAAGTATATTTAGTCTTACTTACAAAACTGAGAATATTTGATTGCTCGTGGAACAGTGCTTTTAATCCAAAATTGTTTAGTTCATTTTCTACTTAATATGGCGATCTCTCAGTGTCCTGATGCACATTAAGATAACAAATTGTATGTTCCGTCGGGAATGTTCAACAATTATTTCGAAAGCTCTCTGCACACTGTATGATATTGTAATAATATTTTCTTTAAATATATTAATTATATATCTGTACCTATTTGTTTCGAGGTAACCGTCGTGATGTTGTAAACTTTAACCTTCTGCCTGAAAAAGACACAATCGGTATACCTGACGGGATGACCATTGACACAGACGGACACCTATGGGTCGCATGCTACGGTGGGGGCAAGGTCGTGTGCTTCGACCCGGCCACCGGTACGTTTGTAAATGTAAATGAATACAATAAAACATTAAGTACAAATTAATTTTAATTCGCATGTTGACATTTAAGTAACGTTTGTATAAAAAAAATCTGGTAAATATCGGTATATTAATTTCAAAAACGTTTTTTCTACTTTCAGGTAAGAAACTCCGAGAAGTTCAGATCCCTGCACCGAGAACAACATCTTGCTGTTTTGGCGGGAAAAACTTGGATGAGTTGTACGTCACAACGTCGTCATATTTTGCGTCTGAACAGCCGATGTATGGATCTGTATTCAAGGTCACTGAGCTTGGGGTCATAGGTCAACCTGCCAACGTATATTTTGGATGATAAATAATATTTTTAAAAATTAATGTTTTTCACAATTTACATTTTATTCAGTTTTTGCGTCATTGCAATCTACTGTACAGATTATCAATATAATAAATGATCATGCTTTCTATTTTCTCTTTCTCATTTGTATAATTAATTGTATTGAGGCACTCACTTACACTCGCACACACATTGTAACCATGGCACTATCACATTGTCTAGATTTGTATTTATAAATGCATTCCTCCATACATTCACAAAGCACTTTCTTACTTGCTAAGATAGATTGTCCAAGAAATAGATATGTATATAAGATATTATCTAAATATAACAAATACCTCGTATTATGTTATAATTCTTATACAGTCTTACATTGAACTCGGATATATTGAAATCCCACTTTATATGAACAAATATACTATTCCCTTCCACAATCCCATATAATCTATGCATTTCTTCCCGGCTACTATGAAATGTGTTGTATGAAGTCTTTTTTGTCCCCGTCATCGCTTTTTCAACATTTGACTGATATGCATCGGTGGGCCAAGCCAGACATAGTGTACATTGTAAACAAAGACGAGAATTGGCCGTGCCCTGTATGAATGGAAAATTAATTGACCATAAAGTTGAGTGTTCACAGGTGAGTTTTTATGTTGTGAGTAAATGTCGTAACAAAAATATAAACCAGTCTACCAGCCGTGGAACAAGGACTAAAACTAAAAAAACAAATAACGAAGGAATTTGACATCAAACCCAATACATAAGTTGAGATTTTGAACAAAAAGATAGAAAGTTTACTCCGAAACGGAAACGGAAGCTGTGACAGCGTCGAGGTCGAGTCCGATGATCCAGATTACGTGATTCCATTAGCGGAACTTAGGAAAATAAAATATAAAATAGAGAATTACGTTTCTATGGATGATAATTTCATCACAACCACAACATTATCAGATCACGACATTGTAAAATCCGTGTACTGATGTCGACATTGACTAGGATGACTACAATGATTAAAAACATGACTGCCCTAATGCTGAGGAACGAAACTGCTGCATCGCTAAACTAACAACTTGAAGGAACATTCAGCAAAAACAAAACTTTGTTTGTTTGCTTTATTAACGTCCTATTAACAGCTATGGTCATGTAAGGACGGCCTCCCATGTATGCGGTATGTTGTGCGAGGTGCCTGTTTTGGGAGACTGCGGTATATTCATGTTGTGTCTTCTTGTATAGTGGAACTGTTGCCCTTTTTATAGTGCTATATCACTGAAACATGCCGCTGAAGACACCAAGCAACACACCCCATCCGGTCACATTATTCTGACAACGGACGAACCAGTCGTCCCTCCCTGTATGCTGAGCGCTAAGCAGGAGCAGTAACTTCCACTTTTATAGACTTTGGTGTGTCTCGGCCAGGGGACAGAACCCAGAGCCTTCCTCACAAGGGCGAACGCTCAACTCAAGGCCAAAAGTGAGGCGGTGCCAAGGGAGGCATTAGGAAAGATAAAGTCAGTTAGGAAGAAGAGAAAAGATAATATCCTAAATTTAGTCGCCTTTTACGATCATGCAATAGGGGCAGCAGGCACAATTCTAACGCCCTACCTGAACGCCAGTAATAATATTTTCGCCAGTCTTACTTGCAATAGTTTTATTTGTTAGCAACGAATTTGTTGACAAATAATAGACAGTCTCGCATAAGCGATTTCTTTAAAAAATGACAAGAAGACTTACCGGAGAACAGACTGCAGTATCGAGGGTACGATATATTGTAATTATCGTATTTTATAATTTTTAGCGGTTTGATTGATTTATTCTCGCCATCTATCCCTCAGAAAATGAGTCCGCCATCGTGTTGCGATTGAAATTAACCACTCTTTAATCGATCGATTTTCCGTATATTAATTCATCTTACGTTTGGACATGGTTTATCCATATTATATTTTTTAAACAAGCTTGCCTAAATTATTCTGATGTAGATATGTACAGTGTAATTTTGGCACACCGACGATTTTTACATGTGAATCACGACGTAACTTTAATGCGTCTCAAAAATATAAAAAAAAATACTGCATTTTACTATTACGCATGCATCTGCTACGTACTTATATTCAATTTCATTATATTTCCCATGAATGTTCTATCTTTTTACACTTTATTGCGATTATTTCGATGCAAAACTATATATATATATACTTTAAGTTATACTGTAGGCTTATAGGCATAACTCCCGTTTTTAGGGGTAAAAAGTTATATGTATAAAATTTATCTTGTTATTTAGATCAAGATTTGTCAATTTTTGCGCTTATTCATGTAGGCAAGTCATTGTAACATTGTAACTACAGCAAAGTGCTTGAAAAATTGCAAATATAATTGCAGAAAATTCGCAGAGCACTTAAGCGTCCGGCGTACACTTCAGTTTTTTTCCGCTTCCTCATCCAAGGTCATTTATGGCCAAAACAACAACCCATGCATTCGTTTTAAAGAACCATTAAATAACACATAATGATTTTATCTAAAAGATCACAGAAGAACACAGGCAAGATTTTATGAACGATTGTTTGGGGGTAAATTAGTTTTGGTAAAAACTCATGAGAAAACTCATACACAATGTTGATGAAGCAATAAAAGGATGAATTGATAAGAAAACGTTCATATTTTGTTAAAAATGTTGATTTCTTTGAGATAACTGACAATACGATTATGTCTCATGACATGAAAAAAAATGTATCGGAGACATCGTAATACTTATCCCTTATGTGTTTAAAAGCAATACAATGCACTTAAATGTGCTACAAGGAGAATCACATGCATAGCAGGATAGGTATTTTACTAGTTAGGAAGAAAGATAAGGTAAGATCCTAAATTTAGTCGCCTTTTACGCATGCAATAGACGCAGCAGGTACGCACTACCTGCAGAACACATAAATAGGCAAGTAACTACTCCATTTTGTCTTCTTCAAAAATGAGTCACTCTATACTGTAACCACTGAATCACTCTATACTGTAACCACTGAATCACTCTATACTGTAACCACTGAATCACTCTATACTGTAACCACTGAATCACTCTATACTGTAACCACTGAATCACTATACTGTAACCACTGAATCACTATACTGTAACCACTGTAACCACTGAATCCACTGATCACTCTATACTGTAACCACTGAATCATTATACTGTAACCACTAAAAAAAAATCTCTATACTGTAACCACTGAATCACTCTATACTGTAACCACTGAATCACTATACTGTAACCACTGAATCACTCTATACTGTAACCACTGAATCACTCTATACTGTAACCACTGAATCACTCTATACTGTAACCACTGAATCACTCTATACTGTAACCACTGAATCACTCTATACTGTAACCACTGAATCACTATACTGTAACCACTGAATCACTATACTGTAACCACTGAATCACTCTATACTGTAACCACTGAATCACTCTATACTGTAACCACTGAATCACTATACTGTAACCACTGTAACCACTGAATCACTCTATACTGTAACCACTGAATCACTATACTGTAACCACTGAATCACTCTATACTGTAACCACTGAATCACTATACTGTAACCACTGTTAACCACTGAATCACTCTATACTGTAACCACTGAATCACTATACTGTAACCACTGAATCACTCTATACTGTAACCACTGAATCACTCTATACTGTAACCACTGAATCACTCTATACTGTAACCACTGAATCACTCTATACTGTAACCACTGAATCACTCTATACTGTAACCACTGAATCACTATACTGTAACCACTGAATCACTCTATACTGTAACCACTGAATCACTCTATACTGTAACCACTGAATCACTCTATACTGTAACCACTGAATCACTCTATACTGTAACCACTGTAACCACTGAATCACTCTATACTGTAACCACTGAATCACTATACTGTAACCACTGAATCACTATACTGTAACCACTGTAACCACTGAATCACTCTATACTGTAACCACTGAATCACTATACTGTAACCACTGTAACCACTGAATCACTCTATACTGTAACCACTGAATCACTATACTGTAACCACTGAATCACTCTATACTGTAACCACTGAATCACTCTATACTGTAACCACTGAATCACTCTATACTGTAACCACTGAATCACTCTATACTGTAACCACTGAATCACTCTATACTGTAACCACTGAATCACTATACTGTAACCACTGAATCACTCTATACTGTAACCACTGAATCACTCTATACTGTAACCACTGAATCACTCTATACTGTAACCACTGAATCACTATACTGTAAACTGAACACTGTAACCACGAATCACTCTATACTGTAACCACTGAATCACTATACTGTAACCACTGAATCACTCTATACTGTAACCACTGAATCACTATACTGTAACCACTGTTACCACTGAATCACTCTATACTGTAACCACTGAATCACTATACTGTAACCACTGAATCACTATACTGTAACCACTGAATCACTCTATACTGTAACCACTGTAACCACTGAATCACTCTATACTGTAACCACTGAATCACTATACTGTAACCACCGAATCACTCTATACTGTAACCACTGAATCACTATACTGTAACCACTGAATCACTCTATACTGTAACCACTGAATCACTCTATACTGTAACCACTGAATCACTCTATACTGTAACCACTGAATCACTCTATACTGTAACCACTGAATCACTCTATACTGTAACCACTGAATCACTCTATACTGTAACCACTGAATCACTCTATACTGTAACCACTGAATCACTCTATACTGTAACCACTGAATCACTCTATACTGTAACCACTGAATCACTCTATACTGTAACCACTGAATCACTATACTGTAACCACTGAATCACTCTATACTGTAACCACTGAATCACTCTATACTGTAACCACTGAATCACTCTATACTGTAACCACTGAATCACTCTATACTGTAACCACTGAATCACTCTATACTGTAACCACTGAATCACTCTATACTGTAACCACTGAATCACTCTATACTGTAACCACTGAATCACTATACTGTAACCACTGAATCACTCTATACTGTAACCACTGAATCACTATACTGTAACCACTGTAACCACTGAATCACTCTATACTGTAACCACTGAAGATTTGTGTTTTTGTAACTCCGTAAGGAATTTTGTAGATTTTGCACCAAGCTATTTTATCAATGATCTCAAAAACATCATTCAATACTTTGGTACCAATAAACCATATGTATTTATGTTGGGTTTCACTTAATACTTTTAAATAAAATGAGCAAATGAATAGAGTTCATCCCTGCTTACTTCCTTTAATACATGTATATCATTCACAATGTAAGTGCCTTTTCTTATAATAGGCCTTATAGAAAACAATTTTTCCACCAATTTTATTTTATTATTATGCCTTATAGAAACTTTCAATATATTGTCATGTAGAAAATTAACGTGGTATTTTGTATTCAGAATCTACCATGACCTAAAAACATCCAGTATAAGTAAAGTATCGTCATCATACTGTGGTAACAGAATTGGACAATTCTCAACATTTACATTTTCATAAAATCTGAATTGTTAGATAACACTTTTACACAGAAAATAAATATAAATAGATACCGTACTAATGGGCCCCCATGTTTACAGCCCATCAAAAAAATAAGCCCCCCACCCCTCTCCTGAATTATTATAGAATGGACATTGAAGTGTAATATTTTAAACCAATTCTATATATTTCTGCTAAAGTCAAAGGGAAAAACGTTTTTCAAAAATGTTTATAAAGCATCACACATGTTTGTCCGTCCCTTTGAATTATTTTCACAGTTTTATATAAATATGTGTAGCATATCCATGTGTAAAAATAAACATATTTCTATGCCAATTAAAACAAGAGGAGATTGTAATATACTGTCTGCCTTGGCAAAAATCTCTACGTTTATTTTCGCCAAGAAATACAAGTTTTAAACTCTGAATAAATAAACATTCTTATAGGGCTATTTACAGTAAGCGGTATACGCATAAGTACATAAGTATGTATACGGATACGTATTTAAAGGGGAGCAATCATTATTTGTAATTTTTTATTGAGTTTTCTAAATCTATAATTAGACTAATAATATCGTAATATATTTTGGTTGAATTTGATTGGCTGTGAATATCTGTATTATGCAATGTGATATCTGGATATCTACCTGCCTGAACAAAAACGCACTATCATTGTATGGTACGTGTGTACCTGGGTGAACTTGTACGCATAAGAAATTTTATTTCTATATATTATTTCAAAAACGTGATTTGTGATGAGATGACCTATCAAATTACGACCTCTGAATTTCTTGACGAGAAGACGAAATAAATTTGCAAGGGCTAATCGAATCATTTTCGTGTATGTAGTCACTTCTCTCAATTCCGTGACCCTGAATACCGGGATGTCCTCAGATGCTCTATGAAATAGAATGAGAAAACCTATCTAGAAGTTAATCAGATTGCTGGATCTTGCATTGGGACTTTTAAATGGAATAAATGGAATGGGACAAGTTTCAAGAAAAAAATTTAACTTAAAAAAAAATCCATAGGAACGCATTACAGACTTTAAGGTAGGCTCTTTAACTTTAGGGGTTTTCCTTAACTCAAATAATGCTTTCCTTTGGAGAATTTTTATAAACGTGAAACTTGTCCATGGATACTATCGATCTCCAACCTCCGCTCGCCAAAACGTTCATCACGTATAATAAATTTGGTTCCACTAAAAGCTACCACAATTAAAACCCTCAAATATCTTCAAAAAATTATAAGTCAAAATCAAACAAATTTCAGGAAACATACTCAGGTAACAATACGATTGCTTAACTGTTTTTGAAGAACGTAATGATTCTAAAGTATGAACAATATAACTAATAGCCGAAAAAGAGTACAGAGTACAATTTAGAATTCAGACCCATGAATGTCATATTATTTTGACCGCTTTAGAGGACAAATATATGCTTCAGATGCTTATGCAAATCTGTCATAGGTTCCAGAATGAGATACAAATGGGAATCTCCCAAGCTGTTTCCACAGAGTTCGCAATAAAAAACAAACAGGTCCTCAATATTTCGTAACATTCCCCACCCCCTCGCGCGCCCCGCACCCACAGGAGATAATTGATATACTTTTTTTCAGATATTAGTACATATAATCCTTGTACACATCTATAGACAGTGGCGTCGTGTTTGGGAGGTTCGGGGTATAACCGGGAAAAATATTACGATTAAGAATGACTGTGATGAGCTTTACGATGTATTTTGATTATTTTGCGAGCGCCGAAGGCGCGAGATTTTGGTGCTTTTGGGGGGGGGGCGGAATTGTACGATTTAGAATGGCAGAGATGAGTTTTAGGATGCATTTTGTTGAATTTGGGAGCGCCGAAGGCGCGTGATTTTGGTGTATGAGGGGTCTAGGGGTTACCATAGGAAAAAAATTACGATTTAGAATGGTCGAGATGAGTTTTACGATCTGTTTTGATGAATTTGCGAGCGTTAAAGGCGCGAGATTTTGTTGTTGGAGGGTCCGGGGGGTCTTCACCGAGAAAAATATTACGATTTGGAATGACTGAGATGGGATTTACATTGTATTTGATGATTTTAAAGCGTTCTTAACACGGTAATATTTCGATTTAAAGCTACCTGCATTTAGAAATGATAGTTGTGAGTGTTGTCATACCATTATGCAACCAAGCTCGACCTGAACATACCGGATTCACACCATCGGCATATTGTTGTGGAACTCAAAATACTAATGAATTGATTGTCTTGCTATGACATATAAACAAATTTATCTTTTAGGAAGCATTGGTTGAGATAGTATAATCCCTTGATGAATATTTTTAGTCTAGTTCGTGTGTATTGAATTAAAGGTTTTAACATTACGTGCTTCAACGTTTTTAGGAAACGCGTCGCGAAGCGGAAAATTTTCTAAAATAAAGTACAAAAATGTGCAGAAGGACGCTTTTTTCTTTCAAATGTGCATTTTTAGAACATTTCACTCAAAAAATTTGCGTACCGAAAAAACCATTGTCTTATCTTATCGTATCCCCTTTATGCAAAGCAACTGTGACTGTCCTGTTCCTATTTTTTCAACAACTATTGGGGAAACTGTACGCATTCTGAACACCTAAATGCAAAAATCCGTAATTTTTATCAGGTAATATTATTTTAGTCGTACATTGTTCCAAGATGTGACCCACGTACATCTACAATTGTATTCCGGTGTGACGATGATTGCAAATAGGGGCCGTGGTACCGAGTGGTTTTAGATGTACCGATGTATTACCACAAGCCATCCACCTCTGGGTCGCGAGTTCGAATCCCATGCGGGGCAGTTGTCATGTACTGACCGCTGGTCGGTGTTTTTTTCTCAAGGAACTCTTTACCATCAGACTTGGCACGTCCTTACATGATCCTAGCTGTAAGTAGGACGTTAAACTAACCAAAGTGAGAAAATGTTCAAGTAGAACACTACGACTTTATCTAACAAACAAGTTATCCTGTGTGACTAAAACATTATCAGTGCCACCTAAGAAAGGGGACATGTCGGTGTCTGTCGCCATACGTCACGTGACCCCGGAGCTGGGGGAGGGCCCTCACTGGGAGGATGACAAACAAACACTCCTATTTCTGGACCATGTGAAATGCGAGTTGTTCCGGTGGTGCCCTGTCACGGAGGAACTGAAATCCTTAAAGCTAGGTTCGTATCACCGAAATGTATGACTACAATGTGAAGGAATATAACGGTCAAATGCTTCCCAGGTTAAAATAAACAGAAGATACGGGTTTGTTGACTTAACGTAACGCCATAAGGGCATACCTTACACCACGGTCTGGTCCCAGTATACCTAGTGATCTCGTCCGAATGTTTGTTATCTCGGCTTTAGAAATGACACAGTTTAAAACAACCATATTAAGTAAAGCAAAATGTAATTTCATGATCATTTCATTACTCAATTTACTAATTTATTTCTGAATTTTAACGACCTAACACAACAAATGAAGATAAATAATTCAAACAAAATAGTGGTGTTAAAAAAGGTAGGCGCACATTTTAACCATGTTGGTATTATGGCATAAGTTAAACCATACCTAACTACACTGAGTGACAAAGCAAACTACATTTGTGCGTTACAGAAAATGATCAAACAATGGCGAACTATACCTAAATTTATGGTATGCCCAAGTTGAACAACTCGATAACGATATATACAGATATAAACATACTTTACCTCTATCGTAATGTCCGAGATATATAATACAAGTGTGATTGCTCTTTCAAAAGTCACTAGAATCAGCGATCTATTTATGTTGTCTAAATTAAAATTGCTACAGACAAATCATATGTACTAGATTTAAAGTTATTAACACATGCAGTTTACTGGTCATCATCGTTATATTATTGACCTGTATCTTCTGACAGCGATTCTATTAAGGTTCGCTTGGTGAAAGGGTAACCTATTTCATCAATCGATAGTCATGACTCATGAAAGCATTGTCAAGACCCTGAAAGTAGGGCGTTATAATCGTATACCTACTGCCCATATGCTAAATTTAGAATATAATATTTTCTCTTTTTTCCTAACTAACTTTGTTCTTCCTAACGTTTCCCTTGACACCCCCTCACGTTCAGCCTTCTGTTGAGCGCTCGTACCTGTGTGTTCGGCTTAGGGCAGAAGTTCCAATAAACAAGAAATTAAGTCTTTATTAGTAACCAGTGCCGAATCGGATAACTTCATGTCATATTATTTAGAAAAGCTTGTTAGTCTGTGGCCTTGCGATAATAAAACTTCCCAATTCCATTTATTTGATCACAGGCGTTTGGCTTTATAGACGTTTTTTCTCTATTAATGTAACACTATGTCAAGGTCTATAACTCGGCCGGCCAATTAACACTATCCAATTTCAGGAAAAAGTATGATTATTAACAAACTGTATAAGATGTGACGATAGGAATACTCTTAATCAACAGCCAGATAATTTATCTTTAATTTGTATATTTATCTATTATGGCCTGGTTGAGAGGGCACTTTTGCCGCATAGTATTTTCGAGAGATGGAATAGTGCCCGAGCCGAAGGCGAGGGCACTATCCCATCATGAGACAATACTATGAGGCAATAGTGCCCTCTCAACCAGGCCATCATGGGTTTAGTACATCACCCTGACATGAGACCGTTTTCCATGTCATCGCAAACTTTGAGAAGCACGTCAAGCGATAGGCCTACCTCGCAACGCTATCTTCATTTCCACACCACGTTGTTACATTAAAAGTACAATATATAAATTGTGGCAGAGATATGGGATTCTATAAAAACGGGATTCAGCTTCATGAAAATTAAAAGTAGATCAATATAGAACATTAGTGAACAGTCTTCTGTAGAAAAGCAAGATTTGCTTCCATCCCCGCACAAAACAGCCTGTCCGCCATCTTGACGTCTTGGTCGAAGCGCAACGTTATAATGACGTCATGTAATGGTGACGTCACAATACATTCACGTTCAATTTCGCGCCACTTCAATAGTGTCCGCTTGCCCGGGCACTATTGCAAATAGTATCCATGTATGTAGCCAATCAGAATCCAGTATTCTGTCACGTGATGTACTAAAAGACAATATATATAATGCAGTATAAATGTCACTAGGTTTCTAGAAACATCGGAAAACAGTCAGATTTCAACTGGTTTGACACTGTGGTGTCCTTCGATTAACAAGCCAGGGCTCTATTGGGTAGCTCAAAAACCATTGAATGTAAACACTTCAGCGTCATAAGAACAAAAAATTGGTAGGAACAAAACTTACCGGTATGTTAGTGTATATTTATATACCACCCATTTGCCAAACGTAGCCCCTTTGAAATTTCCGGCGGCTAGAGACAATTTTTTTCAATCGAAAGTTTCAAAGGGCTATATTAGACAAATGGATGGTAGATAGATACACACTAATGTACAGGTAAGTTCTTTCCTTCTTATGAAACTGAAGTGCTGACACTTATACTGTACACCAATGACACATTTTGACCCTTTCTAAAAATAAAGCCTCCAAAAGCATACATCCATCCATACATCGCAATTCATTGCACACGGATGTTCGTCCTGAAATGACCTTGGCTGTTAATGAAACATTAATCTAATAATCTATACCAAACCAAAATACACCATTAAGAACAATGACCGACATGTTTGGCTGTGTTGCATCTCCGTCACAAAATTTGGTGTCATCTTGCAGAATTCCGCCGTCGAAAATGAAGGACAGCAAACCATGTTCATGCATGATGAAAATAATCAAAATGTGACCACTGGCATTATGGCATTGGACATCTAACTGGATGAGTTCGTTTTAGATACTTCTTTATCCTGCATCAGCATCTGGACACCTAGATAACGCTGAAAATCAGTAGGATCTTCTTGGATTTGTGTAATAAGACAGATATTGAAGCTTATCTTACGACAGTTTCTACACTGTAATTCGTAGGTAGGATGTTAGAAATGTACTTGCTTCCCCTATTGCACGATCTTAAAGGCAAATAAATTTAGAATCTTATATTTTCTCTTCTTCCTAAATGACGTTCTTTTTCCTAATGTCCCCTTTACAGGGCCTCACTTTTGACCTCAGACCGAGACACACCATTTTCTAAGTCGTTTATGTTCTTGGTCGGTGTTTCCGGCGGCATACTAGAGTGCGATAGCACTCTATTTGTGTCGTGTCTTATTGTAATAGTGAAACTCTTATGATAAAAATGATAAGAGTTCCACTATAACAAGAAGACACAACAAAAATATACCAACATAGACATCAATACGCCTTCTGTTGAGCGCACGCCCCTGTGAGGTAGGCTCTGGATTCTGTCCCCTGGCCGAGACACACCAAAGTCTATAAAACTGGTAGTTTCTACTCCTGCCTAGCGCTCAACATTAAAAGAGTGGAACGACTGATCCGCCCATTGTCAGTATAATGTGACCGGGTTTGGTGTTTTGCTTGATGTCTTCGGCAGCAAACTTTAGTTATATAGCACTGTAAAATGGCAAGAGTTCCACTATACAATAAGACAACAAGAACATACCGCAGTCTCTCAAAACATGCACCTCGCACTTCATATACCCTGCATGTAATGCTGCATTGGAGACCGTCTTTACATGACCCTGGCTGTTTTAGGACGTTGATTAATCAAACAAACAAACAAAAACCGCATAGTACCATAAAAAGCGATACAGCCTCATATTTGACCTCGCTCCTGTGAGGTAGGCTTTGGGTTCTATCGTTATTTCCAGAAAGTTACTTCATACCGATATTCTGAAATAAAGATAAAAATATCACCAAAACAGTTTAAGTAAACGACATGTCCCGTCCATAACAATCGAAAACATGTTGATTATGGGTTAATTGTAGCTTAAATTTTCTCCTTTCTTCACTTCACAGGAAGATCGTGTCTTGGTGCTGTGGTACCATGTCGTAAGGGAGGCTATCTTGTAGGGATGGAACGGACTCTGTCCCATCTGGACTGGGACTCCGGGACCACAACTCTCATACAGGAAATCCAGTCGGTCGGGATCAACGACACGTTTAATGACGGGAAATGTGATCCCGCGGGCAGGTACTGGACAGGTTGGTTTTGTGATAATTGTCAAAACATTACATTACTAAGTCAGTGTGACTTACTTCCCTGCAGCAAAGTTATTAATATCAATGTATGAAAATTAAAAAACAACATTGAATATTTCATAAAGTTTCATCAAACTGGATCATACAGAAATAATACACTGTTTATTCATTCAAGAATGACTTCTGGTCTGTTCTTAACTCCATGCCATATCGTGATCCCCATGTATCTGTAACCGAGAAAGAAAATCTATAAACCTATCCGTGGCTACAAGAGATCGTAAATGTTTATAAAGGAGTATTAAGAATAAAAGCATCGTGAAAGAGTATGACTCTGTACTTATGATTCTGTTCGAAGTTCAACAAACTACATAACACAGTGAATGTTCTTATTGCAGGTACAATGGGTGCTCGGGTAGATAGGGCGCCCGGATTCGAACTGGAAACATCAAGTCTGTACAGTTTGGATACGACCGGAAAATTAGTCAAACATGTTGATAAAATTTCAGTTTCGAACGGAATGGCGTGGTCAAAGGACCACCAGACAATGTTTTACATCGACTCTATGCTCTCAAAAGTGGAGGCATTTGACTACGACATTGTGTCAGGGACCATCAGTAAGTTGGGTCTTCCTCTGATATTTGGTGTTCTCAATTATACATGTAGACTTCGGTAAACGTTACTATGGGATGCGGTTGTGTACTGGTTGTTATAAAGCAAGTCTGGTGAAGATCGTAGATTAAATTGAAACTCCAAAAACAATAAATCTTTTGGTTACATTAAGATAGCATTTTTATAACACATTCGGATCGTTAGAAATCCTTCGAATTGAATTAGCTCTCTAGTCACTGTTCCTTAATATATTTTCTAAATACATTGATATACCGGGTGGTTTCCAGGTGACCGTCGTGATGTTGTAAACTTTAACCTTCTTCCTGACAAGGACACAATTGGTGTACCTGACGGGATGACAATTGACACAGACGGACACCTGTGGGTCGCGTGCTACAACGGGGGCAAGGTCGCGTGCTTTGATCCCGTCACCGGTAAGTACTGTACATCAATATATTCACTTTCTCCGTCAATCACACAAAGGTCCAGCTGTTAGAATTGTACCTGCTGCCCATATTGCATGATCGTAAAAGGCTTAAAGTTTAGGATCTGATCGTTGCTCTCCTTCCTAGCTATCCTTCTTCTACCTAAAGTCTCCCTTGACACTACACGAATATATCGCAGTCTCTTAAAACACGCACCACGCACTTCATACACGCAATACAACACATACATGGAAGATCTTCCTTACAAGACTCTGACTGGTAAAATGACGTTAACTAATCAAATAAACAAACAACCACACTATGTAACATTACCAAAAGTGGTAAGAGTTCCACTCTACATGAAAACACAACAAGAATATATCGCAGTCTCCCAAAACACACAGCATACATGGGAGGCCGTCCCTGCTTAACACTGGCTGTTAATATGACGTTCATTAATAAAACAAAGTAACATTACCAAACGCAGTTGGCGTTCTCCAGCGAGTTTGATTAAATGTACCTCGATCCAGTTGGCATTCAAAGTCCCATAATTGCCAAATGAATGCAATTTGGTTCTTAAATGAATGCGGTAGTGGTACAAAGTTGACAATAAAGTAGTGTTTTGTATAAGTAAATATAGGAAATATATGTATACTTCAAAAATAATTTTTTTACATTCAGGTAAGAAACTCCGAGAAGTTCTGATCCCTGCACCGAGAACAACATCTTGCTGCTTTGGTGGTAAAAACTTTGACGAGTTGTACGTCACAACGGCGCCATATTTGGCGTCTGAAGAAGAACTCCAGTTATATCCGATGTATGGATCGGTATTCAAGGTCACGGCACTTGGGGTCAGAGGTCAACCTGCCAACGTATATCTCGGATGACACGTCTAACAATATTTTCATATTTCAATAGATTTTTTCTTCATCGATAGCAATGGTCATTTAGGAATCACACTGGTGAATACCTTTGAATTTAAAGCTAAACTAAGCTAATGGCGATTTATGTTATGTGTATACTAGAAAGTCCATCACTCTATATTTCTACATCAAATTGTTAAACCTTATCCCGGACGAAAATCATTTCTTAAACAAGAGATCCCAGAGGGATCTTGGCGCCCACCAAAGAATGATCTACGTCTGACAATGGAAAGAGGATATTTTCTCTGCTTTTCAAATTTTTACTTCATAATTCTACATATGAAATTTGAGAAAGATCCTTTCAGTACTTTCTGAGATATATAACACTAACAAACTTCAATAATCAAAATTTAAGATGGCTACCTGTTGGCCATCTTAGTGACCGATCAGTCCCAAAATGCAATATGCACAACTAGGGCCCTAACTTTCAATTTGAGACCGATCCCTTCAAAACTTTATGAGAAATAGTGATAACAACTTTTACTAACAAAATCCAAGATAGCTGAATGGCGGCAGTCTTGTAGACCGGTCCCAAAATGTAATATGCATAACTCGGGCCCCAGGCGAACCTACATATGGAATTTGAGAATGATCCCTTAGGTACCTTTTCAGAAATAGCGATAACAAACTTTAACTATCAAAATCCAAGATAGCTGCCTGGCGAATGCTTCAGATTGACGTTAATGATTTTTAAATGTTAAGCAAATAACACGATCAAAATTATCATTAATCACATAATTAACCTTTTGGCTAAATATGGCTAGAAATTTGTTTTTAAAAGTTTTTTTATAAAGCTGGTGAAACTTCAGCTGTGATGAAACCCTTTTGTTTACACCGAGCAGTCGTGTCTTCTTCTGTCATATTACAACACTATGTTACTAGACACGGTTTTTACGATATTTATAGCCTTTCCGTTTTTGGTCGTCCGTTGTCAATATAATACCACCGGGTGGGGTGTGTTGCTTGGTGTCTTCGGCAGCATGCTCCAGTGATATAGCACTATAAAAAGGGCAAGAGTTCCACTATATTGGTTGTTTGTTTGTTTGTTTCAATTTGTTAATGTCCTATTGAGATATCCAGGGTCAGGTAAGGACGGTCTCCCATGTATCCGGTGTGTGGCGTGTATGAAGTGCATGGTGTATGCTTTGGGTGACTGCGGTGTATTCGTGTTGTGTCTTCTTGTATAGTGGAACGCATGCCCTTTTAGTGCTTTATTACTGAAGCATACCACCTAAGACACCAAGCAACACACCGCACCCGGTCAAATTATGCTGGCAACAGGCGAACCAGCCGTTCCACTCCATGTATACTAAGCGCCAAGCAGGACCAGAAACTACCACTGTTATAGACTTCGGTGTGTCTCGGCCAGGACACAGAACCCAAGGCCTTCCTCACAGGGGCGTGCGGTCATCAAGTGAGTTGGTATCAAGGGAGACGTTAGGAAGAAAAAGATCAAGGGAGACGTTAGGATTTAGTCGCCTTTTACGGACAGCAAGTACAATTCAAACGCATTACCTGTAGGAACAACATACAAGAAGACACATCACAAATATAATAAATAATAAAAAATAAAATATTTTAATTTTCAAACACATTTTACTCCTTACAAAATGTATATTTACATAATCATTATCATCACATATAAGTAAAAGACGTCAAGCCATATTTGGCTAATGAGATACTACTGACACTTTCTGAAGAATAAGTACCCCACACTTCATACACGCTACACACTGCATACACATGGGAGGCCGTCCTTACCTGATCCTGGCTCTTAATACAATTTTCACAAATTACAATACATCCAATGCATAGGTTTAAACTTTACCAGTACTAATAAAAGAGCTGAAATTGTTACATCTACAATGTAGTGAATTGAGTACATTCCGTCTACAATTTCACTTTACATTTTAACAGTGTTATTAACAATTACAAAGTAATGTTTGTAGATATGTTTCTATGAAAACACGCATAAGGCGAAGAATTGAATAACTTGATGGTTTGCAATAGATTACTGTAAAAATTATCGTCCAGTTATGGTACATAAACCCAGGTAACTTTAACTACATGTGAAGCCTATGATTGATCGAATCTTGACGTTTTTGAAAGATTGCCAAACAGACAAAAATGGAAATTCTTTTTTTTTTTCACCTTCAGTGATCATGCCTTCAATATGACTGAATAAAGTCACGCTCTACATGTTTCGTTACCTTCTATCCTAGTGACCTAAAAAAAGATAACGAGGCTATATAAAATTCTTCGCATGAGAAGAGAAGTTCTAACGTTAATTATATATTCGAAACCCGGGGTGTATTTGAATAGGTGTTCTCTCGTAAATCATATCACTGTACGAAAGTCTGTCATTGTCACATTGAAAAAATATGATGTCATTAAAACGACTTATTATCTCATAAGAATGACTAAGTCGTTATCGCATGTTGTACGAGATACTAATTCGTTATTACGACATACGAAGTCGTTCTAACGACATAGCTTAGTCGTTCCTTCGAGATACTAGGTCGTTTAACGACATAGCTAAGTCATTATTACGATGTAATAAGTCGTAATTACGACTTATAGCTATATACTTAGCTTGTCGTAATAACGACATAATTTTTTTTTTTCAATGTGACCTCGCTATATGGACCGCATAGAGAGGTGAATGTTTTGCAGCCTGCTGATTGGATATTCAGGGTGCGTCAGTGTCAAATGTTAATGTGTGGGTTAGGCGATACATCAAAGAATTTTTTAAACTTTAATCAAGTCTGTTTCTGACAGGGGGAGGTAATCTAAATTTGAGTTTTATGATTTTTTTTGTGTCAATTTTTGGTGTGGAATTCAGTACAAGATTCTTTTATACAATTGTATGTCGATATGCAGCACGGAGATTTCTACCCGAGGGCCACAAAATGAATCTTGTCGATGTTCTTATCCTTCATATCCCCATATGAAAGACTATTTTTCTCTCATACCTTACTTTCTGTATCAACATTATCAATATTCATCATTGAGTGAAATATTTCCCATCTGCAAGCACCATGCATATGTATAATCTTCTTAAAAACTTGAATAACATTTGAGGAGCTGATTCCAATCTGCCTCTTTTGGATGGCTAAATCGGTGAAAGGAGTGGAGAAGTGACATGCTATCTAGATATTTTCACGCTCAATTTGTCTTTGTTCGGAATTCCTTTTCAATCCTCGATTAAATCATTTGGTATAATGTTGAAACGACGAGTTTTAGTACGAAATTTAGAATTTCAGTTCGTCTCTGCCAAGATTTATGATACTAAGATCGATTGCCTCATTGAAATCTTTCTATTCTTCTGTACAATATGTACACATTAAAGACGTTAGGTCCATTGTTTTCACTCGTCTTGACGATATAACCTAAAAATTAGAAATATAAGCGAGAGTCCCGCGCAAGTGATTACACAGTGATTTTTTTAAAATTAAACTATTTCTTAAGATCACCTAGTTTTTGCCGCATTCTAATAACGAATGATGCAGACTAAAGAAACTTATAATCTATAGGTAATACAATTACTCATATTAAGATACAATAATAAGATATATTTCAGGAAAAACGGCGAATAAGTACAGCCGCCACCTTGAAAATACATTTTGAACTTCTCCAATTCTACCAGTGCAATTTAGCTGATGAAACTTGTATGAAATGATCCTGACACGGTCCCGACTAAGTGGTTTTTTTCGGGTCAATACAAAATCCAAAATTGCCGCCACAGCCGCTATCTTGAAAATAACTTTTGAACTTCTTCTAAAGTTCTACCGATACGATTTGACTGAAACTTGCCTGAAATGATTCCGACATGTTATTTTTCGTGTCAATCCGAAATCCAAGATGGCCGCCATCTTAAAACACATTTTAACATATTGCTACTTACGAATAACGTTGATATTTGGTGTTCAATCTGATTAAAATACATATCCTAATAACCACTCCGTTAAATAGAGGATCTGAGAACATCCCATAAAGGGTCATGTTCAGATGACCTTTCTACCACGTGTACTTCATATCACATACATTTTCTACATATTGCTGCGTCAATTGATTACGCCATTTCGTTCCAGTATACATATGCATTAAGCTTTGTTGTGCTCATTGGGCGAGATGACTACGTACACGTGCATAATTCGGACAGCTTTTTCAAACTGTTTCGTCCCTAGTCAAGAATCTGGCAGTGCTAATTTGATTGGTCATTTCCAAAGGGCATCTTGACGTGACCCCTAATGGGATGTTGTCAAATCCTCTTATCAAACGTATTGATAATAATGATCTATATTTCAATCAGAGTGTTTGGTGTTTTACCGACCTGTATACCATGTCTGTTTTCATTCCTCCTGCTTCGATACTCATAAGTGACGATGCAACTAACGATTATACTATACTCTACCGTTCATACACTGTTACGCATTATTTTTGCAATTTTACAATTACGATACCCAGCCATTTCAAAATAAGTTCGAAGAAATTTGCGACTGCAAGTCGATTCTCTATTCATCAAAATTGCGTGATATTGTAAACGCAAATCCTGTATTTTGCATATTTTAATGTAAAACTAACCTAAAGTTTCTTGATTATTTTTTTTTCTCGGAAAAGGAAATTTTGTTGAAGCAGTGATGTTACAAGGCTGTATTGCATGAGTAGCGATGTACTGTAGGCTAAGGCGACACGGTGCATTGCATAACATAAACCAGTTTTACACACATATACATGTAGGAATGAGAGCACAATCACCTCCCCCCGTTAGCTAAATTAGACATACTGACAGTGATATCAGACCTACGGCTCGGAGTTCGCACGAGACATTAATCGTTATCTAGCTTTAAAGTGTCCCGTCGGAGATAATTCGGCATAGCTAGGGTTAAACTAACGGGAAACTGCTATCTATCATTCCTGTCTGTTCAAGGTAAGTCAATCCATGTTGGTTATGGGGAAATATTTCAGAAATAATAGCGTTGCATGCACATGTACATGTATATATTTACATATAAATTACATTATTATAAAGACATCCGTGCTTTCGGGATGTAGGGGGGTCGACAATACATTAGTTTATCAGATTTATCAATCTATTGTCGACCCCCTATCCACAAAGTAAAAATTCCTCCTAACGCGCATCCTACTAACTTGTTGCGTAACAACATCGATTCTGAACTCTGCCGTAAATGTAACTTGTGTCTAGGTCAGTTTTCGGAAGTTTTCATTATTGCTTGCGACTATGGAATAGTCAAAAGATGATCCGAATGCCTTAATCTTTGTTAATTTGGAGATTTATTGGCACATATATTGGCATAAGATAGTTATTTATGATATTAACTGTAGGGAGTCGATAATTGATAGGGGTCGATAATACCTTAAGTTGCTCTATTTTGTTGGGCGAAACCTACCTGTAATTATCAGCAGTGGATAACAACACAAAGTCTGAACATGTATCCTGAACACCCTAAACTGTTTGTAGCAAATTGCATATAGCACAACGTCGGTCGAATTCAGACATTTTGGGCTATGGATTAGGAGGGTCCCACATGCGCGAAACTTCGACAACACAATCAATCGCAGCTTCATTTGCATACCTTCTTGTCAGCCTGGCATTGTAATAAATCAAGGATTTCCTTCAATTTTGAATTCAAGACACATTTGTTCAATCTCATTCGCATGAAGAAATCAAATTGAAGTATTTTTTTCACCTTTTCTTCCGTGTATTCGATTTTACAAAAATATTTATTTGGTTGGGCGAAACCTACCTGTAATTATCAGCAGTGGATAACAACATAAAGTCTCAACATGTATCCTGAACACCCTAAACTGTTTGTAGCAAATTGCATTTATAAAGCACCACGTCGGTCGAATCCAGGCATTTTAGTCTAAGGGCTAGGAGGGTCCCACATGCCCCCCCCCCCCCCCCCTCCCGGTTGTGACGTCATCAAGAAGTGAATCGGCATATCTGGTAGCTGGTACATGCAGTCCGATTCAGAGATTTAGAGTAATCGAGATATTAGTATCAAATTCGTCCAAAGTCAGTGCGTCGTCTTCGATGTCGACGAGCTGATGTGACAGCACATTACCAGTCTTGTTCTAGCCTGTCATCTTTCATGACCCATCCACGGCCAGAGTTCATATCAGGAACAACGGGTTTAGGGATGTGGGAGCTCTTTCAGATTCTAACCAAAGGAGTTTGACGTTCTGTCAATAATATATATTGTTATACCCCTATGAAATAGTTCCTATATAAACTCTATTGCCAAAAATGCCAATATATGAACTGTTCCGTCGAGCGGTCCAAAAAACTGTTAAAATCGACTGTTTAAATGTGCTGTTGGACCGGAGTGACGTCACAACTACAATTCGTGACGTCAATGCATTGTTTTGAGTCAATGGGTATAACAAAACAGTTATCGACTGGGTTTTCGGGCAACAGATGATTTGTTGGACCACAGGTGTTCGTTTCTAATATAAGTATAAGTATAATACTGGGTCAAGGTCTATAACTCGGCCGGCCATATAACACTACCCAATTTCAGAAAAAGTATGATTATTAACCAACCGTATAGGATATAATAATAGGAATACTCTCAATCGACAGCCAGATAATTTATCTTTATTTTGGTATATGATACAATATATATCATGCCGTATAAATGTCACTAGGTATCCAAAAACATCGGAAAACAGTCAGATTTCAACTGGTCGGACACTGTGGTGTCCTCCGATGAACACGCCAGGGCTCTAATGGGTAGCTCAAAAACCACTGCATGTCAACACTTCAGCGTCATAATAATGAAAGTTTGGTAGAAAACAAACTTACCGGTTAGTAAATCCTGGATAAATACCATCCATTTGCCTAACGTAGCCCTTTGAAATTTCCTATTGAAAAAAATTATGTCTCTAGCCGCCATGTAAGTATGTGTGCAGTAGATTTGTTTTGTCGGCGTTGATTGGCTCTCGAAAATTAATTGACCAATCAACGCCGAGAAAACAAATGTACTACACACATATCAACATGACGGCTAGAGACACACATTTTTTCAATCGGAAATTTCAAAAGGCTGTATTGCGCAAATGGATGGTACATAGATAAACACTAACATACCGGTAAGTTTGTTTTTTACCAAACTTTAATTCCTATGAAGCTGAAGTGTTGACATGCAGTGGTTTTTGAACTACCCATTAGAGCCCTAGCGTGTTTATCGGAGGACACCACAGTGTCCGACCAGTTGAAATCTGGCTGTTTTCCGATGTTTCTGGATACCTAGTGACATTTATACGGCATGATATATATTGTATCATATACCAAATTAAAGATAAATTATCTGGCTGTCGACTGAGAGTATTTCTATTATTATATCCTATACGGTTGGATAATAATCATACTTTTTCTGAAATTGGGTAGTGTTATATGGCCGGCCGAGTTATAGACCTTGACCCAGTATTATACTTATACTTATATTAGAAACGAACACCTGTGGTTGGACCCTCACACAAACTGTTGCCCTTGGCCTTCGGCCTCGGGCAACAGTTTGTCTTCGGGTTCAACAAATCATCTGTTGCCCTCAACCCCAGTCAACAACTGTATAATATGCATATATAAAAATACCCCTATATTCAATGGAAATTACACCAGATTCACATTCTTCAAAATGGTGGAATTGGTTCTCCTTAGCACATAGCTCCATTATTCGTATGAAGCACCAGCCATCAACCTTGTGAACCCTCGTGCAACCATAGATGGCACGGGTGATATCCTCGAAGTCATTAATGAGGTCTTAAATGGTAAATGTTTTATTCTTTGCCAAGCCTAGAAAGCACTTGCAGTGAACAATTGAGTTTTCTGAAGAGTCTTCATAAGTCTGACTTTTTCGATTCCCTTAAAGGTGCTGGTTGTATCACATCTGGTGTATGCGTGGAGACACCATTGAAGACTCTCCAGAAAAGGTTCTCTGCAGTGCTTTCCAGACTTGGCAAAGAGTGAAACTTCACTGCAGACCTCATTATGACCTCAAAGAATTCTCCTGTGCCATATATGGTCGCTGGGGGTTCAACTCAACTCTTCAAAGAATGTTGATCTGGTGTCTTTTCCATCATGCCAGGGAAGTCTGGAACATCATAGACGATATCTGAATCAGTAGGTTGGACACAGGAACAGCTCCTAGATCCCTGAACCTGATGTTCCTAATGTTAACTCTGGCCATTGACGTTTGAAAAGTTAGAACCATGGTGGTAAACCGGTAATGTAATGTCACATCAGCCTATCGACATTGAAGACGACAAAGTATTATGATATTAACGGAAATATATGCTTACCTAAGTTTTAATTTGATACCCTTTTAGTTGGCGTCGGGCTGTAACAATTAATTTTGGGACGCCACTAGTCTACAAAATTTCGAACATGAAATTGATTATGTAAGGAACTTTTGAAGTCCAACTTAGATATTCAGCCAACATTAAATTCAAATTTGTTAAGATATCAATCGCCAATAGCCAATAATACATTTAGGCAATTCTAAGTCACCAGGAAGCTTTAGTGTCTGCGGTCTGGAAAAAAACCCAATCATGTGCCTAGTATACGCACTCAGTGATATTTTGTAAACCTAATAATGGTATAGTAATCATTCTCTTTTACATCTCTATATTTTCTATTGTTTTTCAGATTGATAAGAGGTAAAACAATTGATTATGAATACTAGTTTGTGGTTAGAAAACATTTTACTGCGTCAAGCCAAATATGAAAAAGTTGCCAAAAATGAGCTTAAACTTTTTTTATTTTTTCATTTCCTGCGTACAAGCTAAAATCCGATTCTTTCATTTCCTGCGTAAAAATCTGTACACATATCGGGTTATTTGATCCTAATATATATTTGTTGTGATCATTTTGATACCTAATTTGACTAATTCGGTTGAAAAATGTTAATGTTATGACTATTTTTCACTCTTTAGTGAAATTCGAGATGGCAGCCAACTTGATGACGTCAAACCGGAAGTTCATCCCAACTTATACAATGTTAACATTTTGATTTGTGATCAGTGGGTCATAAGGGTTTAGAAAAAAAAAATGGTTCGGGGGTGGGGGTGCATGTGGGCCCCTTCTAGTCCATGGCCTATTTAGCTACCAACTGTCTGATGATGTACAAAACGTCATCAATGTATTAGAGCAATATAGTTGGTATTGTATTCTATCAAAATCGTGGTCATACGACATGTAACTACCGAAATACATTGCAGAGAGTGACTGCCGAGACACAACATGTCGGTTGAAGTTGCCATCAAAAATGGTGCCAAGACGACCGGGGAGGGACCACATTGGGACGATGCCTCTCAGAGTTTACTGTATGTGGACATAATGGCAGGAGGGATTGTCCGCTGGAACTCGGCTACTGGGCAACAGGAGGGGAAATATCTCGGTACGTACACACTTCTGAAATTCTCGGCACTTTGTAAACATACACATTTCCGCTTTCAAAAGAAAACCATCCATTTCAGTGGGCTCCCACTTAATTCCACTATATGATCTGGACAAGGCTACTGGGCAGCAACGAGCATACTTTCACTGAAAAATTATAATTATGCAACACAGTCATTTAACATCGACGTTGATATCCATATAAATAAGATACTTAGCAAATAAATAGAATACCATCCTTCCTGAGCTGTCAGTTGTTTTCTTTTATAGGGTTTTATGGAATTGTTGTTGTATACCCATTCTATGTTTTCTTTGTGATTTAGCCGAGTCTGTCAGCTTGGTGGTGCCAAGTCGGAAAGGTGGCTACATCATTGGGACTGGTCGTAAGTTTGCTCATTTTGACTGGGACAGTGGAAAGGTGACCACCCTATACGAGGTTCCACCTAATGGCACCAACGATAGATTCAACGACGGAAAGTGTGATCCTCGGGGCAGACTATGGGCAGGTAATGACGTCTTCAGTTTTGGCGTATTTTGATGTTTCTGAATGGTATTTCTGATAACTTCATGGCTTTCAGAGAATGTCCATTTCTGAGCATTGGAGGTCGACCTTATCTATATCATTGGTATTGGTATTTCGAGACATTCATTTCGGCTTGTACGTACATGTAGATTCTTCAACTGCAGTATCTATATATACATATATAATGTAAAAAAATACTTTCTGGTATAACAGAATTACTTTCATTCGTTTAACTCCGTATGCATTCTGATCTGACGCACGGTGTACTGACGCAGTGAAATGAGGAGAAGTAACGCTTATAGATCAGGATAGTTTACAGCTATACATGTACAAATTGTATATGCGGTCACGGGTCAAAATGTATACTCATGTCAAAATGACAATCGTTTTAAAATTTTGAAGAAAAAAACCCGGTCGTATTAAACAGGTGGTCATTATCAGTGGTCGTTATCAGAGTGGCCGCTAAAGCAGGCTTCACTGTACAATGTAAGGAATATTAAATGCAATCTGCGGAAGTTATTAATTTAACTGTACTTCATGGATTTTTGTTACTTGTGACCACTTCTATTCCGGCCTTGTATATAACAGAGTTACTTCCCATGCGGGGAGGTGTCCATTTTGACGTCATTATTTTTAAATAACGTCAAAATTTTATATTCACGTCGTTTTTTTTCGAAAAATATATGACGTTACGCTCAAAAACACATGACATTATACAATATCTACCCGCAAAGGTAGATAGATCACTGGCGACTAAATTTGGAACCAATGTGTTTTCGGTTTACCAGGTACCATGGGACACGAGACTGTGCCAGCTGACCCCGAGAGGGAGAAAGGGGCCCTGTTTTGTCTCGGTTTGGATGGGCAGGTCGTGAAGCACGTGGATAAGATTAATATATCTAATGGGCTGGCCTGGACGGAGGATAACCGAACGATGTACTTCATCGACTCACTCCCTAGGAAGGTGTACGGATTCGACTACGATATCGACACTGGCAACATCAGTAGGTATATTATCAGGCCTAGTAGGTCACGGCATTCTGGTCTAACAGAGTTAACGTTACTTCCTTCAAATAAAAGGGAAGTAATTCTCGTCGATCAGAATGGCAGACCGGGGTCGTACCATAAAAAGAGAAACTGTAAATAAACTCGTTTGCATTGTTATTTGTCATGTCTATTATTTTGTCATGCTGATTTCATTTATCAAAATTCTATATTATGTTAGAAGTATAAGTATATTTATTGCCGAGACAACAAAAAATTCCGAAACTGCATGAATCATAAAGTCATATAGATTTCTCTCTCTCTCCCTCCCCCCCTCTCTCTCTTTACTATTATCGTTTTCATAGCAATTCAAAATTTTCGAACAATTGACAACCATTTGCATGTTTACATAATGCAATCTTCATACTGGTTTTTGTATGGGATGAAACGTTTGAAAATAGCCACAGTAAAAAAAATTAGTCATTTATTCTCCATTTGCAATGTAGCTGGCTTCCCACAAAACGTGTTTGTATTTCAAATACAGACGTGAGGTGAAGCTGTACACTATATCCTTTAGTTCGACATTTTTTACATCCAAACTTACACTAACCATATTCCAACGAAAACCACTTAAAATAAAAATCGGCAAATCTCCCTCGTAATAAGAATGTCATTTTACCAAAAACAAATGTCGATCCATGTCAGTTTAATTGCGGTCCAGGATCATTCATTTTAACATTTCACCTAATGAATTAAGAAATTGACACAAACAAGACCAGTAATGCATACCAATCGAATGCAAGTCAAGGACATTCATTAGGAGTAATTTGGTCACATTTATCTCAAGTATGCTATAGGCCGCTGTGTCCAATATCAGTGTATTGAGAAGATTTTTGTCTTGATTTTAACCTTGCAGGCCGCTGTGGTTGAGACAAGTCATTTGAACAAAACAAACTTTGACTGCTGATAACTGCATGAATAGATAACATCTCAGATACGTTTATAGAGACCCCTGGCCATGTTTACCAGTGTTTGCATAAGACAGAGGGTCATTTATATCAGGAGCAGGTTTGACGTATCATTTGAAATGACATTTTCATCCCTGCATATTATACATTTAAAAAAAGGTTTCAGCCCTTTTGGCTCATGTGACCATGCATAAATTGTAAGTTCATTCAGCTATATACATTTAAAAAATAATGCTTTACGCATGTGGTGTCAACCAGGCCTAGATTTCTCGAAACAAACTTGTAAAGTCATACATTTTCATATAAGTTACATAAGGAGAAAAACTTCATCCAGCACTTTTGTTTCGAGAAATCGGGGCCTGGACCATTAAAGCAACATAAAACTCTAATTGTCCTAAATAAACTATTTAATGGTCCTAATAACTATTTTGTTGTCCCCTTTTGCTAGGTAACCAGCGGACAGTGGTTGATTTTGGGGAAGGAACATTAGACACACTTGGTTTCCCAGATGGCATGGCCATTGATACAGAGGGCAAACTCTGGGTGGCCTGCTACAGGGTGGGCAAGGTGATACGCTTTGACCCGCTTACTGGTAAGTAGTATAATTACAGTATTATGTGATCACAACAAACGGAATTCTTCTCCATGTATTTACATACAATGTAATTGAAACTGAAATGTTTTAAAAATTAAATCGTTTGAAGTGATAATGGCATTTTAAGGACTGTTGAACTGTTACCTGGTAACAGTCAGGTTTGTTTTGTTAAACGCTCTGTTACCTGGTAACAGTCAGGTTTGTTTTGTTAAACGCTCTGTTACCTGGTAACAGTCAGGTTTGTTTTGTTAAACGCTCTGTTACCTGGTAACAGTCAGGTTTGTTTTGTTAAACGCTCTGTTACCTGGTAACAGTCAGGTTTGTTTTGTTAAACGCTCTGTTACCTGGTAACAGTCAGGTTTGTTTTGTTAAACGCTCTGTTACCTGGTAACAGTCGGGTTTGTTTTGTTTAACACTCTGTTACCTGGTAACAGTCAGGTTTGTTTTGTTTAACACTCTGTTACCTGGTAACAGTCAGGTTTGTTTTGTTTAACACTCTGTTACCTGGTAACAGTCAGGTTTGTTTTGTTTAACACTCTGTTACCTGGTAACAGTCAGGTTTGTTACCTGGTAACAGTCAGGTTTGTTTTGTTTAACACTCTGTTACCTGGTAACAGTCAGGTTTGTTTTGTTTAACACTCTGTTACCTGGTAACAGTCAGGTTTGTTTTGTTAAACGCTCTGTTACCTGGTAACAGTCAGGTTTGTTTTGTTAAACACTCTGTTACCTGGTAACAGGCAGTGTCATTTAAGGACGTGTCAGATATAGATGGTAGACGTAAAGTCGGTGTACCTGAGAAAAACACCAACAAGTAGTCAGTACTTGGTTGAACGTGTGACTGCAGTGGAGTGCTTGTGGTAATTTGTTGTAACATTTTCACCACTCGGCCACCATGACACCTTTTGAAGAAAAATAGGTCCAGGTACAATTTATAACATACCTGTATCTAGAAAAATGTTTCTTTTCATAACTTTTAGTTTTGTACTAGTCTTCCTTCCGTTGTATACTATGATATATGAATATACACCCAAAAGTACCACTATTGAGAAGGTTCTTTAAGAATTAACTCGGATATTTTATTTTTATTTTATGGAGATATAGCACAAAAATCTGAGTGTACTCTAAATAAACCGCGAAGTCTTTCTCATAAAGATAATCTTTTCAATATTCAAAATTCATTTTGGGACTCTTTTGTCTATAATACCATTACGCCGTCATCTCAGCCAATCAGAAGCAACGTTTCAAACGGCGACGCCATTTTTTCCTTTATGTGCTGATACAGTAAATTTTTAAGCTAAAGAAAATGCTCGTAACAAGCAAAATTGAATTATAAAGTGATGAACACTCCTGTTCATTATTCATTTACAGGGAAAGAGATGAGAACAATAGAATTCCCAGCCCTTAGGACAACGTCGTGTTGTTTTGGTGGGAAAAACCTTGACGAGTTGTTTGTTACATGTGCACGTACAGGGGCATCAGAGGAGGAACTGGAGAAATATCCGCTGTCTGGTTCTGTTTTCAAGGTCACAGGGTTAGGGGTCAAAGGTTGTCCTGCCACTATTTATGAAGGTTAATAATTTTTTTAACAAACTTGTTATAAGTTATATAATTTCAATATATTGCGTAAATGAAAAGTGCTATAGTGTGTGTTTTCAGCGACAGCTAAATCAGATATTTGATTGAATCAGTCATAAACTGCAACTGTTAGAATGAACAAAATAAAATTATTTTTATAAAATTATTTTAAGTATGTAATAAACGAGTATAAAATAAAATATATACAATACTTGTTCAATGCTTTATTGTGCTGTGTTTTTCATATATGTATAAGGATCTCCAACTATATCTGAATAATCAGGAAATGTGCACTTCACCGACAATATTTAATCAACAAAATATTCACATGTACCATGTACAATATATTTATATATTGATGTAGAAACGACAGAACAGCTCTCATAAAGCATCCATCAGCAACAGTATAAAAAGATATTATGTTTAAATTGTAAACTTGATGTACAATTTGCATAATTTTGTGATGACCAATTCAATGCACTATTACTCTAGTACATACAGATCTAGAACAGACCCATAACCTTATAAACATTTTTCAAAACTGAAACGTAGACATTAAAAAAAAGCTGAGCAATTATATTTACATTACATGCATATAGGAAACTTAACACACAAACGAAGCTCCTGCATGAAGTTATGTGAAACTCTGGTGAAAAGTATCCGCAATATGCCTCTTGGCTATACTAGGGAGAACTTCACTTTAGCTCCATTAGTTGATCGTCAGACTTGTAATCAAGAGGTCTTCAGTTTGATCCCTAGTGGAGACAGTGTTATAAAATCCTGTGCACTGTTACATGTCCATTTAACAAAACAAGAGTATGTCATTGATATTTTCCTTATTACAAGACTTCAAGTTCTATGCATTAAGATCTAAACAGCTAAAATTTTGAAAAGCATACACAAAATCCTCTTTGCTTCTTCTAATTGAACTCTAAATTGTTTGCAAGGTCTTGAAGTAAAACATGAATTAACAATTATGATGCATTGCAATGAAACAGCAAATTAAAAAAAAACCAATTCGAAAAATTCACAATATTCTTCTTTTCAGAGGTCAAATGGAGATAAGCAATATATTTGATTATCTATTTCCTTACCAAAATGTTGATAACTTGTATAAATATTCGACTCTATTTATAAGGTAAGAGCATCTCAACTTCAATTAAAATTGTATTCCCAAGAATAGGTTAAACTAATGTGTATGTTAAAATATGTAAATCTCTTCCTATTCATTAGGAATTACAATGATATTTATGAAGAAAATGAGTTGTATACAAAACTACTGGTGCATGTTTAGTGCTTTCAAACTTTTCATTTCCGTAACACTAATACAGGAAATTATTAAAATTTTCATTATTATTAATTTTCAAATTAAGTATTCATATTTATAAATCTGTCAGAAAAATGTGGAATCTTATTACATGCATGATCTTATATTTATATACAAAGCACATATTCTGTAGAGCAGCACTAGGCAATTCCTTTTCAAACTGTCTTAACTCATGATCATTCCCCCCTAAAAACATATTTAAACTCTTGTAATTCAAAGGCTAGAAGAGTCCATTAAGGTTTTCAGGGGTCAATGAGTGAATGCCAACAAATGTCATATTTTGATGAATCTTTTGTAGTCATTTCATTTAGAACTTCTCATGACTTCTTCATGCTTGGTTTGAGGTCATCAAATCCAGGCCGCAAAAAGATATGAGGTTTCTTCTGGGGATCAAATCCCTCATGGCCCTGGAAATGAACAGAAACAAACTCACTTGTATTTACACTAAAGCTCTCAAGATTTATTTTATGCGAATACAAGTAATAAGTATATACAATTGCACTATAGGAATAAAAAGTTCATATATTTGTAGAAATATCAGCCATGATATGTAACACAGAAAACACAAATGTATATATATATATATACATGTAACTATACTTTAAAAACAAAAACATGTTAAATCATATTCTTCTCCACAATATGTAATTATTTCTTAATAAACAGAAGAAGTAGCTAGTTCAACTAAATCCCCCCCCAAGAAAAATAAAATTTAAAAATACCAGACAAACACATTTGTATTTTCTATTGTTAATCTTATATCACGTAAAAGTCTGTTTTATATGTGTATACAAATGTAAGACTGCCTTGTAAATTAGACAATCTGTTTTGTCTGCACAGATAGAATTACTTCTATACAAAGTCACCAATATTCCCTCATAAAAGACAGTAATGATGTCAAGTTGTCCTTCTGATAGAGTTATGTCCCTTATGTGTGACGTAAGAGAGTACAAATCCATACCTTGGACCAGTCGTAGCTTGTTGCGTAGGCGAACACATTTCCTTGGGCATTGAAGTTACAAGCAGTCAATGGCTGGTCAAACTGCTCGGACGTCTTGAGTTTTGTGCGGGCATCTTTGTCCCAGAAACTGAATCTACAATCTGATCCGACTGTCGCCAGTGTACCATGGCTAGGATGGAATGCAATGTCATTCACCTGAAAATACAAATAAATTACTAACAATATCTAACAAAATGCCCCGAACTCTCATTATGTGTTATGGGTAGGACAGAATGGAATGCGAGTGTAACACTTTATGTTAAAATTTGTGTTTGTTATTGTTTACTTTAAAGTGAAAAGCCTGGTAAGGGAAGGCTGAAGTCGGTAAAAATGATCATGATATATATATATATATTTACACTATAATTTCTAATGGAATAGAAAAATAGAAATTTCCAATCAAATCGCTCTGCATGCACAGAAATTAATTTATATTATAGAAATCATAAAACGTCCTCCCGGCTGGCTATATCTGTGTTGAAATTTCCACACAGCCTCGCTTTCGAATAGTTAGGCAAATTTATTTTTGGCACTGTGCTAAATTTACACAGGGCTTTCCCATAATTTCAATGGTCTAAATTGGACAACGGAAGCAGAAATTGACCGTTATTTTGATATGTAAAGACTTTTGGAAGGCCAATGAACGCATTTAGACTGGTTTTCTTTGCCCGACAATTCACTTTAGATGGGTACATGTATACCCATTTATTTGTGGTTATAAGGTGAAGGAAAGTTGAGATAACATGGATGAAAACTATGAATACATGGCCAGTACTTGCTCACTGCCCAAAGTGTTTTTGATTCTTTTTATCTTTAGCATGATACTTTTCATACCACAGTTACCAAGTACCAGCCAATTTATTTCAACATTACTAAGTGAATTTTGAATTTTCTTTGTGCATAATGCTCTTTGCGGTACATAGTTATCATAATAAATTCAAATAACAGATTTAACACTGTATTCTCTATAACATTGCTTATTATGCTGATAAGTATGAATTATTGCATTAAAGGGAAACATGATAAAATACATAATACAGATGACTACAAGCCTTTTTTCAGCTGATAACACAAGAATCTCTTGTAGTATTATCTGACAGCTGTCCTTACCGTGTATATATCCTGCATCCCTCCGGTGGTACCATTAGACCGGTGACATTTAAATGTGAAGTTATCTTTAGGACTGGTTGGGTTGATGTAGTGTATTGCCACTCTCCCCTCTATGCTTCCCAAAGCAAATCCTGTCGGAGCACTTGTTTTCTTGTCAGCAAAAATGCTCAAACATCGATGCTGAAACAAGACAGGCATGTCCGGGTTTTTTTGAAGAGCAAATCATTGTTTTATTTAAAAACATTTTCATAGAAGCACTGCCATCATCTAAAATGATTTGTTTTTAACCAAAATATGTTATATATTACATGTACATGTATACCTATTCTGAAAAAAGTATTTGTATAATGATGACATTGACACTGTGATTTCAATAGCTTGTATGCAAAGATATGATCAAAATAAGTACATAACAAACAGATACTACCGTATTTATTCCATCAGAAGCCCAGTCTCTAATAAACACACCTCCACCTATTTTCTTAGTTATTTTTCCAACCTACATGTAAGTCACAAAACTTCCAATCCAAATGTCAAATTTTCAAAACGTATATCACAAAACTTCCCATCAAAACGTAAAATGTTCACGCTGAAAGTTAATAAATAAATAGAGAATCAGTTTCAAAATCATAACAACACATTTGTCTTTAGCGATATGAGCTTATCATTGTCATTAAACTTCAAAGGGTCGACTTCCAGGCCTAAGCCAAGGGTAACAAAGCTATGTGTTCACTGGGCCAAAATGTGTTTGATAATTCTTCTGGTATTGTTATCAATGTGGTGAATTATCTTGATCAAGTTTCAAATATATATGCGAGTATAAATTGCATTAAAACACTGTCTAAAGTATTTCTAGCATCTGCTTGGCCTATACGAATGCACTGTAACTGACAATCTCTTCACACATGTGCTTCCAAAGATGCACTGCGTCGATCTCGAATGTAAACAATCACATCATGGCAGCTTTGTTACGGACATGGCCTCTGACACGCTGATTACAAGGTAATGATATATTAGGTACTGAAATGACCAATGCTTGTTTTTGTCATTTGGTGGCAAAACGTAAGTGAATTGGTAGAATTTGCAGTCATGACCCAATTAAAATGTCTAGCCAGAAATTTACATGATCATTGTCAAGCCAGAAATTGACACGATTGTGGGATCGAGATCAACCTCATGTCATTTTCTACACACATATCAGCAAGTTACATGACCTAAGCTAAATGATACAATGTTCATGATCAAGTGAATGTGTTTTTAAACATCCATGCCAATTAATCTTGTTTGTTAACAATTTTTCAAAAATGAACTTTTTACGTTGTTGGCCGTGTGAGTGCCTTTCATACAATTTTTCTGACACACTTTTAAGTCTGAAATTTTGGGTTCTATTAGAAGCCCCTTTGAAAAATTTCCTGCACCCAAGTTAAGGCTTCTAATGGAATAAATACGGTAATTCCAAAATATTTGGCAATACTTAATTAATGCAAACCATCCTATTTGTGCATGTGATATAATTTTGCGTATTTCATAAACAATAAGAAAGCGACCAAATTAAGCACTGCAAAAAAGAACATGTAATTAGGAGTGAAAGTGTAAAATTAATCTGACTTAACATTTGTTACTGTATTTCTTTACCATTCACACTTTGGTTACCTGAAATTTCAGCGGCGACTCAATCCGACTGAATTCTTGAGGTCGATTCTCTAACTGGTACACAATCAATCCTCTTTCAGCAGTTCCAACCACGGCCATTGGGTATTTCTGTTCGCAAGTAATAAATGCAAGCTAAACCACTCAAACAAAGATAAGCATTTTAATGTAATTTTAATGTGATATGATGGGCTTTGTATTCCAAGATAAGTTCGGTAAGAATGTTTGAATATTTATCAGACAGGTCAAGAAATTCAAGATTATAAGTTTTCCATTCACCTATGAAACTTGATTTCTTTTTAAACAGACTCCGTTTCGTAACATTATGTGTTTGCAATGACATTAATGACTTACCACATCAGCACAATAGCACCTCTCTGGTAACTGTATAGATTCTATAGGAGTTGGCTGTCGGGTGTCCCAAAACTAAGTGCACAAGGAATAATATGAAAAACAAGAGGCCCAGAGGGCCTGTATCGCTCACCTGGTTTGTAATGTCAAGTCATGTTCTGAATACAGGTTCATTGTTTCTTTTCTGAAGGAATTTGAATATTTACCTCTTATTTTCCTATTGGGCCCCGCCCCTCCTGCCCCCGGGGGGGGGGGGGGGGGGGGGGGGTCAGAGCCAAAATTTATACAAGTTCTGTTCCCCTTCCCCCAAGGATATTTGTGGCCAAATTTGGTTACAATCCATGCAGAACTCTAGGACAAGTAGCGATTTATAGGATTTACCTCTATTTCCCCTATTGGGCCCCGCCCCTCCTGCCCCAAGGGTCAGGGCCAAAATTTATACAAGTTCTGTTCCCCTTCCCCCAAGGATGTTTGTGGCCAAATTTGGTTACAATCCATGCAGAACTCTAGGATAAGTAGCGATTTATAGGATTTACCTCTATTTCCCCTATTGGGCCCCGTCCCTCCTGCCCCCAGGGGGTCAGAGCCAAAATTTATACAAGTTCTTTCCCCCTTCCCCCAAGGATGTTTGTGGCCAAATTTGGTTACAATCCATGCAGAACTCTGGGACAAGTAGCGATTTATAGGATTTACCTTTATTTCCCCTATTGGGCCCCGCCCCTTCTGCCCCCGGGGGGGTCAGAGCCAAAATTTATACAAGTTCTGTTCCCCTTCCCCCAAGGCTGTTTGTGGCCAAATTTGGTTACAATCCATGCAGAACTCTAGGACAAGTAGCGATTTATAGGATTTACCTCTATTTCCCCTATTGGGCCCCGCCCCTCCTGCCCCCGGGGGGTCAGAGCCAAAATTTATACAAGTTCTGTTCCCCTTCCCCCAAGGATGTTTGTGGCCAAATTTGGTTACAATCCATGCAGAACTCTAGGACAAGTAGCGATTTATAGGATTTACCTCTATTTCCCCTATTGGGCCCCGCCCCTCCTGCCCCCAGGGGGTCAGAGCCAAAATTTATACAAGTTCTTTCCCCCTTCCCCCAAGGATGTTTGTGGCCAAATTTGGTTACAATCCATGCAGAACTCTGGGACAAGTAGCGATTTATAGGATTTACCTTTATTTCCCCTATTGGGCCCCGCCCCTTCTGCCCCCGGGGGGGTCAGAGCCAAAATTTATACAAGTTCTGTTCCCCTTCCCCCAAGGCTGTTTGTGGCCAAATTTGGTTACAATCCATGCAGAACTCTAGGACAAGTAGCGATTTATAGGATTTACCTCTATTTCCCCTATTGGGCCCCGCCCCTCCTGCCCCCGGGGGGTCAGAGCCAAAATTTATACAAGTTCTGTTCCCCTTCCCCCGAGGATGTTTGTGGCCAAATTTGGTTACAATCCATGCAGAACTCTAGGACAAGTAGCGATTTATAGGATTTACCTCTATTTCCCCTATTGGGCCCCGCCCCTCCTGCCCCCGGGGGGTCAGAGCCAAAATTTATACAAGTTCTGTTCCCCTTCCCTCAAGGATGTTTCTGGCCAAATTTGGTTACAATCCATGCAGAACTCTAGGACAAGTAGTGTTTTATAGAATTTACCTTTATTTTCCCTATTGGGCCGCGCCCCTCCTGCCCCCGGGGGGTCAGAGCCAAAATTTATACAAGTTCTGTTCCCCTTCCCCCAAGGATGTTTGTGGCCAAATTTGGTTACAATCCATGCAGAACTCTATGACTAGTAGCGATTTAAAGGAAATGTTGACGGACGGACGACGGACGGACGACGGACGGACGACGGACGACGGACGCCGCGCATGACATAAGCTCACCGGCCCTTCGGGCCATATGAAATAATAACTATTCATAGCCTGTCATAGTCAAACAGCAACAATAGGTACAAACTTATTTTTCTTCTTCAAACAATTCTGACATCATCACAAAGAAAATATTTCATTTACAAGAGAAGTATTTGAGCCATTCACACAGAAGCTCTTTTAATACATTTCACATGAAATGCTTGAGATACATGATTGTTTTAATAAATTTTCAACAAATTTTGACAATTAAATGTTTTTTATTGAAATGAAAAACAAATATACTTATTGAATTATAGAATGTGGGCATTACAAGGTCACCACTGAAACTACATATCAACTTGTGTAATTACATGTACCACTACCTCTCGGTATTCTGTATTTGCATATTACAGAGTTATCTGCCCTTGTAGGTAGGTATTAATTGTGACGTCATGTGTTTGTGAACGAAACATCATACTTTTCAGAGAAAACAACATGAATTTCGCTCACAAAATGATGTCACAGTGAATACCTACCCACAAGGGAGGTAACTCTGTAAATCTACAATTCCCTTACACCTTGCGTTTTAACACAGTTATCTCCCTTACCTTGAGAGTCTTGTCCCAGCTTCCTGTCATAACACAGCTGTAGTTAGGCGCCTTGATGTGGTGGATTGTTTTGATAGGGGCGTCATGCTACAAGACAAAACCATAATCAAAGAAAGGAAAGACCATAGGTAGTAGACCACAGAAGAACAGCCTGGCCCCGGTCTATATTTTTACTAAGTGGGGAGCCCCTGTTTTGAACCATGCATACAAAATTAATCAAAGTACTGAAAGTACTAAATGGCTCGGTCTCGATATTAGGAGGAATATATTTCTAAGGTCAATAAAACTGTAGTTTTGTACAATAAGAAACAAATTTGGCTGGTGTTAAGATAAGAGACATACTAAAATCTTGGAAGCTCATTCTAATATTTCCTATGATGTTATATGTCAAATGATTTTATGACACCTTTAGCATTTTCCTTGTTAATTTGATGTTAATGAAAATATCCATTCTTAATGACTATTGTCATCAAGTTCCTGGGACCACAGTATCAGTTAACAAGTATTGTTTTGCAGCAGAGAAAGACAAATGCCATACTTTTTTATGCCAAAATGTCTTAAATATAGAATATGTCTGTCCTCTAGAAGACTTATCAATATCACCATGTGATTTTTGGATAAATTGGTCAATTGGTATACTTTTAACAAGTTTTGTAATTATTCTTTTGTAAAACAGCAAGCTGATCGATATACATTGTATCCGAACTTCAATTCAAACCGGATAACTTGTTAGGTCACCATAGACCATGAAATTGGTTGTACACTTTCTTAACTTCAGGATCGTTTTACAAAATCACAAATGAATTTTTCTACAACATTTTTTATTTTCAAATCCCCATACCTCTGATGAGTATAATAAAACTGTCATTACAAGTGAATCAAATATTTTCAGTTTAAGATGAACAGGAAGAGATACATTCCTTTATTTCTTATAAACAGCAAACACCGATTTAATTGTTTGTTCAGCAGGTTTTTTCCCTTTCTTTAAAAACGCTACCATTAACATTATTTTCTGAACCTAGATATGTAAACAATACTTATAAATCTAATTCTGTATTCCATAACATCAACTGGTGTTGTTGTACCGATTTACGTCTTGAGAAGATCACAATTTTTATCTTTCTGATATTAAGTTCTAATTTCCATGTTTACAATATTGTTAAAATTCATGTAACACTTGTTGTAGACCATCAGATATTTCTGATATCATAACAGTGTTATTGGCAAATAATATGATAAAAAGTTTGGGATACATTCCAATATCATATACCGTAAAAACTGGTATAATTTTGCGCAGGTAATTTTTAGGGCTGAAAATGCTTAAAAAATCTACTATCGGTATATTTTGCGCATCAACAAAATGGGGAAAACAATGTCCAGGGAGTCCCAAAACCGATGTATGAAGGTGACAATTTCAATGCAAAATATTCCCGATAAATGATTGACAACTTGCACAAAAAGTGTTGTATTTAGAAGAAATAACATATGAAAACCGCATTGTGTTTGTTTTCTTTTATTGGCCGCCGTAACCTGAAACTTAAATATCTAGCAGATGTCCAAAACATCGGCGGTCTGGTCCGCCGTACTCCGTGCACATGTCAATGTTTTGAGATATTACACATGAATAGTAATCAGGAATATTTGAAAAGAGTAAAATATATTTACTTAACTTGGCACAATAAGTAATTAGTGTGTTTGAGATCATTAACAATCAACAGCAATCAGCTAGCGGATACGTAGTTTAGCTTGCAACAATCACAGTGTGCATAATTTGTCAAGATTTGTAAGACAAAATATTCTTTTCCACCAGGTAAGATTCTAAGTCATAAAGGTAGATTGAAAATAGGAAGGGAGATAAAATAACCAGATAAATATTTGTAGCGGGATCAGACTGGGTTGATTATCGGTGATCAGGTAGCTCAGTCGGAAGAGCAACATTTTCTTCTCTCCTGTTACAGAATTGCCACCCAACTAAATAACCAACGGTTGTGGTGTTTGAAAGGGTCTCATATGTATTCAACAAGAGATCCCAGAGGGATCTTGGCGCCCACCAAAGAATGATCTATGTCTGACAATGGAAAGAGGGATCTTTTCCCTGCTTTTCAAACTTTTTCAAACATACTACATACGAAATTTAAGACAAATCGCTTCATTACTTTCTGAGAAACAGTGGTGAAATCCAAGATAGAGGCCGGCTGGCCATCTTGTTGACCGATCAGTCCCAAAGGTACTATGCACATCTAGGGCCCAAGGGAAACCTATGCATGGAATTTGAGAGATATCCCTTCAGTAATTTCTGACAAATAGCGATAACTATCAAAATCCAAAATTGATGGCGGCAGGTCGGCCATCTTGTTGACCAATCAGTTACGAAATGCAAAATGCAAAACTAGGGCCCTAGTGGAACCTACACATGAAATTTGAGACAGATCCCTTCAGTACTTTCTGAGAAATAGCGGTAACAAACTTTAACTATCAAAATCCAAGATGGCCGCCGGTCGGCCATTTCGTTGACCGATCAGTCCCAAAATGCAATATGCACAACTAGGGCCCTAGGGGAACCTACATGTGAAATTTGAGAAAGATCCCTTCAGTACTTTCTGAGAAATAGCGGTAACAAGAATTGTTAACGGACGGACGGAAGGACGGACCACGGACGAAAGGCGATTTGAATAGCCCACCATCTGGTGATGGTGGGGTAAAAAAGGAGGGGGAGTGTAGCGGGACTGGACTGGGTCGATTATCGATGACCAGGTAGTTCAGTCGGTAGAGCACTCAGCTAGTGTTTTGAGAGTCCCGGGATCGAATCCCGGTCTTGCCGCTACATTTTCTCCTCTCCTGTTACATATGGTACCATACTGTGCATGTAGGTAAATATGTATGTCTCATTGGTGTGATTGATTTAAAGGCAGTTCATGTGGTGATCGAAAAAAAAGGTAAAATCAATACTTTCAGAGTGATCAGGGAACATTGATAGTCAAGGCGGGGAAAACATAAGACGACCTGTGTTATACAAATAATGTTTAATTGATTTTCATTAAATTTTCTCGAAGGTGATGATTAGTGTGTTATGAACGATAAGCTTAATACATTTTTGACAAAAAATATAAACAGCTAATGTCACATTGTGTTTTAAATTTAAATAATCTTTTATTTATTCATTTCATTTCAAGCATGTACATGTCATAGAATATAAACAAATATCAGGTATATGCTTAAATCATATTACAGTTAAATTCACAATAAGGAATTTGAAGATGATGACAGTAATTATTTTCGGATTGAAAATCATTACAATATTAAGCTTCCACAGTTGAAAATTACTTCTTTTTGTTCACACAATTCTTCTCCTAGACTGTTTCCAGTTGAAATGATACATGCATGCTGACATTCTGTAAAACATAAGGAAACAATAAATGTATTAACAGAGTAATTACTGAAAAGGCTAATATCATATAATTGATTGTAATATACAGTCTATAGCAGTTGTTATATAATGTGCACAAAGAAGTATAAATACACACGTATGCATGGGTACAGTGGTAAATTAATAAGTTATACAGAAAATGATGGTGCTGATCATGAAAAGCGTAAAGTCTATTTTGTTGAGTAAAAAGTTAAAAAAAAACTAACATTGTTCACACCCTAAGATGTAATCGCACTAAAAACAGTGATGTGGGCTTTTGTGCGATTGCATTTGTATGACTGTGCCAGGTGGTAGAGATTAGTTCCGCTCGAGTGATCACACAATGCAAGTGAGAGTCGGGAATATGTCTGATGCTTGTTGGTAAAATATAACTCAGGATAATTGCTAAACAATTAACAGTTTTCTCTACATTTGTTACAGATTGAAACAGCTTTTTAAGTGCCGTTTTACGGAAGAATTATGAAGAAGAAATCGGCATTTTCGTCGATCTAGTAGTCCAAAAAATATCACTTCGAGTTATTTGAATATTCCATATATGATTTATGTCATTCGGCCAAAAATTTATACTTCGTATTACCTAGTTTAATGAATATGCTGTATGTATATGATCAGAACGTCAAGCTCCTGTGCTAAAAATAACTAAAATGTTTTAAAAGTATGGTTTAGTGGTAATCTCTGATCGTGCTTTAGTATATAGATATAATCTGATATTTATACATGTGCTTATACAATTATCGGTAATAATGGATGTGGTAAATATTCATACCTTATTAATAACTGCCGTTAGTTTAAAGATTACGCCACCTTGGACATTTACAAAATGTTCACCGTCTGTCACGTGCTATTTTATCAGTAGTCCAAGTTTGTCCAAAATTTTGTTAGAGTTGTCTTTCTTCCATTGTGGATTTACACGTACATGTGGCATAACGCAGCCGTGATAAACAAATCTCCATATCGTCCTGAAATAAATTTGCTCCCGAACTAATATGATTCAAAGTGCAAAAATCATTATTGTAACAATTTTAATGTTTCAGGTGAAATATAGATTTCATTTTTTCCGTTGCGGGATAATTGTCACTAGTAGGGACTAAACGCGTGGGGCGAAGCGAAGCATTTTCGGGACGAAACGTCTTCATGTGTTGAAAACAACATTTTCGGGACGAAAAGTCTATAGATACATTGTACACAATTCAAGTGAAAATTTTCCAACCTTATATCATTTGGATGATGTATATGGTAAGGATATGAAAGCAGTAATCTACTATTCCTATTTCAACATTACAGATACGCTTATTTCAATAACTTTCATATTCAAAATTTGCTATTTAAAATTCCCGGTAAAATCAAAGTTGTTGAATACACTGCCGCTAGGAGCGCTAGTATCTGCGAGCAAGTTCTTAGCCAATTATATTGAGGAAATTGACTGTAAGAGAATTTTGCAACCACGATCACAATGGCGAGGTGACCCTCGCCAAAAATCAAGCGTATTCTGAAATTGGTACATCCGATATGGAGGGTTTGATTTTAGTTTCATTTCTTTTTTTTTAAACTAAACTTGACTAAAATGGGTAAGAGATTAAGATTTTGGCCTCCTCCAGAAGTGTGTACATGTCTTGACTGGAAATGCTAGCTTTACTTTAAGCAAAATCCATGGTGCAGGTCGAGACAAAAATATTGAAAAATCCATATGATTGACCTATAAAATAAATAAACTTCTTTTGTCAAAAATGCTCAATTTAAGGCAGGTCTTAAAAAAATTTAAGGCTAAAAATCACGATATTTTGCAAATTTTCAGGTATTTTTTGTTGTTACCACAGTATTCACATGAATGATTAAGCACAGAAAATGGCCAAATCTTAATCAAACTATCATATTGTAATTGCAAACGTTGTGCAGATTAATCATATATATACTTTTGTATAGGTATCAGTGGCGTAGGAAGATGAAACGGGGGGTGCAAAGGTCCCCAATATTTCGTAACACATCCGCTCCCCCCCCCCCCTATAGGAGATACGTTATATATATACTTTTTTCATATATCATTAAATATATTCCTTGTACACATCTATAGACAGTGGCGTCATTAACAAGAGTAAATTAATTAATACGCAAAATGGAAAAATACTACTACAGTATTTAGAATTACTGAGATGTGTTGTGCGATTTATTTTGATGAATTTGCAAGCGCCAGAGGCGCAAGATTTTGTTGTTTGGGGGTGGGGGTCTCCCCCAGGAATTTTTTTTACGGAGAATGGGGGAGATGAGTTTTACGATGTATTTTGATGAATTTGTGAGTGCAGAAGGCCCGAGAATTTTGTATTTGGGGGGTCAGGGGGGCTTCACGAGGAAAAACAATTACAATTTTAGAATGGCTGTGATGAGTTTTTACGATGTATTTTGATGAATTTACGAGTGCTGAAGGCACAAGGTTTTTGTATTTGGGGGGTCCGAGGGTCTCCTGGGAAAATAATTTACGATTTAGAATAGCTGAGATGAGTTTTATGACGTATTTTGATGAATTTGTGAGCGTTCTTAACACAGTAAAATGACTATATCTATATTACTAAGGCATGTGCCTTATTTTTATGAATTACAAATCTACTGTTTACTGCCCCGATAGTTTTGACCCATTCAGTATTAAATATGTTTTTTCTTCTGATTGTGATTCATAAAGAACAAAAGTGTTTTGAAAGATTTGTTAAAAGTCTCAAAAATTACTTTAGCTCAAACTGAAGTTGAGACATTTTTGTGACTGTTTTTAATTTGAAAATAGGCAACTGAAACAGTAATTAGTGAAACAACTCATCTAAATGGTTTGCATCAATTGAGAAAGCAGAACTCCAAAGCAAAAGGTGTACAGTGTACAAACGTAGATTATTGGATAAACAGTAATATTATCTGGTTAATCTCCAGGAATAAAGGAAATAATGAATTGTTTAATCTTACCTGTGCAATCTGTATGGCCTGGTTACTGTTCAAATCCCACATTTTTGCTGTTTTATCACATGAAGCTGTGAATACCTTTGTACCATCCTATGAATAAATATATTTAACATGATATTCTTGCAGTAAATAAATCATTATTAATAATAATGATTCTTGGGGGGTTTCATATGATGGTATATCCTAGAGGTATCATTTTTCTAATCATAATGATACATTTATTTAACGCTGATGATTAAGTTAAGGGGGTTTTAAGTGTGCGCTCTCCTTGTCCTATATTCATACCTAGCTGACGAACAACGATACGTCAAAAATACCTTCCGTTTGCAGACATCATCACTTTTCATGCACCTCAAAAAACAACATTTTTAGGGTAATTCACAAATAAGTTGTCATATAAAGATATTTTATTCTGCCTGTATTATTCATGAAAAATATAATTCTGGTACAAGAAAGAAAGAAAAATAACCGGGGATGTGGAAAATGTATTAGTATGTTTTTTACCATTTTCCTACATTTTAAGAATAAAATGGCAATGTGTTAAAATATTGTAAATTCTGTTTTTATTTTGAATTCAAGACATGGATACAGGTGAAAAAAACACTAAGATGTTGGAAAATATTAATTTTGAGTTATTTTTATGATATTTACAAATGACAAAAATAATTCCATTAAAAATAAAAAAAAAACCTTTAAACTTTGTAGAGTCCACTGTTATAATCAATACAATCGTCCATTTAACAGTTAGGTGACCCAAAGAATTCCTGACAATATTTCTGCAGTTTTTAAGTTGCCAGCAATGTCTTGTAAATATTTTAGGGCTGAAAACTACTCCACTTAAATAGCATTACAAAATTTATCTCCAAATATAAACACTATATTTGTGGGTTAAATACAGTCTGACTAGTAGATCGCCTCTCATCATCATTTTGCAATGAGAAGGGATACACATAACATGCAACCACATTACCAAAAAAATAGTCGGGTACGTGACGTCATCGTTTTCTGTGCAAATGATGTCACCTTGCAATCAAAGTGCTTGAAAACAGAGCCCCAGGCATTATTTCTGTAGCGTAAAAATTAGGGTTGGACAAGGTTTAAGAGGCTGAGAAAAGTCAGAGTGCCCAGAGAAAAACTACAGTTCATGGCAACTGTACCACATGGGATTTGATTTAGACTCCAGACCCAGAGGTGGAGAGCTTGTGGTAATATGTTGGGACATCTATCTATTTAGCCAATGTGGCCCCTATTGAGATACACACTGACAATTAATCAGGTAATGATATTGATCCTTACATCACTCCAGTCGCAGTCTAAGATCGGGCCTTGGTGTGTCTGCTGGGCTTTAGGGACTGTCTGTCCAGTCTGCTGAACTTCCCAACACCGAATCTAATACAAACACAAACACAAGAGTTGCAGTACATAACGATTGAAATAATCCAAAAGTTAAAAACAGGTTAACCAATTTCATAATATAGGTTAACATTGCTTTTGTAGAACTATTTAATACCAATTTTTGAAAGTATTAGGAAAAAGAAGAACAATAACAAAATAATCTTATTTTCAAGTTTATTGAGTTAATTAGCATGGAGTTGTATATTTTAACCATCCCAGATTTCATAAAGAATCAGACACCAAATCCAAGACCTTTGTTAAAGTATTCAATGAATAAAATATGATGCACTACTCAGTAACAATTAAATACTTGCAGTGATACAATAACACTTAGTACTGAACTGAAAATATTAAAATAAGTATATCTGTATCAGTGGTAGTATTAATTCATGGTGGAGATAATTTAACTTTAATTAGAATATTATTCCTGGCAGGGTTGGGGTCAATTACATTGCAATGTAATTAATTACAATTACAATTACTTGGTCAAAACTCAATTACAATTACAAGGCTGAAAATATGAAACTGCATATGTAACTGGTTTTATGAATATGTCTTACATTGTTATCCCAGCTGCCAGCGACCAAGAATGTCTGTGTCATTGTGGCTGGACTGAACTTGAGACAGCTGACACTGTCATCAGGAGGGGAGGCAACCTAATAAATAAATGGTGATTCATCTCATCAAACTTTTCATAACCATTAACTTTATCTCGTTGAAAATATAACATTTTAGCATTCAAACATTTTAATATGTTAATATTATGAAATTTCAAACATTTTTATATGTTAATATTATGAAATGACATATCATATGAACAGTTAATGCTTAATGAAGTAACACATATTCAAATTCAATCATAATTCAGCAAAACAGTACTATATACCACAGAACTTAAAAAAAAGATATACAATTGCAATGACAGGCACCTTTGAATGTCAATATATATATATAGTTAATACTAACCTCAATATCTTTCATTGCATTGGCATTTGTTGAGGCTGTATTGCCAAATGAATTATTTGTCCCAAATATGCTCATTTTTAGGTTTCTTTATGTTGCAAATGGCTGAAAAGAAATATTTCAACTTCACTATATCATTGTAGCATTTGATTTTGTCAATTAATAAGTAACTCCATATATCTGTTATTAAATTAAGAAGATATGATTCTGTTGTGATAAAACATATGATTTGTTTATTCTTGATGGAAACCTGTACTACATACTGCAACACAAAATGATTTGTGGCAAACGCAAGCTTTTATTGAATTTTCAGCAAGATCATCAATGATTCTAACTTCTAAGAGGGTTAAAAATCTAGATTGATTATACCGGTATATTGTTAATTGGATCAATGTCATCTTTAAATGAACTTGGTCGTTAATAAGTCATGTTAAAAGCAATATGAGGATGTGTCACTTTAAGTGTAAATGTAGGAGCGTGAAAAGTGCCATGTACAAAAGGCGTTTAATGTGGTCACTATACACAGATCGAGCAAGAAAATGTAGTGCTACGTACGTGCCACTCAACCAAATTAGAAAATTGTTTAAATATAGGAAAGAGCTCCTATCCTGAAATGGCCATCATTTTTCTTCTTTCCATTTCTATTTGATTATAAACCCATGTAGGTGTTAATTTAAAGGGACTTGTGTTGTTGTAATGCCAGTATATGTCTACTGTAAAGTATGGGGTCTTGGTCTAGATTTTTTTATGGACGTAAATGGTAACGAGGTTGGACTGGTTTGATTCATTCATCAATGGCTAGGTAGACTAGGTCAACCTTAAGAGCATCTGGCTAGTGTTCAGAAGTCTTGGGTTCTTTCCACAGTCTAGATCTGTGTCTGCTATATTTATTCATATGACACTATAGGTTATCAGCAAAACTACCGAGTATTTCACAACCAATGAGCATTTATCAGGTTGGGCACAACTCTATGGGTAACAGTTACCCATTTCAGTAACAGTTACCAATTTGTGTAATCTATAAGTTACCCGAATGAGAAATTCTGTCAAAGGAAATGCATTAAGTTGTTTTAAATATTTTCCTCAAAAAAAGGAGTAAATTTTTTAAATGGCACCATTACTAACATAACTTAATTACTGGTAGTACATTATAAATCAAAATGGGACAAACTTCATAGTCTCAATTTTATTAAAAGTCATTAACTAAATCACCTCGGCTGCCTTTGACTGGCAACTCTCGAGTGAGGTTATTTATAGAAATGTCAAACTCTCTGTCAGTCAAATGCTTTACTCCCAGAGTTGGTTGAATAGTTGTTTGTTTGTGAATTAAAGACAGATCTGGTGATTTTATATTATTTCAAACGAGCCTTGAAAAAGCCCTCATAAGATTGTATAAAAAAAACTGAACCGGTTGTTCCAAATAAATGAAAACAGTCGGTCTCATTCCGCCATTTTAACTCTGATCAAACTCTCCAAATACGACGGTTTTGAAAAGGACCTTCACCTTCTGTATCAAATTTATTTTTAGCATACTCGTGCAAGAACCCTGCACATTTGACTGCCCGAATAATATTTCTGTCGACCTGATCGAGAGCTGCCAGTCGAAGGCAGCCCTCTATTGCTATTGCTAGTGAATAGCGATTAAAGTGACATCCCCTGCAATGTAATTCAATGGGTTTAGTCAGAGGTATTCCGATTTGTTTTAATATTCAAATTTCCGCGAAAACAAACGTATCGGAATATTTCTGACTAAACCGATTGAATTACACTGCAGGGGAAGTCACTCTAATCGCTATTCACTTTGACATTGCTTTCGATGTCACAAGTCAGAAAGCGCCGGTAATTTTGGATTTAAATATTGCGTTCGACTATATAGACATCGTTTATATGCTTTTGCATGGTATGTGTGTGATTATGGATTATCGGAGGACTGTTACGTGACTATGACTCTAGGAAAAAAGGTATACTATTGTGAAAAAATTAACTTTAATCGAGGTGGGGGTAGAAATTTCAATATGGTGACTGTCGTCCCTTTCTCTGTTTTATAGTAAATATCCCGATTTTTTAATAATTTTTCAAATCTCGTATTTTTCGAAAAAAAATCACATGACGGTCATATATACTCATCAGTCCATCCACCAAATACAAAAAAAAATGTATGACAACATCCATTTTCATTGAGTTGGCCCCCTGTGACTCAAATGGGCAACTGTTACGTACCCATGTCTCTGCTATGAGTATGATCTACAAAATGCACATAGTTGTATAGTGTACATACTAAACTTGATAACACATTTTGTTTCTAAATGATACTAAAAATAGTTCATTGGTATCATAAAGGCTTATGGCGGTATCCATTAAATTAACTGATAGAACGCAAATTATTATGAACCACATGTTGACAGAAATAGATAAGGGGATTTCCGTACTGGGAGAATACTTGCTCCCTGTTATTGAGGGATGCATAACAGTTTACATCAAATGCACATAAAGTTAGTCCCTATTCAGAAGTACACCAAAATAATGTCTGTATAAAAAAGGATAATTTATCTCTTCAAAACAAACCTCAGTTTTTTCCTTCCCTCGGCAAATCGTAAACGCAAATGGTATCACCGTTTGACGCACGACGTCTCCTTTGTTAATGACATGTGGTATGATTGAATACCGTTTGACTACGACTGTATTCTTCGTGTTGATCCAGATCTCTATCGAGGAAGCGTTTTGATCATGGTCAGCAACACGCTTCTACTCTTCTTTTCAGAGTTGTCGTTCCTTACACATGGTTGTTGTTTATGTAAGGAATTATTTTAATTGTTTGTTGTTTACTGTTATTTTAAATGACGCGCGTTAGCGCATGCTGAAATATCTGTACAAAAATGCAGTTTACACACCAGTAAACAACAAACAATAACAATAATTCCTTATATTAACATTTCGACCGACCATTTCATTAAAAGTAAGTTGTCAAATAAAATAAAACTCTATTTTTTTCTATGTTATACGATTGTTGGAACAGTCGGTCAATTGATGGAATCCGGGAACAGCTGGCTTCAATTTGGCGGAAAATGTCAAATTCAGAGTGTACATAAAATATAGTTCCACATTAATTTTATCTTTTTACATCACATTAATACAATATTTGTTAATATATTTTATATGCTGATACATAATTTAAGATTTAGATTACAGTCATACATGCAGTTCATTGAAAAATTTTCAAACGGATACAATAGTCGTAATCGACTGCGCATTCACACTACTTGCGGAAGTCAGTGTTCCGGTGTGTGTATTCTTGCGCAGTAACCACTGCGTTTACGCAAGTGTGATTTCGCAGTTGGTATGGTTACATAGAAAGAGAAAACGGAAATGTAAATATTCATTCTTATTGGAAAATGATGACTTAAAACGAACTTCTAGCCAGTATAACCGGGGCTAATCGTACACACCGGGCTACGCTATTTACGCCCGTGGAAACGCTTCTTTTATATAGAAAAATATCGTCTGCCAGGTAGATACAGTGGATACGTAAGTCATAGTTCCTAAACCATTTCTCATTTTCAGTAGAAGCTTAGCAAAGATTTATAGTTTTGAATTGAAATACAGTGTTTAAAGAATACATTCAATTCACGTTTTCGCATTGTAATTCGGTGTATTCTGATTATATAGCCACCTGAAAACAGTTCAACACTTAAACTGTGAAGAGCGAAATTAAAGTTTTGGGGAACATTCTCGTTTATACTCTGTGAACCAATCACATTCTAAGCACGAATTATTTAACATGACGGTTAAGCGTCTTAGAACTTCGAAATCCTCAAACGAGACTTACAAGTTTGACCGGTTTCGTTCCAACGTCGTATTGAATTTGACGTCAGGTTCGTACCGTTGTCACGAAAATAACTTTCGACTGAAGAAATTATATTTTAAGAAGTAATATCCACTGTCTCATTTATTTTAAGTGTTCCGTATGCGTACAGCTATACCAGTCTAGCGTTTTCGCATGCGTAATTAGAAAATTTTGTGATAACAGTAACATTCAACGGGAAAAAGGTCACCTAATCATTGAAATCTGTGATAGTTTTATGAACTAAATCGAGCTTTAGCTCTGTTTCTCGGTTAGATATATCATTTCTTTGAATACATGACAAAAATTACGTTTGATTGGATCCCGTGTCATCTGGAAAATCCTGTTGATATTACTTCTTTGACCCTTATAATGTTACACATATATACATGTGTAGTAACTTTCAAAGAATTTTTCATAAATTTGACATTTTAGATTTGTCTACCATTCAAGATAGACATTGATAATTTTTGGAGTTGGTGGATATCATATAACATATATTAGCAAAGAATATAGTTACTGGCATCGATAATTACCAAGAATACCATTTTTTGACGGGATATTCAAGGGTTTCTTTCATTTTCACGTTTATATGCGATGACAGGTGTCGTCTGCTGACGGAGAAACTAGCATTGATTGACAAATAATGGTCAACGAAGACACCATTTGGTCGATATTCTGAAGAAAATAGTACAATAGTAATATATTATGTAGACTGTTTCCATGTGGTACGAAATCATGCTTTCTTACTATGCCAGTTTGCTGTCACCATTTGTGGATCGTGACCACACATAGGTTATGGCGACTGTCGTCGACAAAATGTGCAAGACACTTGTTCAATCGACGCACATGGATTTTATCTTTATTGTACAATTTGTCCCGTTAAAAGACCTTGCTGTAATTAAATCCCTACCAACACTGCAGTTAAAACTAATGTGCGAATTCTATAATTTCTAGCGAAATTTGTTCTCGTGCGAATGTTGGTTTCCATCATTTTGCGCCTCTTTGTGGTATATATCTAGAAAGTATAATAAGTATAGTTTATAAAGCATGCATTTCATGCTGTATGCGATGGGTAAAGAGTGTTCTATCTAACATGAAATGGCCAAATCGAAAGACAAAAATAGTAGTTTCTCCTCTACTATGTTATCAATGCTATTTTGGGAGGATTTGTAACTAGAGAATGCGTCCAAACAGTCTTCGCATGGGGCGCTGTTGTCGATGAAATAGACAATCACGTGTCATTTTGTGTGGTGAATGAACGATCGATTGCATAATTTCCAATCAATAGGAAGCTAGATCGATAACTGTATTGGATGAGGTACTGTAAGCACCGAGTTTATGCTTTACTGCCTACAATCGGATCAGGATTCTTTCATCTACACCTTTGTGAACCTTCAATATGGCTATGTCGGTAAATAGCCATGGCCATACGGCAGCAGATACAAGTCGAGTTGCCATGGCGACTTGATGGCGTACATTTATGTATCAATGTCACTGGAAATGATTCCTGGAGAGATCATTAATTGTGTATTGTATGCATGAAACTTTTCTCGGTTGCTAAATATAAATTGATCAAAGAGATTGATTTTGTTTGCCATACCAACTGTCATTTAATTGAACGGACAATGTAGTTTACATCCAGCACAGATCAGTGCTAGAAATGAAGCGATAATGAGCTAACAATACACTGGTTGTGATGACTGTTCACCTCTATGTCCGTTGAATTAATACGCCCGCTGTGTAACTTTTAATTTTACAATTGTACAATATCCGAGAATTCCAAACATCTGTCGGGGACATTTGCTGAAACATTAAAGTGAAAAAAAACCAGCCATGGTAAGCCACCATAGAAATGTAAATGAAGCTATATGTTACAATAGGCGAGCACATCAATCAATGGTTGTTATTCGGGTGTGATGCTCTTTTATATCACTCGGAGTCCTGATTGCATTGAATTTTGTAATCATCATCCAGCCAGATTCGGATTTCGATTTAGCAGTTGTCAATGGTAAACGAGATTTTATCGGCGACTGGTCCGTTTTTCGATTTCACCAAAATTACATGCCGAAGCGCTGACAATGTTATACGAGTGATAACGTCTTGAATTTCAGTTGATTTGTCACTTTACGTAAAACAGCTGAAATCGCACGTGGCGACCGCAGAATCTAAAAAAAAGCCAGACTACAGTTTCATGAACATTATCTAACCTAATAAAATTCCTTTACGGTTGCTTTGTAGAGGAAGTCATTGCAATTCGAAATAGTTTTGCAAGCACTTTCTATGACGCATCCAGGAAATTGCGATAATGAATATCAATGTTAATTTGTACAGGTAAAGAATTTTTTAATGATTATGTAATTTTTGGAGTGATTTCTCTAATTTAGAAGAGTATAAAATCACATGGACTACTTCAGCTAATGTACGAAACACTTTAAATATAACAGTATGTCTGTTTTTGAAACGAAAGGAGTTTTGAACTATGTAAAATTGCAACCCGCAGCGAGGTCATTTCGTATTTTGTCGCCAAGATGTGTTAAGCAATGGACCGCGACAAGTATCGCCCCCTTGCGGACGGCAGGGGGTAATAACTCACTTCGATCTCCCATTGAATGAAATACTAATATTTGAATCATTGGAAATTAATGGCTGATATATCCAAGATAGAACAAATAAGCTAAAATACGCATTTATAGAAGGTATAATATACATAGAAAATGAAAAGATGGCTTTTATTTAGGATTTTTTAATAAGGATATTTAAAAATGCTCCACCGCCGACAGAGCGTAAATGATATTCATCATTTGAACAATAATTAGTGTTTAATCGTGTCTAATTAACACAAAAAATATCATAAAATAATTGATTTTGCCTTTGGGTCATACGCAATCAGTACTTCATTCCATATAGGATATAGTGCCACGGATTTTTTTTTTGGGATGCATTTTTTTTATATTCTTAACTTGAAGTAAAATTAGAAGCTCAAACTTTTCAATGACGGTAATGGTGTAAAGTAAGTAACATTTGTAACTGAAGAAAAATACTAAATCGTCTGCTGCTGTTTTAGATAGTGAAAAAATACCATTTGTCAGCAGAGGAACATCTTTAAGGCTGAACATTTTTTATATCAAGCCTAGACCATATTCTGTATGTAGATCTAGACAAATCGGTTATTTATAGTTATGATATGAGACAGCTATCCAGACGGTTAATTTACAAGCAATAAGATATTGGTGTCCTGGATACATGCAAAGAACACGTATGTTTTTGATGGATCGCTTGTCCTAATCACTGGCACATCTTGTCCATGGTTAACCTATCTGTACGAGAAAATGTGTGTCGATTCCCAGGGATTTGCGGTCTGTCGGGAAACGGAAAGTTAAATTTCATTATCTTATCCAATAATTCATCTTTAATGTCACAGCGCATGTGATTTTGTAACGACGGAATTTAAAGGGAAATGTGACATCCGTTTCATCTAAAACTTTTTGTCCAACTCGCGAATTATGGGCGAAAACGATTGCACAAACCAATCTTTCGATCATATATCCATCTAAGCATTATACGTTAATAGGTAGAATGTCATTTATCATAGTTCTCGGAAAAACGGCCTTTCTTACATCAATCTGTACAATTGTACAATTGAGTTTATTGTCTTGAAAAAAAAACTTTCTCAAGTTTCATAAATGTACACTTTTATGTAGGTTCACCCTAGTCTAGGTGTTGTTATTAGATTTTGGGACAAATCGGGAAATGCCATTGACAACGGTAATGATTAACAGTATTGTAACAACTGTAAATGTTTTACTGTAATAGCTCAGAAGCTAATTTGTTTCCCCTGAAAACTCATGTTTTCTACATGTATTAAATAAGTGATAAATTATTCCCAATAACTAGTGCCCATGCATGTTTCCTGGAGTACCTGGTATGTTATTCAAATTGTCAGTGAAGATTATTCCGAACTATACTTTTACTCATTTCATTACTCATATTATCATATATGCGAAAGATAAAAATGACTATAGAACACGATTGGAATTGGAATTACGTTTTTACATCTGTGGTAGATGCGCGTGTTGATACGATGTCCGTGTCAGCTATCGAACCGAAGCCCGCCAGGATAAAAAACTTATCAACCCCCCCAGCCCCATGGCATCCATGGAGCGAATCGATAGAGACTAGATCGGATCAGGTGCTGTCTTCACACGTAATTTGGTCGTGGTTGTCACGACAACCGAGTAACTAAGATGATAACCACAAAACCAATAGCAACCTTAAAGAACAAGGTTTTTCATGTGTATGGCATTTATTAATCATCGCATAGTCAGACATATTATCGCATAACTAATGTCGTAAACGGTAGGTCATTTTTGTTTCTAGGTTTTACGAAGCATTCTTTTGTCAGTGTCACGTCTTTATGATTCTTTGCTTCTTATATGCTTTATTCTATATTCAGAAACGACTAGCATATATGTAGATTCCCAATACGTAGAGTATTTTTTTGTGCATGAAGCATGTATTTTAATTAATTTTTTCCTTGGAAGAATTATGGACCGATTCTATTCGAGATGGCAAACGATGATTAATTAAATGAGTTGCCAAAATGTGCTATACCTGTGCTTTAAGTGTGGTAGGTATGTGTGAGTTGTCCCAGGAGTATGTGTAGACACGGTTGCGATGACATTCTGCTCCAGATAATGGTTCCAGCTTGATGAACTCAAGTAAAACTCAAAGACATAATTGCTGTCTCTTACGATAAATTTATTGGACCAATCCTAGAAGAGCACTTGTGTCGGGTTTACAAATTAAAGACAGAGGAGTTCTAGTCAGTAATATAGGGTAGTGTTGTTATCGTACACAAAATAGATAACAGGACACTATTTTTAACGCATTAAAATAAACAAGTCGCTCACCAAGCACGTGCTGCTTATAAGCATATGACGTCATTCTCAAAATGATTGATAACTATGAAAATTAAGGATACAGAAAACTCGGTGGAGCTTCTGTATGACACTAGTCGTGCTTTTAGATCCTGTGCTTAAGCCTGACAGATTGATTGATGGGGCTTAACGTCTAGATGTTCCGGTTACAACAGAGTTGAGGACACTTGTGTGAATGGATATGACAGTTAATCAAAAACACAAGTGTTACAACAGTCAACATGTTTAGAAGGACACGTCTTGACAGGCGACTTGCTGGATGGTAATTTTTACAGAGTTGCTATTGTTACCTATTGCGAATTCCGCTACCACAGAGGAAGGGAACCGTTGTTTAGCTACTGATATAAGGAATTTCACCACCACTGAGGAAGGGAACCGTTGTTTAGCTACTGATATAACGAATTCCACCACCACCGAGGAAGGGAACCATTGTTTAGCTACTGGTGTAAGGAATTCCACCACCACTGAGGAAGGGAACCATTGTTTAGCTACTGATATAAGGAATTCCACCACCACTGAGGAAGGGAACCATTGTTTAGCTACTTGTGTAAGGAATTCCACCACCACTGAGGAAGGAAACCGTTGTTTAGCTACTGGTGTAAGGAATTCCACCATTGTTTAGCTACTTGTGTAAGGAATTCCACTACCACTGAGGAAGGAAACCGTTGTTTAGCTACTGGTGTAAGGAATTCCACCACCACTGAGGAAGGGAACCATTGTTTAGCTACGGGTGTAAGGAATTCCGCCGCCACTGAGGAAGGAAACCATTCTTTAGCTACTGATGTAAGGACAAAGTGACCCTACAAGTTATATTTAAACAGGACTTGAGCAAATTGCAAGACCAGAAAGATACCTACAAATACGGGTGTATTGTTGTAAGTAAACGAACTGTCAGAAAAAAACGCGTGTGTATCTGTAATAAACCTCGGCATAGGATGGACTTGTAGGGTATCCCGAGGCCTATAGCAAAGACCCTTCTCCTATTTTAACCCCTAACCTTCCCGAACATGCGTAAAGCGAACAGTAACAGGAAGGTCGAGCGACGCCAAGCGGACGATAGCAGAACTAGAGGCTGGGGTCTATGAAGTGAGGAATTACCACTGGACATAACTCTGTCATTTGATATGATATCAGATGATAGGAACACATCTTGGCAAATCATTCATACGGTATTGTTCGAGCATATCACAAATTTAGACAGCTTACAAATTACTTGGCATTTTTCAATATAGTGTCATAGACAAAAATGTTTACAACCATCACAACACACGAATGATTTACGGGAAAAATATTTTCCAATATGATATTAATTCACATTTATAATACATACATTCACATCAAGTGTACAAAATCGATCAAAATAATTTTGGGACCAAAATACCAGCATGTTAATCAATCAACGGATTTCCAATCGAACGATACATAAGTTTCTAAAAATATGTCGTACTTTCATGAACTGAAAACTGCGATGTTCAATCTTCAATTAAGAATAGTCTTCCAAAGCAGTCACTATAAGACATCATGAGAATTACCATGCATTCGTCATCGAATTTTGAAGTTTTTTTCTCAAATTAGATGTCTTCTGAAGAACAAAATCCTTTCTACAATCACCATGAATACCTATATCAGTTCAAATCTACTTAACAACAAGCGATTACGTAACAAAACCAACCTAACTTATCTATGAACTTTCAATTCACTCCTATGTTTTCACTCACTGGTATGTAAATATACATGAATTTCAATTCAATAAAATGTAGAGATAATTAAAGCTGTATAATGTGTGTTCGATAAGTAAGCATGTATAACATTGTAATTTTTAAAAATATATATCAGCTGTACAGACCAATGACCAACAGTGGGTGTATATAATAATTACAATAAAAGATAGATTTACAACAGTTTTTGAAGCCATCTCTTCTGAAATGTTTCTCAGAATTTGAAAAATAAAACGTTATTTTTAGGACAAATTATGTTTAGCGTTTAAACTTCATTCACACTCAATCTGGAAAAGTTATTATGAAATGCTTTAGACTTAGTGGGCTGATGTTGATGTAGGAGTTAATGCCGAATTTGGATGGAAAAATCAGCTTAATGTATCTATTAAGAACTAATTATAACTTTATAATCTGTGGAATCTCTTAAACGCTTTACAAAACCTTTTGCATGATTCCAAAAGTTAATATATTCTTTAGTACAATCATAATGTACGTATGTATAGAGAAGTATCAACTTGAATTTACAAGTCAATATTGATAGACAAAACATTTTTCTCTCTATGCTTAATTCCAAAAATAGTACATTTAAGCTGAATACAAAACAATCATTAAGGTAGGCCCAACACCAAATTACCACCATCCACTATCGACTTATGTAATATCCATAACATCGCTTAATAATTAAGCAGTAAAATGTTAGCAAGTCATTTCGTTCATTTTGACAATTATGCAAGTTAATTAATCCATAGTGCCAGAAACCGGATGTATGGACAAACACTTTATTTGTTTAAAAACGAGATGACATGGTAAGGTGTTTTTAACTAACTGTATCTCTAAATATCCGAGAACAGGCCATTTTATGTGTAGATCGTAACCTCAAACGGAAATTTAAGGGTTACTTTCGTTACCAATGAATATGCATTACGCACGAAACAAAAATCATAACCAGCAGCTTACGACAGAAATATACAATACGAAAATACATTTGATTTCAAGAAAAAATCATTTGAAATAGCAAGAATTGCTTTTGAGCCAAACATTCAAGGGGATAGGTTATTTTGGAAAGTAAATGGATCTGAGTTTCACATGTCTTCATTCTATTATTCACGTCTTTGGCAATAAGTATTTTCAAAGACTATATACTTATACAATATAGGTTTTACCCAGCATATACAGCCGAAATGTGTGCCCCATGACACTTGACACAAATCCTACAATATCGCACAACCTCCCTTCTCCTTGAAGGGATTGTCACTGGGCCTTTGGAAGCCCTTTAGCAAAGCGTCCTCCTCCGAGTGTTGCTCACAGTACTTCTCGATGTCGTAAATACACTCAGAAACACGCACGCGCTGGATGGCTGCCTCCAGGCGGAGCTGCTCTACCAACTTCCGTTGCTGCTGAAGACCCTCTTGAAATTTATTCATTGTCTAACTGAAAAAGAGAGGTAAAAATTAGTTATGAGTTCTGTACCTTAAAGGTGATAAAAACAGAAGGGACATGGAAAATGAGATAATAGGCTAGAAACATTTGTATGTCCTATTTAAACATATATCAGTTTGATATTTGCTTATATTTTGTCTCTAAATGGTATTTTTTTTTATCGGATCATGCGTGTATTATTACTACTGTACATGTTATTCTATTTTCGTACGGAAAGCCCCGAAATTTTGTCGAATAAATCCGTAAAACTCATTACAGAACTTTAAAAAATAAATTAGCCTAACCCTTTCTGTGCGATGTCCTGAAGGATTAAGTTACGATTAGGAAATAGTGGTGTGTAGTACATATATAAGGCGGGATAAGGGTACGTTTGTCGCGGTATGATTGGGTTTTAGAGAGGGTATGAAGGGTGGCGGGGTCTACTTTTATAAATATGCATTATATGTATGTACTGTACATGTAGTATGTAGCTCATTGTTTTTTGGGTGTAAAGTTATATTTCTTCATGTTGAACTTTAAAGTCTATGTTTAGAGTTTTAATTTACAGACATAGGTAAAGCGCAACCCCCTCGAACCTGAATTGACATACGCACACGATGTCAAATGGCTTTTGACATACTGAACATAACAAATTTATAGCCCAGAATATGACGATCATAATGAGTAAACGATCTTTTTTATTTTATCAGGGTATGTTATAGATTGTTAACTATATACGAATACATTTCCACTCATCAATATAGCAACTACACGTAGCGCGACAGTTTTAAATATTTATAATCGCCAATACCGAAACACTCCCCAATTGAATTTCCCGGCTATTGCCACAGCTGTTTATCTCAGATGACGTCACGAATCTACGGCCACCTGGTGATACCAGGGGCGCTAAGCGATGCGATCGTTCTACAAAAGGGTCGTTGTAGACTTCGTTTCAAACACATTTTATTGAAATTACGTCTAGGACAACCTGTATTTTTTTGGGGAAATTATAAAGTGCATCACAATAAACAAATACATTGTATCAACACAAAAATCGCATATTTAAAATCTGTTTTTATCACCTTTAAGCAGGAACGGGGCAAGGAATTGTATACAGCGGATTGTTAAATGTACACCAACTTCTTTTCGCGGTGACTTATTTTCGCGTTTTCATGCTAAGCTTCTATTTCGCGGCTATTAATTTTCGGGTTTTTAGATATTACTTTACCTATGTTTGACATTTCTCCGCGACGATTTATTTTCGCGAATTCCACGTGGCCGGGAAATATGATCTCACGCGAAAATAAGTTTGTTTACACTATACTAACATATCCCTTATAAATATTGGAGGTACCACAAAGACATAGGAATAAAGATGGAACTTACTTTTTCATAGGAAATTTTTTTTTAAATAAGAATAACTTTTCGGCATTATATTTTTGTCGGTTGTACTTGAGGAAAAAAACCAATCCAACTATATCAGAGTTCTATTGAACGAAACCATTGTTCTATGAACGAGGTGAAAGAACTGTGCTGTGTTTCGATTTATTTATATGAAGATTGAAAAGCATGCGATGGGTTTAGTTTAAGTTAGAATTTATGTGTGCTTTTTAGGGTTATAAAAGAATACTCATGGAAGATACCGGTACCGAAAATAACCAGCAGGTGGCCCAATATGGTTAGATATTTTAATACCATTGCTTAAGTTTTGTTTTATTATCAAAACAGTTTTCAGAAACTTTGATTCTGCTCGAAAATGAACGAGAAGCTGATATGGCAGATACTTAGTTGAGAGACCGAAAGTGTTTTCATTTGAAACGGATTTTTGGAATCCCTCGTTTTATTACACATTACATCACGAGGGCTTCAGCTGCCGACCTGTTCGATCTACCTGGGTATCGTGCCTAAGCGAATAAAAATACACGATCTTGAAACCCGATAGGGCAGGAATACTGAACAATACATCACGAATCATTTAATCAATGCCTTGACATCTGCACGCGATCTACTGAAGTACCGCTTTATCCCTGCCACAAGGGTATCGAACGGTAATTTTATATGTAAACAGGCATGGATATCAATTATGTATTATGACAATGGAGAAAACATACCAGGGGGCAGCTATCATTGACCAAGGAGTAAACTTCTGCCATGGGCCAAAAGTACCTGGCAATGGCGATAATTCATGCCGTACAGGCGGTCACATCGTGATAAGTTAAAGATAAAAGTAGTGAACATAAAATATCACAGGATGTGGACACAGAACCGTGAATAAATATAATCTATAATTTAATCAATTTCCATTCACATGGCATGTTGTAGCTGTTGTAATAAAACATAAGTGAATAATCTACACAAAGTTTTGAACTTGTTATTTTGTATTTACCATGTAATTTGATACTCTGGCCACGTGAACTAATAATCACGTGCACGTGTTTGGCATTTAATGTGGAATGAAACTGGCAGTTTATGGACTTAAACAGTTGTCATGTTTGTGACGCTGTTTGAGTGAGATAAACATTACACCTCTCCTTGACAAACTGTTTTCTTCAGCAACTTGTTCACAAATCTTTACCTTTTCAATGAGATTTTATTTTAACAAGCACAAAAAATCTGTATTTCGATAACTTTAATGCCATAGTTGTTACTGGTCATGACAATCATACGTTTGTGTATGACTAGATGACTTTAATATCTTTGCAGTATCCTCAAGTTATTTAAGTTTTCCGGAGTTCAGATATTTTAATGTGCCAACATACTTCAACAGATGTTATATTTACTGCTGTCATAACTGCCATTTTATATACAAATTACATTATCAGTAGATGAACCTCTTATAGTTTACAAAGAATACTTCAACTATTTGTTTGTTGATAAAATAAGAGGTAGTTCATGACATTATACGTAACAATGTCCGGAATTGAGATTCATTTTGAATTCGGTATGAAAAGAAAAACATAGTTAGGATGGTAGTTTATGATTGTAATGATGCATATCACCAGGAACTTCTGGTTAATTTGCAATTATTGGAATCCGTGAGAAACATTTCTATGAAAAATTATTTGGCTTCCTGGGCATAATCCATTCAGGATATCAATCAATGACTAGAATAATTCTGAATTGCCTAAAAACGAATTTTGAATGGTATGTATGCAGGACAAAGACTATTTTACAATAAGTTTTTATTTATAGTTTTTTCCTTCTCATTTTACCATTGACTGTAATATAAATGCTCTCTTTTATTTTCCTCAAAACGTTCACTGGAACAGCCAATTAACCTTTTTGCTTAACATAAATAACTTAATCTCCTGGTGATAGAATATCAATAATATACAAGTCCTCCTTCAAATTCCCATTTTTACTACTGGTTAATGTTAGTTACCATTTAGACAACTTCATATTGTTGTGAGAATATCGATACACAAAACCCTAATTGAATACTGGTTTAATCTTCAACTTTCAAATTCTTGGAAACTGAGAACTGGTCATAGAAATGTATGTATTAGTCGTTAATTGACGGATCTGTAGATGACATCTCGCTTGTAAAACGTGAGAGTCAGTTTAAAAGTCGATACATAAGCAAGTTCAAAAGTTTAAAAGAATGAGTTGATGTATTAGAAAGTTTAAGATTGTACAATTGTATTTGGTGTACATGTATTTATATCTACATGTACCTGATAATCATATTTATTTCAGCTTATTTTTTGCAGCATCATAATGTGTACCAATTTTTATTACATGTATAAATGTGATACCGATACCAAAAAGATCATTCAAACTAAAATGGTATGTTTTAAGCAACTAGTATCCCGAAGTAAACAAACTTCCAGACTACCGAACTATTTTACTATACCATGAATAAAATATAAGCACACGTCATATGAAATGATCCGTTGTCACATTAGAGCACAGATGTGAAGTTATAACTTCCTGAATGACAAATGTATATTTTAGCCACTTTTCGCTATTTATTGTGGCGACACATATTTTAGTAAGTGGTGAACACGCTTTAGTCCAACCTACCGAGTTCTATCTGAAACTAGGAATACCGTATATCAACTGAATACTTAAATTTAACCGAGCATTGAAAGATTGTTGATATTTGATTAAAACCACGTCATAAAAACAATGATTATGCGAAAAACGTTAAACATGGTGCATATATAACTATATCTATCTTGATACTCTAAACCAAGCCTTAACACTATAAAAATTGTGAAAACTCCCTATTCGTCTTTCCATGACCTCTACTTAACCTTTGGTCTTAAATGTTTAAGATGTGTATTAAGCATCATGTATTGCACACTATAATTCCCCTCAATGAATATCACTATGGCTTCAAAATTGTTGTTTCTAACATAACGATCTTATCAGTTCTATATAGTGAAAGCTGGTCAGCAGTATCTATAGAAACGTTACAAAGATTTGGTTTGATAATTCTGTCCTGCACTTATCTGTAACAACTATGAGGAGATAATCTAGTATTAGAAGTCTGAGAAAATTTTATCAATAACCTTGGGTCTGTTGGCTAGCCTAGCACTGTCTATAAGAGCGTATTTTGGGTCTCCTAACAAGTCTATATCTAGCAATGCCTGTGAGAGCGTTTACTAAGTCATGAGCATATCCTATTCATGGATACTTTCTTATGTGTTTTGTAACTTGTTCCCTATTTTTAAGTTCTTTGTAGCGATCTTTGATTTCATTTTTGATCTTTGATTTCATTTTTGTATTAAACTGATTTCGTTGTCTTTTATATCCATGATTCTATATACAAAAAACAGCGATCACCATTTCCTGTGAGATACAATTCAATCTGACATATCAATACTGCACTTCAACAAGATTAAGCTTTTACGTATACCTACGATCTACAAACGTATACGAGGCTAAAATCAAAAGGACTGCTAGCACTGATCACATTACGACAGTTCATGTTTTCACATTTGGACATAATTTAGATCATTTACATACATGATTTGCAAAAACAAATTGCGTAACAAACTCCATCACGATTTGCGTTAACTCTTTAGGTGTGATCAGTAAATACACTACTAGAGAAATCGATGTAGATTCTGAACTCCGGCGCTGTTGATTTGTTACGTATGTTATTGAATGATTTTCTAAGACATAGATAAGTGGGTAAACAATATACTTTTTACGAAAAAGAAGTAAGGCCTTGAGTAAAATAACACTCTTTTATTCAGACGAGAATTCCGCCTATATATAAATACTATGATCGATACAGTGCGTGTGTATATGTACATGTATATAAATTTTATCGGGCTGCAACGCTACTTTTTTAGCTATCTAATGTACAACAAAACATGCATGCAAAATCTTGAAAACACCAAAATAATATCTTGAGACATGCAAACGACATATCAAAGAACATATATGCCAAAATCGAAATTGCAAAGAATACTTGAGATAACGAATACAGTAACTCTAATTTGCTTTGCTGTTGTTCATTTACTTCGTTTTTGATTTTCACAAATGAGGGCTCAATTTTGATGTATGCCCTTTTTATTGACCCGAGATTTTTTTTTAGAATTTTACATAAGAGGCTACAGTCACAGTAAGATAAGACAACACGTAGAACCAAAAATCGTTTGTGTCCTAGTGACACTATAGCGTTTCCTTCCGATTTAAAAAAAAAAGTTGTAAAACCTTAATTTCCATATAAAACACGACATACTGTATAGTTGTTACTCTTTACATTTTATTCGCGGGTATTTAATTATACGGAAATGATATCTACCGTGATAGCGAAATTAAATTTCCCTCAAATAAAAGCAACTGTACAGTTATAAATCAAAATACACAAGGCATCTAAGCTATTAAATGTATATATATGCAACGAAAAGAGCCAAACAAATTAATGATAAGTCCTGAAATATGAATCATTCTTAGTTGCTTCGTGTTATCCCATCTAAACACCCATTAAACACTTAACATAGTTATATTTGCAAGGATTAAATAACTGGGTTTTAAAAATTAACATTTAATATGTCACTTGCACTCGAAATTATCTAACTAGAAACACCAAACTCGAACAACATATTTTACAGCTGCCCCTACGGCCCAAATCCCTATATATTAGTCTTCTAATAGAAATGGTATTAACTAATCTAAATCTCAATCATGTAGTTGAAACCTCTTTCCGTAAGCCATGTCGTTTCCATGTAAACTACGTAACGAATACATGTATGTAACTGCTGACGCTACAAAGACACTGTTATTGATGGGAATTGTCATCTTTACAAAACAAAATCAATATCTAAATATAAACTTGAAAATAAATCTATCATGGATAAAGAAACCACCAGCCAAATGATACATATACAAAAACAGTGTGTACGACGGAGATTCAAATGTGTGATTGACATTACACTACAAATATTTGTACTGCAATCACTAGAATGCTGTGCTTATTAATCTACTCAACAGCTCATAGTGATACACGATGAAACTTTGTTCACCGACTTACGTCAATCGTTAATGGAGCTTTACCTTGATGATAAATGATGCATCATCATTGTCATAAGAAAGAAACCTTTCCTTTGTAACACAACAAGGTTTAGTGCATTAATCATTAGTGTGTTAACAGTATAAAAGTGCTTCGTAAGTTTTTTCTAGCAACATAAAATAACCTTGATTTACCTTTCAAGCTATTAATGAATTTCCCATACTTAAGATGTCGATATATCATTTTCTGTATAACGTAGCCAGCCAGATGTTGACGGTACTAAAATAATCATAGATCGATATGTCAGTAATGTGTCGTAAAGAAGTTTATGTCGAGAACCACTTCTAGCTCTAGGATATGATTTTAAACGATACTGATCAACTAAGATGTTTATATAGCAAAGTGAACTGTATTGCAATACCAAAGAGTATCAGTATTCATAAACAGAGTATACCCATCCCTCCTCAACACAAGACACGAAATGACTACAGATCTTAAAATGGTTAAGATATAACGAAGTAAAACTTAACATTCCAAAATGTTATGTACAGTATCAGTGGTTGAACACATATCTATATTAAGTCAAGATTACAATAGCCCATTAAACAACAATCATGATCCATCGGTGTAATTTTTGCTATGTAGTATTTACAGAATTCGAACAACGACTGGACTTTGGAATGTTGCACGTTCATATTATTGTGCATATTTTACAAGGGTCATCCTTGAAATGGTTGTCCTTGACAGGATATACGAGCGGATCGTTAGCAATATTTTGTTGACAAAAAGTTATCATTTCCTGGATCGAGACGCTCATCGGCGTTCGCTGGCATTGCAGGTGGCGCTTCATCTGATTCACGTGACCTGTCGCTTTCTCGATTTGATCACTTCGGCTTAGAATTGGCATGACGACACTGATGACTTGGTACACAGGATGATAATGTGGTGCACAGATGTTGATGACGTGTCACATATATGATGATGGGCACGAAAATGTTTCACAAAGACACCTACATCCAATAAGCAATGCACTTTGCTACAATAAACGAGCAAAAATAAACACAACATAAACAAACCAAAAAAAAACTAAATGCAAGCAAACAACTAAACAAATTCCAAGAAATTCTACTCACAACATTTAACACATTAGGACAACACAAACTGATTAATTCTAAAATGTTAATTGATTGTTGGGCGTTTACGCCAATTTTGAAACCAGGAGAAACCATTTAACATAGTCTTTCATCGATGTTCGTTTTCAATTACGTCTTCTTGTAATTAATTAATCTACTTTTTAACTAAAGGGCGTTAATGAGTTAATTTTGTAAGCGACAGAAAATGAAGACAGACGTTTGAGAAGCAAGGTTTTCATTGAACACGCGGTTGCAGAATGACACTTTGAAATAAAAACATGCCTCTTCATGCTGTACCAAATTAGCGACATCAAATGCACAAGACTGTTAGTGACAGGATTCTCAATACACCAGATACAGGCTTATCTCATGCTTCTGTACACACATTTACGTCTTCCGTGAATATGGAAAGGGTGTTAAGGTTGCTCAAGATGTCTTCAAATGTACAGAGAAAGTCATGCGGGGCCATAGAGTTACACATGCTTTAATAGGGATACTCTATAGTTTAATTTACTTAGGCAAGACATTCCTCTCGGATATTCTATGCGTTTTGTTCATTAATTAGAAGGCTAATACAACCCTAATAAAAAGACACGAATTTCACGTCATAATTGCATCTCCTATGCTTGTATTGTGATTTTAATCTTGTACAGTATATATATAGCTTAAGGTTTGGTAGCTAGAATACTGCAGTCCCACAAACTCATTGCTACTGTTTTACGAATACATTTTTGGAGGGAGTACCGATTAATTTTCTGGAGTTCATTTTCAGTCACAGTTCATAGAATACTAACACCGAATGAACTGGTTTTGCTATTAGAAATTGTCGTGACTGCTTTCAAAATATCTGAGTTTTATATAATAGGCCTACCGTATTTAATCCTCCAATATATACATATAAAGGAGTTTCGAAATTCAGTTAGCAATGAGATAGCACAGACAAAATCAACATATCACATATACTAAATTAAACATCTGGTAATCAAGAAAGTCATGCGCATTTAATCAAGGTGAAACAGAACATTAATACATGCTGAAAATAACATATCTCTAACAGGGAATCAAACATGTCAAAACGACTGAATGGAAGGGAATATATTCATATAAAAAACTTACTTGTGTTGTTATTAATCGCTGATCTTACGCCGATACTACAGACCTGAAAATAAAGTATTAGGTTTTCATGACTGGTACAGTACAAGACGGACTATCGTTTACAAATACGGACTCAACCTTTTGTGAATCAATATACTGGCAGTGATTTCAACATGCACTGAAATATAAAGGTGGGTGTCGTGGTTGTTAGCATAACTGTCTAGGGAAGTAATGAAATATTTATATAATTAGATGTGTATGGTATTCCTTTTCTTATTCGACACAATTAAAAACGAAAGTCAACGCAAGTTTATTTTTTTTTTTAATTCTTCTTAATCGTCCAAGTATTTCGTTTCCACACAATAAATGATTATATGGAAAAAAAATCTTCATTTCTCTTGTTGATTAAATAATAGACCATACTTCTTTCGAATATCAGGTTTTGTTTTGGAAATACTTCTGAGGGTGCAGACGACAAGACACAAGGAAGTAGACATCCAATCCTACATATAGTCTGTTTCATATTTATGTCCACAAAACCGACTCATTTAATTCGCCTGCACGAGATTCTTTAAATGAAACAAGATCAAACAAAGCAGAAAAGAATTTCAAATCAATAAATGATACTCTTGAAAGAGAGCACTCTTAAGTATCGTTCAGCCGATTGGGTTTTACTATAATCTCCCTTCGTGTCCACTTGATACCTTGAATACACAGATAAATGTTGATCCTGGTGGCTGGTTGAAGTTCCTGCCAGAACTTTGCTAATGATGTGAACAACGAAACAAACACAGGTTGAGTCGCTGATCTCGGATCGACACGATTGGCCAAGGATTGGTCAGACATATAGAACACCCGATTACTAATTCGATTTCTGTCGAGTGATTTACCAATAAACCCTGTCAAACGACTCTGTGCTATTTGTTGCTTAATTTGGTTTAGGTTTGATCAAATATTGAAGCGCAATACAGAAAGCTTTTACTATAATGACTACTTGTCTTCTGTTATATTTCAGGATCCTGAGAAAAGGGAAGCAGTCATGTTAAAAATATTTTACCTAAGAAGCTTAGAGCTTCGTGTTTGGGTTATTAACAAGAAAAGAGAGAAGTTAACATATACCAATGTAGTGCTGGCCTGGGATAAGGAACTCCAGTAATGAGCCTCTAGATACAGGTTCTGTTGACCCGAGCTCGAGGTAATTTGGTTATCATGGGGGAGTTAAAAAAGGCATATTTGAAACCGTGAGATAAACCATTTTAAAATATTTTAAAATGTAGGTTTTACAATGAAAACTTGGCGGTGACTGGTTAGATATTAATACATATAATCAGGATTTGTCCTGGGCGATTACTAAACAGATATGGATTCTGATTAAATCAATATAAGCCAAAAATAGTTACTAACCGTACTCATACCCAAGAAATAAAACCATACATATATGACCCTTTTACTTTAAAATGAACGGAATATTATTCATATATTATTAAACTACTTCGAAATTAACTCCCGTCCTATAGGACTAACATTTAATATCAAAATGTAAGAGTTCAATTCCCTCCAACAGGGCAATGTGCGTCATCATTGTCAACTTATTCCTAGCGAACGTAAATCAGGCCAATGTTTCGCCAAACTTTACATATCCTGCCTTGATCACGTGGATATTCCACCAATTCAAAACTTTTCTTATTTTTCAAAGATCACCAAACTCTCCTTATTCTTCAGATATCACGTCAATTGCAGACATTTGCAGTGACCAAACTTATTCTTAATTAATCAGTCACGCCAATGCATCAGCCAAATACGCTACTTATTCATCGTAGTCAGATTAATGTGTCACCAGACATTACTTGCTCAATTTATTTGTCATAAAGCGCCACCCAAATTGCTTTGTCCTTTAAAATGTACAAGTCATAACTTATGATCACCCCGATACAAACGATACAGATTTTATCACGCGAGCATTGTGAAATACACAAACCTATATTAGTATCTATACTTTCTGCTTATGGGTACTTTTTCAGCATGTGACCTTTGATTATAAATTCGTACGTTTTTGAAATTCTAATCGGTATGTTCTGGATATTAAGCAATTGTCAAGTCGAAGTTGGAAAGGTCATATGCTCCCAAACATCGACAGTTCATGTTCCGAACTTCACCTACCCCAGCAATATGCGACCCCATTGTTTTATGCATTCATATAATCCATACTACGACATTGTATAATGTTAGGCTGTATAGACAAGCTTCTGATTCTACCAAAAATTCGACAGACATTTCTATCATCCCTTTATTTCTCACAACAGGATTCAAACTTGATCGGCATTTCTGATTCAAGATTATGGCGTCACTGTATTGCAGTCTTTTTTATTATACTATACCAAGACTTAGTCAAGCTCATAAATTAATTCATGGACTTTTTGTCGGGACATTGGGGGATGTGACCCAATGTCATGTGCATCATATAGTGTTTTTATTTGAAAAAAAAATGTTGGCCTTTTGATTTAATGACATTAAAACCTTTGCCTTGTCGGAATTGCAATCATGTTTGCTGTATGGTTCTGTTTATTATCACATCATTTACTTGGTGCAGAATTCGAAACTTTCTCCATGACACTTAGTTTTGTTGACATTTTTTTTAAAACATTAAATCTTTATTTTTTGTGTTTTGTAATTTATAGGTACAATTAGTTTCAATTATTCTACTAGAACACTGCCAAAACAAGTTTTGTCTTGCTTTATTCAGATACTTCTGGAATTAACGCATTGTTATGAGAATTTGTGCATCTCATCTAACTGCTGTTTTCCATTTGACTGCATTTATACAGGCATTTCCCAGCTATGTCCAGTGTGATTACTTGCTGAAAATCGATTTACTATGACCAATGTTATGACATTAGTTTTTAATTCATTTTATATTGTAAAAGTATGAACTTTTGCATAAAAATGGCCATCAAATTATAGTTACTTCTATAGGCTTGTCCCCAACTGAATCGCAGTAATATAGCTTAATATGGGGTGATTGAAATACAAAAATCTAGAAACAAAGAAAAGAACAATGGTCATAGTTTACATTATCCATAATTTAATACAAAAAATATCCAAACTCCAGCTTTACTTAACACAAAAATACTTTTGAAGCTTTATATACAATATTTACATTTCAAAATGAAATAATTTCTGTTATCCATCATGTGACCTAATTACACTAATAAATTACAATGGCATAGATAATTGAAGCTCCAAATATGAAACACTATTTGCATATATATAGCTACATTTCACAACCAATTCCATTGCACAAAACTCTCTTTACACAGGATGATAATGGATAAATCAGCACTTTTAAAAGCACACCAGATCTAGTGAGAATCTGCAATTAGGTTATATTTCCACATGTGGTCGTGTCCACTTCTGTACCCATACTAATAACTTTAACTTTAGAATAAGATCAAATTCACAAAATATAAAAAAAAATCAATCTTTTGTTATGTTATTCTTTTATTTAATGTAGATTTTGATTTTTTTTTTATAATATGTGAGATAGGGATGAATTGATAAGGTAATAATTAACATAGTGTTTTATGTGTGCTTGATCTAAATTTTTTGTTGATGAAAGATAAGACATCTAAAAGTAATTAATGTCAGTCGGACAGCAGTATTTGTGTATAACTTTATAATAGTAACATTCCAGTAATTAATCCAAATCACATGCGAGTAGCATTTTATATCTATGGAATCAAAAACCGACAATAATGATGTTAAGGCACATTATGAGACCATCCTAAAATTGCAGCAATTTAAAGTGTACTTAATTTAGGCTAAAATGCAAACTGAATACATTTGTCTAAACAAGCCCCTTTATTCCACCTGTACATTCAGCAGGCTCAAATTTTATATCAGCACAGCTCATATTTCAACACAAAAAAGGATTTAATTCAATTCACATTTGAACTATTACCATACGTATACACATCCAAATGTTTCTGTTCTTGAAATCATGCAATCCAACGATATTGAATCAAGATCAGCTACATTATGTATTTATAAAACTCTGAATCATTGATGCATATAATTGGAATATACTACATGAAAGATAACATAATTATAGAAAGCCATATAGTGTTTTCAGAGACATCTAGGTGTATAATAGGAATTCAGGTGAGTGTCAAGAAAAAAAAAGAGTTCATACATAACGTTTTTTTTTTGTTTTTGTTTCATATACCAGGTTAACAAATAGGAAATGTCATCAGAAGACATTTGGTGGCAATCCCAAGCCAATCTAAAGCAAGATGGCATGCAACAATATGCAACTAAAAACCTGGTACAAATTTCTACCACCGATTTCTACATTCTGGTTTATATACAGACAAATATATCTCCTTTTTTATCTATTGCAAGATAACGTCTAGAGTTAAACATGTGTCATAATGTAGACAGATAATACTTAATAATTTTAACAGCTCTAGTTTTTGTTAAAATAGGTAGGCCAATAAACACATCTATGCAACCAGGAAGTATGATCACTAACTATGGACCAGAACATAGATCAAGTGTTAATTGCTGTTATCCACAAAATAAAATATTTGATATTTTCCCCATTCTGTTATCAGCGATTTGTTTATGAACCAAAATGACCTGTTTTACACCCACCATTTTTGAATCAAATAAAATCTGAAGACTATATTTTAGAATTTGAAATAAATCTTAATACAGTTGAATTGCTTTAGTGATTCCTATTTCCACATGATCACCCTAAAAGCCCTGCTTAACTCATTCATCCCTGAAGAAACATTTAGGCTATTCCAAATCAAAGACTAGACCAGTCCATTATGAAATTTCAGGGGTGAATGAGTTCCAAGAAGTTTAATTTGTTTGCTGTTAGATAGTTATTTAGTGTCATATCACCTAATCAATGTTGCTTCACAAGCGACAAGATCCATGCAAAAATATTTAACGACGGCCTTATAGTCAATGTTACAATATACTGCAGGATTTCTTCTCCTTGAAGGGGTTCTCTTTCACTGGGTATACTAAGGGATCCCCTGTGATATTTTGCTGGCAGAATGTAATGAGTTCATTCATGGTCCGGCTGGCACGCACCCTGTCGAGCTTAAGGTGGTGCTTCAACTGTTCCACCTGACCTTGGAGCTTGACGATTTGGTCATTCTTGTTTGGGATCACCATGGCGAACAGATGCTAAGTGAGGATTCAGTCAGTGTGTATACTACGAGCACACCCAGCCACACAACACCATGCACTGATCAGCTAAGGTAAACAAAACGAAACGAAAAAATGAAAATAAAATAAAAAGCTAAATAGAGAATAGACACCATGAGACGGACATGCAGGAGTTCTACTACAACATTCAACACAACATCAAAACAGAAGGCATACTAAAATATAAAATGCGTGAAATCATTCAGTAGAATAGGAAAATTCATTCCAGGAAGAAAAGTGTCAGGCCAAACCAAATAAATTTGTTTCTAGCCAATTACTGACCTTAATTAGAAAGAATGTGTATAATCTTAGCGTGTTAATTAATATTAACCAATCCTATTGACTTGTTATTTATATAAATACCAGTTTATGCCAACAAAATTTAATGAAATGAAAAATGAATCTTTGGATTGGTTGGATGGAATTATAGGATTTCTCAAACCATCAAAAATAATTGGAACACACGTGCACCAAAATATAATTTTTTCTTTGTTTCACCTACATTGCATAATTTGCAAATAGTTCACATATGATTGAAACTATTCAATTTAACATGTGAATTGATTTCATAAACATGACACAAGAGTTATCAAAAGCTGAACCTGAATCTTGTGTAGTCCGTCTATAGACTTTAATTACTATATACATACCCATGAAATATTCATAACAAATACACTGACTTGTACATCTCCATAAGAGCATTTATTTCTAGAGGTAAATAATTGCAATAAATAAAAATCTAGTCTAGAAATAAATAGAAATATCTAGAATAACAAGGCCCCACCTCCATATAAAAGCAGAGTGGGACGCAGTGTAACTATATAGTAACTATATATGGTATATTGAATGTAAATTCACATAGCAAAATAAAGGACTTCCAATTCAAGCTATTTAAATCAAAGTGAAAACAAAATTTAAAGTGCTTTATAATTAATTTACTTGACATAATGTAACTAAGTTGTGTCTAATAATCATTTAAATGTGAATTGTATATATGTGACAACTAGTGTAAATTATCTAGAAAATGTACAATTATTAACACCCGTCATTGAGTCAAATTTTAGTCATTGTTGAAATAAAAAAAATGTTTTAGTTCAAAACAAATGAACTTAGTTAAGAATTGTGTTGAGTCCAATCAATTTTGTTAATTTGAACTGCCGATGAATATTCATTAATTCTTATCCAGGTTAAGTGTTGTTAAATGCAAGACAATTGAAGAGAGGGAGCTACTGTTACCAGCCCCATGGTTCAAATTATTATATACAATCAAATACAGTTAGACTTAGGCTATAGATCGAAACATGCATCATGCAAAGATGTAATATATAGTTACCTCTACATGACACAGACTGTGACAATGTCTTTCATAACTGCTTGTTGCAGTTGAACAGGTCAGAATATCATATAGTTCACCTTTACAGGTAGCTGTGATTTGACAGATTATGTGCTACCCTTGTTATCTCACAGGTAGCTGTGATTTGACAGATTATGTGATACCCTCTATCTCACAGGTAGCTGTGATTTGACAGATTATGTGTACCCTTGTTATCTCATACACAGGTAGCTGTGATTTGACAGATTATGTGCTACCCTTGTTATCTCACAGGTAGCTGTGATTTGACAGATTATGTGATACCCTTGTTATCTCACAGGTAGCTGTGATTTGACAGATTATGTGATACCCGCTAGTTATCTCACAGGTAGCTGTGATTTGACAGATTATGTGATACCCGTGTAGTTATCTCACAGGTAGCTGTGATTTGACAGATTATGTGATACCAGCTAGTTATCTCACAGGTAGCTGTGATTTGACAGATTATGTGATACCCTTGTTATCTCACAGGTAGCTGTGATTTGACAGATTATGTGATACCCGCTTGTTATCTCACAGGTAGCTGTGATTTGACAGATTTATACCCTTGTTATCTCACAGGTAGCTGTGATTTGACAGATTATGTGATACCCTTGTTATCTCACAGGTAGCTGTGATTTGACAGATTATGTGATACCCTTGTTATCTCACAGGTAGCTGTGATTTGACAGATTATAATGTGATACCCGCTAGTTATCTCACAGGTAGCTGTGATTTGACAGATTATGTGATACCCGCTAGTTATCTCACAGGTAGCTGTGATTTGACAGATTATGTGATACCCTTAGCTATCTCACAGGTAGCTGTGATTTGACAGATTATGTGATACCCTAGTTATCTCACAGGTAGCTGTGATTTGACAGATCATGTGATACCCGCTAGTTATCTCACAGGTAGCTGTGATTTGACAGATTATGTGATACCCGCTAGTTTTCTCACAGGTAGCTGTGATTTGACAGATTATGTGCTACCCTAGTTATCTCACAGGTAGCTGTGATTTGACAGATTGTGCTATTTATCTCAAGTTGATACCCGCTAGTTATCTCACAGGTAGCTGTGATTTGACAGATTATGTGCTACCCGCTAGTTTATCTCACAGGTAGCTGTGATTTGACAGATTATGTGCTACCCCTTAGTTATCTCACAGGTAGCTGTGATTTGACAGATTAATGTGCTACCCTAGTTATCTCACAGGTAGCTGTGATTTTGACAGATTATGTGATACCCTAGTTTATCTCACAGGTAGCTGTGATTTGACAGATTATGTGATACCCTAGTTATCTCACAGGTACTGTGATTTTTACGGATTAATGTGTAATATGGTAGTGTTTCAAATACACAATCTGTGGACATATACTAGCATGATTTGCTCATATAGGCCAGAAGGAAAAGTGTGATTTAACGATTACCTGGCTCACCACGTGCAGGTCGTGTCGAACGTAGTCACGCGATACGATTAGGAATCACAAACCCGAAGTCACTGAACATGGCGGTGATTGAAGGCGCTTTATTCAAAACAAGGGATTATTCCTAGATTTCGGCTCTCTTATAGGCCAACATATGCTTTTGGGGAGCTAAATCATCAAGTTACATGTCAATGTTTTTAAATATCAAATGTTTAAGTTACATATCGTTACAACTTTAACAGTCAGGGTCAAGGACAGCCTCCGATGTGTGCGGTGTGTTGCGTGTATGTTAGTTCGGATGGTGTTTTGGGAGACTGCGGTATATTCGTGCTAAATAAATAACATAATAGAAAAAAGTATTTACAATACAGTATTTGGGTAAGTAAAGCATGTATGTGTAACAAGACAATGTTTAAAGACGAAAACTTGGTACTAAAATAAAGAAGCACATAGTATCACAGGAAATCATATAGGTTAAATTTAGGTTAATAATGAATACTAGTCTGTATATCACACAAACGATTTTATACACTTACATCTTCGCTAGCCAATGCTTCTGATTACGTTACACTGAAACGTAGCTTCTGATTACGTTACACTGAAACGTAATCAGAAGCAGATGATACACTTAGAGTGTATTGTACATATATGCTTATATGACAAAGTGTAAAATTTGAGAGTATATATACTTTTATAGTGTGAATTAAAAGGGCTATACTAAGGGATATACTATGTAGTGAGTAAGTAGATATATGTCATACATGTTGGTGATGCGTACCTAGCTTTAAGGATTTCAGTTCCTCCGTGACAGGGCACCACCGGAACAACTCACACTTGTAATAGTCCAGAAATAGAAGGGTCTGTTTGTCATCTTCCCAGTGAGGTCCTTCGCCCTCCCCTAGTTCCAGATTTATGTTGGGTATAGCGACAGACACCGACATGCCACCTTTCTAATGCGACAATAATAATGCTTTTTGTCTCGCAATACAACTTATCAGTTACATAAAGGTTGTTTTTTTTTACTAAACTATGCGCACACACCGTCAAATAAGAAACAAAATTGCAACCAATGCATGTAATGCTATAAATAGCATTCTCCGATAAACCTATGGAGTTTTGTAGATAGTTGTATCAATTTTCCCGTTCTTCGTTGAAAATAGGAACGAAATTGAGCGTGAACATTTTTAAAGTGATAATAACGTAACTCACTGTTACGCACAACTCATCGGAAGATTTCTACCAAACTAGACATCAACAGCGAGGTGTTTCTGATTACCACCACCTCGGGTTAAATATTATGAACTAGAGCACAGTAATCCATGAAATATTTGTATAATATCTATCTTTGAAATTGGGAACGGTTTTTTTTTAATTGAGCAAAGCTAAGCGGTCCATGAAACAAATATCGATACCCTCAGCTTTATACTTTGATAGAACCATCAGAAATTCACGGTTCATTCCAAATATCGAAACCCTACTCAACTTTATCCTTCGATAGAACCACCAGAACGATACTTTAATCCTTATATTTACTGTCCTAACTATTATTTTCATAGCTTAATATTGATCCCATTTAGTGTTCAAAAATGAATTATATCATTTGGCTCCGATGGGCATTTGGAACATTGTCAATGAATATACAAATAAAATGAGTTGTGTTTGAAGAAGCATATGTCTTGGATTATCACAATATGAAACTATAAATCGTTTTATTTTTCATCGGAATGTGCAAAACTTTATTAAGCACAACATTGTTAATGTATCCCACGCACAGAAGAGATTCCCTATTTCGTTTGCGAGAACGGATCTGTCTCAATTTTGGTGAAAGTATTGCATGAATTCTCTTCTTGTTGTAATTAGACATCGAAATATTTCAGCTTTTTTTGCCGAAATGAATTAGAAAAACAAAGAGAGAGTGATAAATATATTTTTGAAACATTTAATTGATTTTCACATATTTACACCTGCTTATTTACTATCATATGCGTTCTCGTCATGGTAAGTGAACTTGGATTATGAGCGTCTTCCTGATAAGCTTGTTACTCTCGTACATTATCCTTTATACACATCTGCTGGTAAACCTTTGACCCCTAACCCCGTGACCTTAAATATCGACCCTGTCATTGGATAAGCTGCGAGTTCCTCCTCGGTTGCTCCTTGTGACGCACATGTAACGTATAATTCGTCAAGATTCTTCCCGCCAAAGCAGCATGATGTTGTTCGCATGGCTGGAATTTGAACAGTCCTCAGCTTTTTCCCTAAAAGAAGTAATCATATAAACAGTACTATTGGTATACGTGTAAATGAAATCCGCAAATCAACCGGAATGCGGAAATGGTTAAAAAGAACGCCTGTAAGACCTAGTATACATATTTTGGGGGACAAATACAATCTAAAGTTAATGAACTAGTCCCGATGTCAGTCTACAACATACGTTTTCAGAAACAATATGTTTGTGATATGTCCCTTGCAGGTCAGAAATGAAATAACAATGATTTTATTAATGGATACCTGTTTTAGGATCAAAACAAATGATTTTGCCGAATCCCCAGTTAGCGATCCAAAGATTTCCATCTACGTCGCTTGTCATTCCATCCGGGCGTCCCATACAATCATCGTCATCATAGTTCTTGTAATCAATGACAACACGTCTGTTGGCTGTAGAAAGATAATGAATCTTTGAGGCTGCGCGGAAGGGTGTGATTTAATTAATGTTCTATTAACACTTAGGATCATATAAGGATGGCCTCCAATGTATGCAGTGTGTTGCGTCTGTATGAAGTTACGTTTGTGTTTTGGGAGACTGGGGTATGTTGTATTTTCTTGTATAGTTGATCGTTTGCCCTTTTTGTTATGCTATATCACTGAAGCATGTCGCCGAAGAGTCCAAGCCATACACCGAACCCGGTCACATATACTGACATTTTTTATTTGTTTCGTCTCTGAAAAATACATAAATATATGTATACCTCTAGCTAGTATTTCTCAAAATCCATCTGATGACCTTGTGCCCATAATGCAAAATAGAATATATGACAAGAAAAACATCCAGGTAAATCTCACCCAGACAAAGTTACCATTATGAAAAAGACTATAATTGTGATGTAACAACATACTTGCTGGCATATGTTTTTAAAATGTAGGCGTTCCGGAATACAGCCCAAGGGCTAACAGTCTTCCCACTCCCCTAGTGCGTGAGAGCTAAGCAGGAGCAGAAACTACCAGTTTTTATAGACTTTGGTGTGTCTTGGCCAGGAGACCAGAAACCCCGGCGATAAAAACAAAATGGAATCCAAATTCAACATAAAAAATGATAATATATGTAAACGAAAATTGATTTCAGCGGAGTTTCTTAATGCATCAGGGAGCAAAACTGGTGTCCCGGAAGAGTGAGTTTTCTGTGTTCCATCGATGACACCATCGGTTATCAAATAATAGTGTAAATATCTTTGTCAAAAATTTATGGGGATAAATCCTGTTCAGCATATATTTGGATGCAGGGGTGATGCTTACTTTACACTGATTTGTAAGCTTATCCTGTTGTTTTAGACCAACTTCAGATAACAAGCCCTGGAAATATTTGAAAGCAGATGCAGTTTTTTTCTATATCAAAATAATAAATAGGTTGTTCCCAAAGTACTTATCAATCTAGAGGATTCCTATTAGTTGTGATTCTATGTATATAGATAAAATATTGTGTTTATATATATAATATCAGCTGGTCTAATATATAAACTTATATATAGAAATTTGGATGAATAGAAATTAAGTCATTATTACCCCTTTTTTCCAATCTTAAAAATGTACTAAGATTATATGTGTAACAACGCTAAGTTCCTCGTTTTTATAAATTAAAGAGTCTCAGAGTACGAAACTGTACAATTTTAAGATTGCATTGTGTCATTCGCAAGTTTTTACTTTATCGGACATCACGTCAAATATTTCCCCACGTCGTTTAAGTGGTGAGGTTCTGTTCTCCCTTTAGAGTTGACGAGTAGTGTTATCTTTATATGCTCCTCCGTGATGAATGTAGTTGTCGAACCCCGCTACACAACCTGTTTCTGGAATGGTATTCGTATATAGTTAGCATGGTACGCGCAAGATGGATCCTGGGTTAGCCAGCACACTAAGTCGCGAAAGATTCCGAGTTCCCAACTTCCGTGCACTCCAACTCCCATACTATTGTTTACTTGTCTCCCTCAGATACTCATTAGTCAGTTATAGTCACTTCCGTTCTCTAGCATCTCGAATAGGTTTAGGATATCGTTCAGAGTATCAGGTGCCACACATAGCCCTACTCTAGATTATCACGCAAACCCCTGACGATACAAATGCCAAATATAATTGAAGGATATTTATTTCATGTCCTTTCACCGTAAATTTCAGATTGACATTCTTTATAATGCTATCGATCGAAAACATTGATTCGGATATGGCATTGATTCGATGGATCGCAATACTAAAGTCAACGGTTATATATAGAAATTCAACTGTGCATGGCCAAGTTCTGCAAGGCCACGCGCACAACACTTCACTCTGATAAGTGACTGCAGTTGTGACATCACATTTGTGTAAACAAGCGGTAACAAACATCAACCGCCAGCTAATTGGAAGCATCTAGCCTATCATTGAAGTCCTAGCACGTGCATATAACTAGCTGTTGACACATGTATTACTTATGGTTACGTATAACCTTTAAAAATCTTGCAAGAATAGCCATTATGAAATATGTCAAGAATATAGTTCGTAATCCTGTTTAATGAGATCGATGATACTTACTCCTCAACTTCCATTGACTTTCATTTGCGATCAGGAAACTGGTATACTAAGTGTGACTGTTCTAAAGTCAGTAATTACCCTTATCCTGTCGCTACCTTTCCAAAGTAGACTATCTAGGTTATCGGAGAATAATTGACCACATAATTTACGATAATTTTCAGCTCAACTTTTAGTTATTTCTTATTTAAATTGCCATCCCGGCTTTGCAGAATAATATTTCAACTTCCGTAACACATGCTTATATCTATGTATAATCTATCCTGTTTTAGTTCCAAATAAGATACTGTTTAACTCATCTAGCGTATATCGAGATAATTTAGGTAAAATTAGTTGACAGGGATAATGTGTATTGTTCGCGTCAGTGTATTCTACGCTACGGCCATAAATGATGATAGTGCAGAAAAAATAATAGATAAACACAAAGTGTTGATGCCAACATTTTGGAGTGACTTATGAGCTCATGCCACAGTAGTATCTATGAGAAGGCTGTTTTGGTATCGTTTATAAAATAATTTGCTGATGACACTGATTCTAAAATCTTCTGGCTGTGTCTACAGAGGCAGACAGATCACCTTAGTGCGTATCCATGTTTGTTCACTTGCATTAAGGATCCATTACCGTGATCCAGAATCATGACTGATTTCCTCGTTAGAAGCTGGAGAAAGGGATTGTTTGACTTATGTCTACAACTTTGTGCATTTTCGCGGTATAAATTGTGTTATCAACCTCATTTTGGTGCCATTGAGTAGTTAGTTTACCTAACATCGTAATTTTGTCACCTTCTGGGGAATGCAAGTCCCATAAATGTGGAAACAGTTCGACCCAGTCCACAGATAGCCCCCTTTCTTAACAACCGGTACCGCACGGCTCCAACTGGATTTTTGTGTTGGTTGGTGTGCTTTGATTGTCATCTATTGATAAGGTGATGTGAGTGTATATATTGGTAACGCTACATACTCATTGACTGTAACTGCTAACACAGTCATTGTGGTTCGAGTTTAACAGGGATACATATGTCATTGTAATCATCAAGACACATTCTTTGACATATCAGAAATTAATCTCCATGGACGTATTTTAGCGGATAGCTGCTTAATCGAATGTCAATCAAGAGATATAAGAGAAATTAAGATTTTTTTCTGGATAATATACTAGCACGTACAGTATCACTGACTAGATTCTACTACGCGATAGAAAAACTATCATAAGCATCGAGAAATTCAGAATTCAACAAAACAAGAATCAATATGAACCGAATCTACTGATCTTTACCTAATGTCACGCTGTCCAGTTGATCTGTGACGGGGTCCCATTTGTAAACTTTATTGGCAAGTATATCCACGAAGAGGAGTTTCTGTTCCTGATCATCCCAGTGTGGTCCCTCTCCGAGGAGATTTTTAATGGTCGAGATAGCTACCTCCACCGCCATAGTTCCGATTACCAAACCGGCTGGCAAAATGTATACAAATATTCCTTGAATAAACATTAATGTGCCTTCATTTTATTTCCAGCAATGTCCAAATCTTTAACAATAATTTCGAAAGTATGTGTCATCATTTCTTATTTATTTCTACTTTTTTATGATTTTTTTATTTGCCTAAGTAACATCCCTGCTGGTGAAATCCCATTTCGATTTTTCCGTATGAATGTACATAAAGCTCCTTCTAAGAATAGTATTAGTCTCAATTAGGAAACATTTTTCAAGGTAACAAAAATATTTTATTTGGCGGTCGCCACATAATTATATAGCTGTCGCCAAATAAGTTATTTTCATTATCTAAAATATCATCGGAATCAGATAATAACTTTTGTAACTTTAATAACTTCTACATGAATTAGTTTTCGCTGGGGAACCTCTGTTCCTATTATACCAGTATTACCGTGATCTAACGCTTTGATAAGTCACGATAATAAACTTGGGATGTATATTCAGGTTTTGTATACCGTAAATAATCTATTCATTTCTTCGTAGTATATATTTTTAGACATTTTGATGCTGAATAGCGTCCTCGCACCCCCCCCAGCCCAAGCCCCTATGGTGTGTTAACAAACGTATTTTTTGTGGGTTTCTTTTTATTTATTATTAATCACTATCATTAATATTATGATCAAATTAACTGATGGATTTATTTTATTCACAGTAAATGTTACGTAATTTGTACCTGTATTTTGCTACTAAAATGTATTATGTTGTATTATAATGTAATCTTTATTATGGAGGCAAATAAAGAAATAATAATAGTATAAGATATGTTTGCGGGAAAAACGAAGATTGAACGCTAGCAGAAGAGAATCCGTTAATGTTCGAGATTTGTTACAGCTACTCTGAATAACCATTTAACCTACACTGTTCTATGTATTAGGGGTTGGACAAGGGGAATACTTGTTTCAAATTATATTTGCTACAAAAGCCCGAAATCTACAAAATAATCTAAAAAGAAATGGTACAGAATGGAAGTTATCTGAACTACCATTATGATGTTTGTCATTAAGGGTCTTAAATTGTATGTTATTTAGGTTGTATAAGATACCGTTAATATACGAAATTGAGTTGAAACTTATAGAGAAAAATATGTTCCCCGAAAAAAACCCACATGCGTGACCAAAATATTGGTGTTAAATATCTTTTATTTTGCATTTGTGTTTTTTTCTTCCCTGAAAAATAAATAAATATACGTATACCCCTAGATACTATTAGTAAAATCCATCTAACGACCTTTTGCCCATAATGCTAAATATAGTTTTTATTTCCAGGTAAATAAAAATCGCAGGTACGATTCTCACATAGATATGATACAGACTATAATCGTTATAAATCATACTTGTTGGTATATGTTTTAAAAAATGTAGTACAGGGCCTCCCCACGGTCGAATAGTTCTATTTTTTTTTTTAACGTTAGGTAGATAAAATATCAGTGACCGGTGAAGTGTGTGAACTGTGACGAGTGATTTAAATTGCGTTCAATATAATTATTTACAATATAGCGATATGAGCATGAAAATTTTCTTACCTGTGTGATGTATACTAAGTCAGTTGATAATCGGTTGTTTCAGGTAGTGTACTGGCCCTTATGATAAGCGGTGGCGAGAGGCAGGTCGCTCCATTCGCCAAACCAAGCGATACCGACATACTGCAATAATAGCAGGAGTGTAATGGATAATCTTGCCTTGATATGTGAAGATGATGGTCGAGTGACGGGTATTTTAGTGAGTTTGGTTACGTGAGGTAACAGTGGGCCAAGGACACATGCAACGAGTTAATCTTGTGATAGTGAGGAAAGTGTCCAATGAAAAATAAAGATATTATCAACGATCCACAATATCGTCGTTTCGCATCTGAATCTCTATCAAACTCGTGTAACACAAATTTTGAATATAAATCTTAAACATTCATATTCATTATACAACTCGTTTTACGAGAAAACTAGTCAAACCCCAACTATTTTTTCGCGAAAACAAACACTTTCTTACCTCAACACAAATGATAACCATTGAGATTGGTTTGTTTTTATTTAGGAGTATCAAGCTCTCCCATTACCAGCCCGGGGTGTCATTTAAAGACGGTCTCCAATCGGCATGCACGTGTGGAGTTGCGAGGTGATTATGTGGTGAGGTACGTATTACATCTTCGTGTTCGTGTCTTCGTGTATTCTCCAGTGTATAGTGGTGTTCATGGTCGTTTTAAAGTATATTTTTTCTTACTGAAGAATGGACGAAAACCGAGGGACCGACCAACAGAAAACGAGGAGCGAAGACACTAACATCTTTGTTACTTGTAGATCTCAGAGTGTAGGTTTGTGTACCGAGGGAAGTCCGATAGGACAGCGAACAAACCCCAGTTTGGAAAGGCAAATGATAATCACTCCCAATTATACATGTCGACCATCATTTACTAATGATGCAACTATGCAGCAACCACTACAATCATTATATATAACGCCCTTCCTGCCACGGGCCAGTTATCATATCATTTCATTTTTCATCTATTTGTAAGGATCTATCCATCTGCTGACAGAGCCTATATCAAAAATTACCATTGGGAATATTTAGGTTTTTAATCGGTATTATCTATATATCGAATAATGTCCAGGCTTGCAGTCTTTTTTATTCAGAACTATCAGTACCTCATTCCTTGTAAGGGGCACTTTGGAATGAATACTTAGTACTCCTCCTAAACTAATTGACCGATTTTGATAAAACTTTGGTACACAGAACCCTGACAAAAGAAGGGGGAATGGCATAAAACTAAGTGGCTATTCTGCTTATGTTCTATTTAAGGCGAAAGCGATTATCGCTAAATTTATGCAGCGTGGGGTTTACGTTTGTCCACTTCTGGCGCCAGTTTCTAGGTCTTCTATTCAGAAATCAGAACAATCAAGCCTCAAACTTTTAGCTATGGTGTGTATACGGCCTATTGTGGTAATCTGCAGAACCAGAGCCTTCCAATAATACAACTACAAACAAGTTAAATTCGACCACTATCGGAAAAAAAAAAACCAAAATAGTTATTCACACATAGGCCATCGTTGCCTTGGTGTGATGTAGACTGACCCAAGACATGCCTCAACCGACAAGGGAAAATGATATATACTCATTTTTCTTTTTAACTGCGAGCCCAGTATACTCTCACTTATTAGTTCATTGATCCTAAATACACGTCCGTTTGGATCTTTTCATGATTTCTTCTAAATATTTGATTAAGCCGTATTATTTATTCTGCTGTTATAACATAGTGTGTTCTACTAGTTAAACATTATATTTTGCTTGTTTGGCTTGATTTCATTTTAACGGTCCGTTTATTAACATCCACTGGGGCATGTAAGAACGGCCTCTCCATGTATTGCGGTGTGCCACGAGTGTGTGAAGTGCAAATTGGTGTCACTGAACGCATGTAGCAGACGGATAACAAGCAGCACACCTCTCCCGGATTCACTATTATACTGGTAAAACGGGCGAACGCTAGTACGTCTCCTACTCTCCTTAATCGACACGAGCGCTAAAGCAAGGTGCAAGAAACTACCACACCTTTTTTGAATCAGACATTGGTGTGTCTCGGCCAGGGGACAGAAATATTCTTAGCAAACATGTAGAAGAAAATCTATCTTATATAATGAGGAAAGGCGTTATTTTATCGCCTTTTGCAACGAAATTTAATTTTGTTTATAAATACAATTTCCAATGAGACACACACACACACTCACACACACACACACACACACACCACACTCACACACACCCACGCCACAAAACCCAATTAATTACAACAAGCTATTAGCTGGATATTACATCATGATATAGGGTCATCCTGCAAGTCTTGTATGTAATGTCGCACAGTTCATACTATTCTCGAACGATTTATTACAAAGTCAATCCAAAAAAAGAAATGATTTCCTGCTGGAATGCAATTCTTCCCTGACTTCATGAATGTTAAGCTACAACAATGTCTTGCTAAATAATAACGGATTGCGCATCATGTTATCCCACAATCAACACAATATAATGCATATCTCCTACTTATTTTCACAATTCACATTAATGGCCACCGTCGATAGGTTTCCTTCGGTACATGAGAACAAGCACAAACTTGGTAACACACAGCCAGAGTCTCATCATGCTTGGTGTCCTACAGTGGGAGGCCTAGAGAGGAAGTTATCCTTGAGAATGTTTGGATCTGTTACCTCGAGAGACACGTCTGTCACATTAATATAAAACAGTTCACGTTTAAGTAAATAGCAGATTATTGGTGCAGTCTAGTGACAGAGGATGTTATCAGACAGATAACGTGAACCGTGGGAAGTAGTACTCGGCTGGTTAATGGGTCCAAACGCAAGGGTAAACACTATTTCATTAATAATCGTAAGTACAAAAATGGAATGAATAATCAGGTGTCTATTTTATCACTTACAGGTATTTGGAATTTATCTAATCAGACAATTACGCCGAAGTATACTCGATAGAATTTTAAGAGTTCCAGTGATTAAAGAATATATTTCGTTATGTCCATCAAATTGGTCGGGTGGTTGGTTGATAATGCACTTGCCCTCCTTGTCATTCCTCGATACTCTCCAGGGGTTTCCGATCACTGTGGTTGACTGTCGTCGGCTTTGATATTAGGCGTCGCCTCTCTCTTATAGTCTTCTAAAGTCTGTCAAACATGTTTTCCGACTGAGCTGCCCTTCAAACTTCTCACTTAATGAGATAGCCCAGGCGATGTAGAGACTAGTCTAAGTGATCGGAAACACCCCCGATGTATACGATGGATGTCTCTCTTGTATAGCAATGTTGTCTTGAGTGGTTGACTCTCTATTTGTTTGGAAGACTGCTGTGTTATCTCTTTACATGTTAATATTAGATAATTAGTCATTTGTTAATGCTATAGAGTTGTACATGAAAACTTGAATAATAGCTTGTATAAATGTTTCTTTATTCAAAGCTCTAAGTTACAAATAACATTGTTTTACGTTATCTTGTACTATCCCGACATAAAGAAAATTGCTTTTTTCGAATTTTGGCCATTAATGTTTATGTGCTCGTCTCGGCATTGATTCGAACAAAGTGTAATAACAGTTATATTACGGTGATTTTCACTTTGGATCTGTATTCCCTAAATTTGAGCGTGAACATCAATGAGTGTACAGTGAGAAAATAAATTGGTGAAAAGAATATCTCATAATTTAAAAACAAGTCTTCTTCATCGTACTGGAAAGCAGTTAAAAGCGGCTCTCAATAGCTTAAAATTCTAACAAAATTCAAGTAGATCATTGCTATTTTGGCTTGATGGGGAAGGAAATCTGAACAAGTCTTTCAAAATACACCTCTTATATTTTTTCAAACGCGTCTGCGCAATTACATTCTGCCAACATTTCATACAGTCTCAGGTTAGGTAAAAAAGTATACTGTGCTTTGAGTGTATCGTAAACAAGTTTAAGGTGTAATCTCACAGGACTCTTATTTGAGATCATTACCAGGGGGGTATTAATTTCTAAGCTAATTACTGAGGCTATGAAATATGATATGAATTCCATGCTATATATCTCCATAGAAAAAGCAGACTAGAACCTATTTTGTTTCGGATGGCGAATGTACGTTATGCGAGCGTGGTAGGTTATTACCGAGTTTGGAGTCGCTATCTAACATACAGTTGCGATATCGACATTAACCAAGATAACTTAATTTACTAACAATTAATTTTTTCACGATCATGATTACATGACTTACACGTATACATCCCGTGGGAGGGTAAGAATGTCATAAACACCCATCACATCCCAGCAAAGCATTAAGCTGCCATAGGCCAATAGTCACGACGGCCGATAACAGATCGTTGATCTTAACAATGATCAAATCTAGGAACCTAATCTTGGATTAATCCAGGACCTGCAACGTACGATATCTCATCTAACAAAGATAATCCATTTGTTGTAAATGAACAAGGCGTTCTATACATACCCAGGCAATTCTCGTGTAAGACGTACTCAGTATTCATAAAGAGTAGGCGTCTAGCTTAGCGAGTCTGCGCTATGCGAATCTTCTTTGTATAATCAGTTCCATTTCTGTTGGCCCTTAAATTAGTATTGTAACAAGAGAGTCTACTGAAACGCCCCTCTAGATGTGGCCTGATTACCTAGTGCGCGTCTAATGATATTTCAACAGAAAAGGAGGCCTCACACAATGGGAATTAAATTCATATCGCTGGATTAGAATGAAGGATTGAAGAGTTTTAAACTTTTAGGTAATGTTTATCTTTATAGATTATTCATCGTCATAAAAAATAAACATGTCTTTGCCACCTATATTTCCAGATAGGTTTTTTAGGTTCTTAACGTTGGAATAATTTTGGTTCATGGCTTATCAATCGAGTCAATAAACAGACTTTAAGACTGGTTATGTGCTTTTGGACGGGTGTACTGTGGATGGCATGTGTGTCTTGAAGACTAGTATAGTTAAGTTGTGTATATTGGAATTTAATGTGCATTAAACCATCTTTGTATATGAAATAAATTGTCTTCATTTATACCTGAGCTTTGCAAATAAAATATTTTTCAATACTGCCGCGCAGCGCTCGTATGAATTATATATCCTGGCTTAAATCCATATGTAAACATACATTTTATAAAAGTAGTTTTATGTTTATATCAGCATTATTTGTCATTTTGGGAGGTTCTATGCTTTTAAGTTTTTGGGTTAAACTAAGAAAAACCATTTATCAACGATGGTTTAAATATAAAAAAAATCTTTCTGCTTGGTTTACTGTCTCACTGAAGCATGTCATTGCGGTACCCTCTGTGCGTTAAGGGTAGGGTGGAGCAGTATTTCTCTGTTCAGGGATAATATGAAATTAAAAGACTTTCACGGGACACTTCCACACAGGTCGAATGTTCAAAGCTGATCGCCAAACGCGAGGCAGTGTCAATGGATACATTACAAAAGAAGAGAAGAGAAGATCCTAAAGAAACCACAGTTTTCACATTAGCAGTTCACTTCTGAACTTTAGCCAGAAAACCGGTAATCAATGTGTAACGAATATTGTTCTCTCATATTTATCAAAATATATATCAATCTCACGTAAGAAGTTAGAAAACTATTCGGGTTTTTGTGGCGATTGCTGTTTAGCATGTCCGAGTGGGGCACCGGATGGATCCGCCTCGACTCAGGTACGATTATAAGAGTTTTAAGTATATTCAGTCAAATTCGCAAACAGTATATATACCTTAGGTCTTAATTAAGTAATTTAATCCAATATTTCCATGGGTATTTTCGTTGTAAACACAACTTTTACGTGATTTACTGTGACTCGTCTGACTGTTGTCATATTCCGCGAGAATTCGGAACTCTCTAGTGCGGGAGGCGGGATACTAAGTTTAGTAGCGCGAGCTCGTTGTCACGGGCAACGTTTTTTCAATATAAATAGCCGTGTTAGCGGCAGTTTCAAACACAGTTAAATACCTAGCTTTTACATAAATATAACCAATACTGTACAAACTTCCAGTCTTTGGGGAACCCGATCTGGTTCATATATTATATTTATATATTACCGGATTTTTAAATACCTAGCTATATAGCAAAGAGGTAAAAATTTAAAAGTATCAAAAACATGTCAATGTCCATGGAGATCGTTCTGAAACTGGTATTGGTATGTGTGTAGCTTATATAGGAACCTACAAGTATATGTACAGCAACCATCATGTACCCTATAAGGTTCTTCTGTACGCTGGAGATGTAACCATCATAAATCTGGCATAATATTTCATGTTTTAATAAATAAAACAATTTGGATGTAAAACTCTGTTTTGGTTTTCTTTCGGTTCAGTGCTAGGCTGGGAACGAACTAAAAAATTGTATGTAACGGTACAAAGCGGGACCCGACCACAAGAGTGGCTATCACAAGGTGTATATCTACATGTACATGTAGAGAAACTCAAATGTGAAAGGACGATAAGGGTCGAAAACGTTACATTGGCGTCGTCGGCAGGATCGGTCAGGATAATCCAGAAAAAACAAAAACAAAACCAGGAAAACATTCAAGTTTTATTTTAATACAAATATAAGCTATGGATGACTCCGATTCAGAAAGTGAGGTTACATTTCGGAAAGATGATGGTTTCTCCAGTGTAGAGAACAACACTGTCGGGCATAGTGTATCTTCTGATATCTCAGAACCATGATTCTCAATCTGAAAATATACAAAGTATAGAACAAATCAGTAGTGATATCATTGAGGGAACTGGGAAACAGTTGGATTCATTTAGCCAAGAAATATACAGAAACCTAGATGAAATTCGATCCGAGATGAGGCAGCAAATTTCTGAAATAAGAACAGATGTAAATGGGCTGGTTAAACGGGTAGATCATTTAGAAAAGAAACTAGAGGGAGATAATGGTTTAGGTCAGTCTTTCTCCAGGGGAGACAACTATAACAATTCCCGAGTCCAAGACAGAAATGAAAACCACCAGGAACCCGATCACACACTTTTTAGACCAATGACATCAAAAAGCAACACAAGGCTTAAACCACAAACATATAATGGGTCAGAGGATTTCGAAGAATACTTATCTCAGTACGAAATCATTGACCAGATAAACAACTGGGATTACAAAGAAAAATCTTTGTACCTAGCAGGAAGTCTCAGTGGGAGTGCTCGTGCGGTCCTCACCGAGTTGATGTACCAAGACAGGCAAGACTATGATAGCCTGGTAGACATCTTGAACATGAGGTATGGTTCTGTTGAAAGATCGGAAATGTACCGTGCAAGGTTTACAGACAAAGGTTCCGAGGTAAAGAGGAGTCTTTGTCGGAATTAGCACAGTCAATCCGTAAGTTAACACGGCAAGCATATCCGACAGCAGATTCTTCACTGATAAATATTTTGGCTCTGGATCAGCTACATTGATTCAATCCAAGACTCTGAGTTAAGATTACGGCTACGGTGAGTTAAGGCCCAAAAATAAAAATGAGGCCGAAAACACATGCTGTTCGATTAGAGGCTCACGTTTAGCTGACAGGCAACGTGGTAAAGCAGTGAAATCTGTTCAAAGTCACTGATAAATCACCAGCTGAAGCCTCTATGTGTCAGGAGAAACAGACATCCAGTTCACAAATGATGGTGAAGTTCTCGACATTGGTTGTCACTAACTAGGTGTTATGTTCAACCTTGACAGGTTCTACCAGATTGTTGGTAAAAGCCTTGAACAATCAAGGAAACAAACCAGCTAATCAAACCCCAAAGGCAGCCAAGTGTTTGGAAATAACACTCCAAAACAGGCAACATGGTCCAAACCGAAATAATGGTCCAAGCAGGGAGATAACCGTAACAGACAAAAAATCATTCATTTAGGCAAGGAGACATCCCTTTCCTAATGGTAATCAAAGGGGGAGACAATTTCCAAAATTGTCAACCAAACTATCGGCACAGAAACCAAGCTTCGGGAAACCGTTAGTAGAAGCTGAGTTCGAGGGTCAGAAATCGGCTAAGGAATGGGGAGAAGACCCACTGATATGATAATAAACTGGTGTAAATAAAGATAGTGAAGGCCTTATACACTTGTGTCAAGATTTTGAAAAAACCAAGAGGTTTTTCATTATTGGTTGACACAGGGGGCCAATGTCACTATTTTAAATCACAAGTACCTTCAAAAGTTGGATTCCAAAAATAATCTCCAAATACAGCCAATACGCTTGAATCTGGTAACGGCTACTGGAGAAAGGAAGCCATTTGTTGGAAAATGTCGGTTTGCCAGTCAGACTTGGTCCTCTTACTGTAGAACATGAATTCTTTATAGCTGAAATAGAACAAAATGGGATTTTAGGCTTGGATATTTATGACAAAACATTCAGTAAACATACTCTTGAACAAGAACTGTTTAATGGTTTAAAGGTGAAGTTGTCCCATGTTTTAGATTCCAAGATGGAATCGAACCTATGTCTAGCAGAGTTTCAATTTTCGAAGATGTTGTTTATTCCAGCAAATAGTGAAACTATAGTTACTGGTAGACTTGTAGATCCAATATGTCGAGAGAAAAACAGCGCCATACACAGGCGCTGTAGAGCCTACACCAAGTTTTGTGCAAAGACACACGAGGTGTTATTTGGCTAAAGCAGTGCGTTGGACCCGAGTAGGGGAATATAATACCTTTACGAATGACCGTTTTCTCATATATAGGTAATGAAAGTTGTAAATTGTACAAAGATTCCATTTGTGGCCAACTATAGATTAGAGTAAGCCAATGTATGGAAGGTACAATCAGAAGAAATTTCTGTTAATAATATTAGTACAGGTAAAGTCTAAAAACCTGATCTGCCGACAAAATACCTGAGCACCTATACCAAGTTATTTCAAGAGTCATGTTCTGAAATCTCAGTATGAAACAATCAGAAGTCTTTCGAAAAGTTTACTGATTGACAATTTCAGGGATTCATTTTCCAAGCCACTCAAATGATCTAGGACGTTTAACCAGAATATCTGGTGCGAGACATAGAAGGTAAACACAATGGTTCAAACACCGCCCCCCAATTTAAACAGCAACCAAGGCGAACTCCCTTTAGCTAAAATTAATGAAGCAGAAAAAGAGATAGAAATTTAAGGACATGGTGGTTGCAAAATGGCCGTCATTGAACACCAGTCAGTTTTGCCTTGGTTCAAGTCCTGTTGCTTTTAGTTAAGAGAAGAAAAAATCAATGAACCATAAGCAGGGAGGGTGATTACGTTTTATGTCCTAGCATATCGACAAATCTGAATGTATTGCTGACTAATAGAAGGGATACGTCATCCCTCTCTCCATGAATAGATAGCAGACCTTAGTTGAAACACATTATGGGTGCAAAGATTGGTTTTCAAAATGTAGATCTAAAAACAGTGGGATACTGGCAGCGTCAAAAGTCTATGCTGCACTGAAGATCAACGCCCAAGAAACCGCCATTCTCCCTACCTTGGAGGATGAGACCTCTGGATAATATGTAACAATGCGCCATTCGGTCCTCACCCAATGCTGGCAGCCACATTTCAGAGGCTTATTGAGGAGAAAATAATTAGCAAAACTATCATGGAAAATTCTGTATGGCATATTCCTGGATGATATCATCATTCTAATCAAAGACTTTTGAATGATCATCTCGGGACACACCTGCACCCAAGTATTCGCGTCGAAGCAGGGATTGCCAACCTGAAAAATGAACGCAAAGAAATGTAAATACTACTTGCATAATGGAAGTTCTTACGTTCCATTGGCCATGTGGATAAATGAAAAACGGTATCAGCGGTACCGATCCTGGGAAATACATAGAGGATACCCCTGTAAGGAATTTGGCCTGTTCCCCAGTCAGTGAAAGATGTTTAGACCTGTTTTCTTGGGTTATGCTTCTTATTACAGAAAGTTTGTGTTCAAGTTTGACTGATATCTGCCAAACCATTACACCAAACTTCCACAGAACAATATCAAAGATTTAACTGGACATCAGACTGTCAAATAAGCATTGATAAAGCTCACAACGAGCTCTAACCAGGAGCTCACCACAATTCTCTGGCTGTATCCTAAGTCTGAAGGACTTTTAGTATATACTGGACACCGATGCATCAAATGATGGCTTAGGTGCAGAGTATTATCTCAGCTACAGAATGGGGAAGAAACAAGCGCTTATTGGTTACTTCAGCAAAATATTTTCAACAAGCTTGAAAGCAAAATATTGCTGTAACTGCTAATACATGCAAAGCTAGGAATTGTATAGATAAATACACGTCGTCCAGTTCAACGTTAAGCCACTTTCATCATCTAAATGTATGGTCCAATACTTTAAAGTAAGAAGTGAACATAGGTGACCTCCTAACACTAAAGGCTTAGCAATTCTCATAAAAACACAATCGAGGGAGTCAGGCATAGCTCGGTACGGCTTCGAGTTTCCTGTCCTAATATACATGTGTCAAGTTAGAAAATAGAGCTGGTCGTCGCTCCATAGGGAAAGACATGTATTGCCTTTTCATCTCGCATCACGTAGGCTTTAAATAAAATATAACGCAATGTTGGGCCAAGGACCAAATGTAGCTACATTTCGCATACACTTCGAGCCCGAAACAGAAATACAACCCAAACTTATCCTACTACAACAATGAAAACTATTAAAACCACATGATTTGCACCTACCAACGTTAGCTGCTTTGAATTCCGGTTTATTTTCAGACTTCTGCGTGCAGAACAGGTCGTGCAGCTGATCTCTTCGATGCAGTAAACAACCAGAAACTATAAGATAGTGCCCAAGAAGTCTGTAGCAACCTTGAAATTTACAGAAACAAATAGTAAACCAAAAACCATGGAGATCAGCTGACACCACGTCTTCAGCCCTAATTAAAAGGTGGCTACACTAAATGGCGCCTCAAAGCTAGGAACACTGTTCCACCTTCAAAATGTTCAGTTTAAATGGGCTCCAAAAGTAACAAACGAGCAGCCAGAATGGCAGTATGAAATATTTCCCTATTTCAAAGGAAAGCCTTTAAATATTACCTGAGGAGCAAGCGTTTGCACTCCATGCTTAATTAAAATAGGATGAGTAATCATTATAGCCTATTAACCGTAGGGAGCACATCTCAATTGCGAGGCCTGGGCTGAGAGCACCTCAAACTCACCCCCCCACCCAACTCCCCCTCACCCCCACCACCCTTCATCCCACCCCATAGTTAAGTTACTTGTTGTACACCTGCCCCCCTAAATCTACATAAACTCATATGACACTACAGCAACTACACATCCAGACTTACTGTAAGCAGCACCGACCCTTGGTGGAGATCAAAATATGAGTTGCTTTATCAATAAATTAGAGGACCCACAGATATTCTTATGGTATCCAGATGTCGAGTACATGTCAAAACATCTGCTCCGGTCATAAGATTATGCGACCGAAGTGTGCCAGAATAAGAATATCTACTATAATGAGCAAAGTAAGCCAAAGGAGCTTTACCCAAACTCTACAACTGTAGCGCGGATGTTCCTAAGAGGGAAAGAGTGAGAGCCTATTCGATAAGTCATCGAGTCCTTTCCACAAAACGCAAGTAATAGCGCGAGAAAAGCACCATTTATTGTGTTGGTCTGTTAGCAGAACTTACTGTTTACGAAATGGTCCAGTCCGATCTAGACCCATCTCCAATGCGCGACTCAGCACGGCCATCATTCAGTGGAACACTAAGTTTCTTTAATCGCAAAGGTAGCGCTGGTTACCAATCGTTATGGACTCAAAGCACCAATGGGAATGACCATTATGTACCACTAGAGGAACTAATTTTCGTAGTCAGGATGATATTCAAAGGAGATATGCAATTATCTTTGGAGGAATAAACAATACAACCTATAACTCAATCTACATACTCTGCTAACATGAACACTAATGTCTGACGCGCGATAGGTTGAACGATGCCAACATGAAACACAACCTTCGAAGCAATGTCTGTCTGCTACTATATATGAATAAAAATTAATAATGAACAGCATTGGGATGACATCTCATATACAGTTTGTTGATGAGCTGAGAGATATCGCCATCTGACGGAACATGAATCCTCCTGGGCAGTGCTCTCCTACAACGATAGATGGTTTTTGGTCGCTTAGACATCCAATCATCCACCCTTGGACTCGACCTGGCACTATACTGGGATAGAATCAGTTCATAGAAACACGTACTTAAGAACATAACAGATATATGCGTATAGGTCCTTACAAAAAATACTTAGAATCTAGACATGATTTCGCCAGAGGGAGGATAAAAATCACCTCTGAGCATATAAAGAAAAACCACGATAGAAATATCAAGGTTAACCAATTCAAAAGGGGAGACCCTGTCTGGCTTTTCAATTCAAGGAAAGGACTTGGGTCAAAGTTATGTTGTCCATGGGAAGGTCCTTATCTGGTGCTTGACAAAATAAACGATGTAGTGTACCGAGTACAGAAAAGTTCCAAAACCAAGCCAAAAGTAGTGCACCATAATATGTTAAAACCATATATTGGTGAAAATAAACCAGCATGGTTGAGGGACTAATACTACTACATTACATTAACGAAGAAGAGAACAAATAGTATCTATCTGTACCAAATGTTGAAAATTGTAATATGATGTAACATTAGTGACAATTCAATACTTACAGATTCTATTGTTCTTTTGTAGGTCACCAGGTACCAATGCCAAATTTGCAAAGCAGAAACAATCAAGCTTTCGCTATGCGAGCGTCACATCACCACAGCCCATTCAGGGGTGGGGTTCCAATGCAGTGATTGCCACGCCATTCTCAGCAGACGTGACACACAACACACAGGCTGTTCTCCCAACAAAAACCCTAAGAATGGTGTCGAGAGCCACAGGGAAGTTCTCGGAGGAGGACAGGATGGCTTACGAGGTGTTCCAAAAGGAAAGAGCCAGGCATGTCAAAGTTATCCGACGCCCTGCAAAGAGTGATGCGGAAAAGAAAGAGGTAGAGTCAAGTAGGGTAGATAGGCCAGCAAATAGGGACCGGAAACGGAAAGCATCACAAACATTATTGCTTACCAGGGCACCAACAAAGCCGAGTAAACCCTACAATAAAAAAAAAGGAAAACTGCCCGAGGTGCCTGAGGTACAAGTTGAGCCACCAGTGCCGGTTTCCTGCTCTTGTAGAGGAGGTCCAGGTGGCTGCCCTTGACCTCAGCACCTCAGGGGGCAAAGAGGATGATGAACTCTCTTTGATTGCTCCGAGTACGTACTCTGTGGAGTCATCAGACGTCGCCTATACTCCAACCAGAAAGCAAGACATGAGGTGAAGTTAAAAGGGATGGCCCTCAACCAAGCCCAGAGGGTAATACTCAACGTTGGCGGAGTCCGCTTCGAAACTAGCGCTCCAACCTTAGAGAGTGACCCATCCAGCATATTGGCAAGCATGGTGAAGAAAACGTTCTCCCTTTCAGCCCTATGAAGTGTGATTTAACAGATTATGTTATACCCTGCTAGTTATCTCACAGGTAACTGTGATTTGACAGATTTTGCTGATACACTAATCTGTAGTATCATTTTACTGTGTCTGTGTAAGACCACTAATCATACATGCATGATGTCAATATACTGCCTGTACAGGTACAATTTTGTAAGTAGATTTATATTTGTAACCAGTGACAATTGCCACCGGATCGAGCTCCACAGATCTATAATCTGTAGGACACACATAGATTGTCATTATTACATGAAGGTAATCTTGTAAACAATATATACACTGCCTGTAGACCTAGTGAACATTGATTTTCTGTACTCAATAATTGTCAGGGGCCTGTACCTGTTCAATTGGGAAAACACTACATTAATATCTTCTTGAAACACGTATATTGGAAAATATTTACATAAAACTCAGAAAAATAAATCACATTATCATTAGGGGAATAGGTCTTTATTTCAGCTCCCATATGTATCCTCCTACAAAAAACACCTGGTGTGAGGGGATCATTTCTAGTATGAGATCAGATTGGACTTCACACTTTCAATTAATCGATTGACAGATTCTGTTGTGTTGCATGACAATTAAAAGTAATTCTTTGAGCGCACTATACTTGGAATAAGAATTTGTCTTTATGTCTTCTTGAACCATGCGGTCATATTTGCACACAATCTCCTTCAAAACGTTACAATTCTGAAAAACAAGAAGGGAACATAGCTCTTAAATTTGAAGACATCAAGATAGATTTAAATTAAAATTTTTGAAGTACCGTATATTTTCCGGACCAATAAACCCCAGGTACCTGTGTATAGAGGCAGCAGAGGCCGTTTAGCTTTTAAACAGATCTATTTTTATTATTTCAAGTTGCGTGTCGACACTAAAATACGCACCCCCGTTAGTATTAGCCGCAACCCAAAAGTTAGGCCCAGCGGTAAACCACCGTAACTCCATGCTGTGGTGCCATTACGATCGTTCTCTATTTAAAGCTATGCGCAATTCACCCGATAGCCTTATTTTTGAAAACTTATCCGGATATTATTTTACGCTACAGAGCTCTGATAATCATTTAAACATAGATATCTAATATGACTGTGCGATGTTTTACAGTCGGTGGGTTTAATGTGCTAAATTTACATGTGATTTACGTTTTTGTTAAACTTGATTGCTGGATTATGTTCATTAAATCACGGCGACAGAGGATTCCGGGAAGGGAAATTCCCCTGTTGACCGACATATTTGTTGGTAACACGTACATCGTTCCAACTTTGAGGTTTCTCATGCGTACTTCTCGTTCATATTTCATAGTGCGCCGGTCTGGTTGTAGTAAACTGTTAAATAAGCGGTAGATATGTAAGGTTAAAATACTATCTTCAGTAACGTTATGATGAGGAAGAATGGATTATTATTTCTTCTTTTTTTGAAAATTATTGTGGTAGTTAATAATATCGTTGGTGGTAAAGAGTTACTGTATTCTCAATCGACTTTCGTTTGTAGAGAGGCTTTTAGTTTTTTCTTGTTCATCACTGTTTGTTAACTAGGTATCACCATGGAATAGCGCATTCCAACACCGAATTAGCCTTTATTTTTGTAACGTACCGGGATTAATACCCTCGTGGTGTGTTTTGCGATGCAGAGATCGAATTTTAAAATGATGTTTTAATAGCCGGTTCGATGCTGTATACCAATCCGCTTTAGAATGTTTCTAAATGTTACATGTAATATAAAACACGCGAATATATAACTTGATTACTGTTTATTTTCTCATTGAAATCACTGGGGTAAAGGTAGATCCGTAGAGAGAAAATTACACCTGATGAGACAGATAAGTCACAATAGTATTAAGATTCTCGAGGAGGAGAAGAGAAGAAAAGCGAGTATATACTTGTTGACATCGTGTTTGTTACCTGTGTGAAGTTGGCATTCATGTCCTGATTCAAAAGTACGTTTTTTTCTTGCTTGTCTCGCTGACAATTTCTTGGCACACAACATTTTTTTTTATATAAGCGAATTGAGTACTGTATTGGTTTTGATATGTTGGTGATTTATTGTTGACGTTTTTTCGGTATTTAGATTATTTGGTACTTAATCTGGTCAGCAAATCGATTAGCGAAATCAGATTCGCCATGAGATGGTTGTGACTGCCATGTAACACAACCACGCTATCATTCCGGACATTGCCCGATTTTCACGTTGAAGATTAAACAATTTTACGATTATTTGATTTTGTTTGACCATGTATTCTGGTACTCGTTATCTTTTTTTATCTTTATGTATATTTTTCATCACATATAAGTATCGTTTTTTAACACTTTTACCGAGACTTTTTTTCGGTGTCATAACTTTACCGAACACCCGCCACTATTGTGTGGTGTTTAGTTACCCCTTTTCTTTCTGCCGCGATTTCCGCTTGAATTAAACACATGTTACGCGTGAACAATGCAATCTGAAACGTAAATTATTTTCATCCTTTCATATATTTTCATTGCATATTTGATTCTTTAATTAAACACTTAAAACAGTGATTTCGTTTCGAGTGCAATAAGCATTTATCTCAAGAAAATGGCGAGTAGGTAAAACTTAGGATTTTCACATTGTGAATCACGACTTAATAATGCAACAAACGTTGGTGCAGATTTTGGGTTTTCGTCCACGGATTTACGCTCGCAACTGGTGTATTAGCCGCATCCGAACGTCCTCGATTTTCAGGGAAAAAGAAAGGAGTCGTCGGCTGTAATACTCCGGAAAATCTTGGGTAATAAAAAAAACCAACAATCGATGACAGGTATAGAATGCGTATTTTGAAAAGGTTTTGGTTTGTCACCAAATCATGGGGGAAATCTCTATTAAACAGTATAAGACATTGACTTCTAGGTATCACGTGCGCAGTCCTTAACACTGAACATATTTTTAGCTTATGGTTGACCACAGAACCCCGACACTTTCTGACACAGGAAAACAATAGAGTGCAAGAGTAACTCTCGCGTCTTAAAAAAGTAGGGCGGTTCCGTTAATATTATCATTTTATTAAGGGTCATCTGTTTTAAAAAGATAGTATATGGGGAAATAACAAGCTTTAACACAAACCCTGGTTAATAATTTCATTGATTGTTGTGCATTTTGATTTACATCAATATGAATTAAGATGAATCCTTGCTTGTATGTTATAACAGCTTCATTAACTATTTTTTTTTTATATACCCTGGTATATGGTGGCCTTAGCTAGCTAGCTACCCGGAAGTCAAATGTACTGTTTCATTATTTATTAAAAAAAATTTTTTTAAAAAGTACCGGTCCTGTCATCTCTATTAACCCCCCCCCCCCCCCCAAATGTTTTCGGGTAATAACTATTTTCCCTTTTTTATTTTAAGATACAAAATTTAACTTCAAAATCACAAATATGAAAATTACATTAACTTATCATAAAGAAATTGTATGTTTATTGATCTTATCAAAGACTGTAACTGTTTTTGTCACAGGGGGCTCAGTCATTGTCACGCATCAGTCCTCCGATAATCCATAATCACACACATAACATGCAAAAGCATATAAACAATGTCTATAAAGTCGAACGCAATATTTTAATCCAAAGAGTAATTAGAGTGACTTCCCCTGCAATGTAGTTCAATGGGTTTAGTCAGAGGTATTCCGATACGTTTGTTTTTGCGGAAAATTTGAATATTAAAATGTATCGGAATACCTCTGACTAAACCCATTGAACTACATTGCAGGGGAAGTCACTCTAATCGCTCTACACTATGACATTACTTTCGATGTCACAAGTCAGAAAGCACCAGTAATTTTGGATTAAAATATTGCGTTCGACTTTATAGATATCGTTTATATGCTTTTGCATGGTATGTGTGTGATTATGGATTATCGGAGGTGGTGGTGATTTTGACTCTAGGAAAAAAGGTAAACTATTGTGATAAAAATAACTTTAATTGAAGTGGGGGTAAAATTCCAATATGGCGACTGTCGTCCCTTTCTCTGTTTTATAGTAAATATACCGATTTTTCAATAATTTTTCAAATCTCGTATTATCTGAAAAAAAATCGTACGACTGTCATACATACTCATCCATCCACCAAATAAAAAAAAAAATGTATGACAACATCCATTTTCATTGAGTTGGCCCCCTGTGGTTTTTGTGTAAAAACATTTAATCATGAATTCTATTTTTTTTTTTTTTACTTTTTACATTTAAAAAATATTTTTCATAATTTCCACGTTCCTCTGATCTTGTATAGATCTACAACATGTTAATTAGTTGCAGGTAAGTATCATTTAGCATTCGGTTACGAATACCATATCAGAACAAAATGACATTTTGGATAGTTGAAATATTGAGTAAGCCGTTAAAATAAAAAAAAAAAAAAATAGCCAGCCTTCCTATGTCCTCTAGCCTACAGTAGATTTCTTAGTCCAGAGCACGGACGTAATCGAGGACGTCAACATACGAGATTCACTCGACCGCACCCATTCAATAATATTATATAACAACCTTAGTCTTACAGGCACACAGACAAAAGTTTAACAAACAGTAAATTATATGTTAGCTTCCATACACTAAGCATCATTACGATGTGATAATTATGCAGAGCAAGATTGTAGGCGATTTACATGTCAGATCACTGGTTTTCTAGATACGGCCACCTGTCTAAATGACATCAGTGGGAATTTCAAATTATTCTCCATATTTTGTTGATAAATACTTTATAAATGACTTGCCATCTACTTTATACATTACATGGACATTATTTCTTACCGACAAAGCGTCTAGATTTTCTCCGATTTAGTTGACAGCGGCGACGGCAGGTAGAGAAGTCGCTTGTTCCTAGATTGGAAATAACAATATGGCGAAAGCCTCGTTTTGGATTGTAATACTTAGCACACATACCAACTATAGTCTGTTTCTGGAAAGTAAGTTATTAGTTTTAATGGCTTAATTTTTATAACGAAGTATATCGCGAACATTTGATTTATTAATTGGTACGTAATTATCTCAAAAACCAATAAGGTGATATTTTAAGATATGAAATGAGGATAATAATGAGAATTTGAGAATCTGTCAATTATAAATATAAGAGTTGTTTCCCTTTGATCAGTCACCCTTCAAGTGTACCAACAAGCAAAATTAAATATCACAATATAAATACAAAATTTAACTAAAGTCGTTATATACGAGTATTTTATGTATGCATGCATTTAATTTGTCTTAATAATAGTAACAAATCAATTTCAAATAATTTTGATATGGATATAGAGGCAAAATGTTTTGCCTCTGCCCATTACTTTACTTATTATTTAGGTTAAGTATATTTTTCTAAAGAAAAAATATTGCAATTGAAGAGTTTTGTTTTAACCATGTAGAAAGCATAATACCTTCCCTGTTGTAATACCTTTTATTATTTAGTTAAAACATCTGTTACCTGTACCAGCCATGACGCGGACCACAAAACAGAAAAGCTAATGTCACCCCTATGGAATTACAAAAAAATAGTGATACCATTTCTGAAATGAATAATAATCATAAAATTATCCAATCAAAAATTTAAAACCAGTATGAAAATAACAAAAAAAATAATTATATTTATAATAATTATTAATAGCAATTGATAATAATAATAGGCGCTTGTCTGATACTGAAAACAAAAGTCAGAGAAGTACTAAATTGAATCATGAATCTTGCACTCGGTGTAACTAACTGAACGTAACTCAAAATGTGTTTTAAATCGACATAAAACTCTATAATAGTGTATTTTTTTGCGTCTAACTTACCCTTGCTGGGTGGGTCAAGTGGTGTAGTCAGAGGGCGTAGGAACGGGGGGGGGGGCAGGGCAGGGTGGCAACTGCCCCCCCCACCCCCCCCCGTATCCGCAGACGGGGGGGGCAAAATATGTCATTTTGCCCCTCCAATTTCGCCGACTGAAATTTTCTTAAAAAGCTTATTTGAAAGACAAAAGGGTCCTCCTACACATTTTTCGTACTGTATTCTAGAAAAATTTATTCCCTGCGCGGCGCATTTACTTAAAACGTTACAAGCACATGAATGTCAACCTTAAATAGTGAAAAATCAATGGACAGCACAACCACAAAACCTAGAACATAGTTCCATCAAGGGATTACCTATGTGAATATATAAAAAAATGTCTCTTAAAAGATCACCATTTGTTATAAAATGAATCATGAGCGAGACAAAATTATACATTCATTTTTTTATGTTACACAACAATTGTGCCGATGAGTAAGCGGATATTTCATATCGAGATAGGGTTGTCATAATAATTATGACGACAGCAATTAATCATTCTAATAAGCAGGTAGCTTAAATCCTGAAAAATTATTACCATGTTAAGAACGCTTTATCTATCATTAAACTTTGATCGTAAAAACTCATCTCAGCACATTCTAAATCGTAATGTATTTTTCACCCGGGGAAACCCCCGGACTCCCTACCTAACAACCAAATTCTCTCGCATTTGTTGTCGCATCGCAAATTCATTCCAAAATGCATCGTAAAAACATCAAAGCCATTCTAAAAATCGTGAAATTTTTTCCTGGGGAGACCACCGACCCCCCAAAACCAAAATCTCGTAGCTGCCGGGCGATCGCAAAATCATCAAAATACATCAAACGTAATCCCGGGGGTCAACCGTCAGACCCTAAATAAAACAACCAAAAATCTCGCGCCTTCGACGTCTCACACGCTAATACGGCCAATTTGCGTTAATTCGTTAATTTCGCTTTAAGCGACCCCCACTGTCTATAAATGGTTACAAGGATAAATTTTAGAGTGATATATGAAAAAATGAACATAAAGCATATATAATATGTTTGGGAGAATGAATTAATCACCTCCTGTAGTGTGTTGCGGGGGGGGGGTATACAAATTTTGAGGACCTTTGCCCCCCCCCCCCCCCCATGGACGATTTCAACATCCTACGCCACTGGTAAAGTGGTGAAGCCGCTTGCCCTTCACCTAGCCGGCCGGGGTTCGGATTCCGTGAAAAGGTTAGGGGTCACCATGTGGGATGACATGGGTTTTCTCCGGTGCACTCCGGTTCTCCTCCCACAGTAATTAAAGACGCCTCGTGCATTTACATCCGGGCCATCGAGAGTGGATTTACATAAGTTTGTTTAAAGTAGTATTTTATTCATATCATGATACATATAATAAGTAAATAAACACATTTCGGGAATCGGAAAACAAGCTTAAAGCTTATATAAATTCCTTTTCCCTGAAATATCAAGCCAGAGGAAAGTTCGGCACTGGAAACACCTTTTACAAGATATGTTATAAAGAAAGTTTAACGCAGAAAAATATTAAATTTAGAAAAAATACGTGTACATAGAAAAACATGTGGTAAATACAAGTATCAAATACTATATATAAGTGTTATTAATAAACAGCCAGTTTAAACAACACTGGTGAAATTTCACTTCAACAAAATCGTTTTACTTAATTTGTTATAGGTTATGTACTGCTAGAAATGTTTCTTCTTTTTTTTTGTATTGAAATAGCTATCATCTCCCCAAAGTAAAGTTTATTTTTAATTTCGGTAAGAACATTATATCTAATTGATGTAGTGTATTTTGTCTAATTATAGTATAGTTAGAACATGAAGAATGAAAATGATGATTAGTTTCGACTAAACCATAGGTACAAAGTGGACTATTTCCTAAGTGTTCTTATATATAAAATGTTGTTTTAGATTATTAACATTTTAGTCTTAAGCGACGTGTGTAAAATTTGAAAGATTTTCCTAACTCCTCAGAGTTAAAATATAAGGGGGCTTATTTATACTTCTTTTTGCAAAAAGCGTTTAATTATGCCAATTAGACGGTTTTCACGAATTTCTACTGGTAATGCATTCCATAATTTAAGAATTTAAAAAATAATCTTTATAAAATTGTGTTTTGCAATTCAGTAGCTGTAAATTGTCCTGAATGTCTAGTATTATACATATAACCTTCTGATATCCTATTTGGAATAAGACGTGATAGATAATCTGGAGTTTTCCCATGATACATTCTGTGGGAACTGCAAAATTTTAACGATTTCTCTTCTTTTAGATAATTTTTCCCAGCCTAAATCTGTTTTATATACTAGACTTATACTTGATAATTTGGTATTACCTGTTACTATTCTTGCTGCCTCCAATTGTATATTTTCTAAATTTTTGGCATATATATGATTGGTAGGTTGTCCCATACAAGATCAGAATATTCTAGAATCGGTCTTATAAATGAAAAGTAGATAGTTTTGGAGAGAGTTCCTTTCTAGAGTATATCTTAAACTTCTTAAGACACCTATCCTCTGGAGAAACTGTTTTTTTTTTTAATATAATCTATGTGGTTTTTCCCATGTACCGTCTTCATTTAATACAACTTCTAAAATGTTTGTGGGATTTCACATTTGATACATTATTTTATTTCATAGTTATTGGGTTCGTAGTGTCTATGTGTTGTTTTTCCCTAGTTATTAATAACGAATTCTTTTTTTTCTGGATTAAAACGTACCAACCATTGGTTTGCCCATGCGTGTATCTTTAAAAGGTCATTAATTAATGTGGTAATCAACAGTAAATGTAGGATATAAACTATACAAGGCAGTGTCATCAGCAAACAATTTAGTTTTACAATTGATATCTTTCACTATATATATATCATCTATATAAATCAAGAAAGAAAAGTGGACCTAAAATTGAACCTTGAGGTACACCTGCCCTTAATAGTATGTGGTCTCAGAAGAAGTACCGTTAATTACAACTTTTTGATGTCTATCAGTTAAATAGTTTTTACACCAAGATAATAATTTTCCCCGAGATACCAGATTGTTTCAATTAGATATTAAACCCCTATGCCAAACTCGATCGAAATGCTTTGCTTATATCACAGAATACAGCTATTATTTCCTTTCTGCGAATCTAAAGCCCTCCCCGATTTCGTTTGTAATGTCTAATAATATGGTTAGTTGCAGAATCTCCAGGCGTAAAACCTGACTAACTTTTTAGTGAACAAATCTGTGTCCCTAAAAACTTGAAAAATATTTGTTTGAAAATGCACCTTTCTATTAATTTCCAAACAACACTTATCAAAGATATAGGTCTATAGTTTGAAACAGGTACTTTTATTGCCTTTTTTAAAACTTGGCGTAACATTGGTTGATTATTCCAATTGTAGGATAAAATACCCACAATCGATAGAATTTATTAAAAAAATGGTAATAGACTAAAATCATTCCTTAATGCTACATGGACTTATAATAGAAAAATTTTCCTAAATCTTTAGAAATTATCTAACAAACTTATTGTATCCTCAACATCCCGTTCTGTAATAATAATATTTTCAAGTTTACGTTCAGAAGTTTTTCCGTTAAGCGGTAAAATGGCATTAGAGTCGTCTAGAGTTGACTGATTTATAAAAATAATTGTTGAAAATGTTTGCTTTTGTTTATCACCCCCATAATTATATGTTATTGTGTATAAGCGTAGGAATATGTGCGGTCTTTTGTTGAAAAAATGTGTGAAAGGTGTTTTTTATAACAGTTACGAGTGGAACGTAGACATGCATTTTATTTTACCAGTGTAGGCTTAGAAATATACATCAACTTTTAGCTTTACCTTATTGTATCAAATAAATTTTATTTCTGGCCCTGTCTAATTCGTTTGCAAACTATGTGAATTTTGTGAACCCTTATCAATTTCCTAAAATCAACTAAACATCCAACTAAGTGTGTTCTTGCTGTGTCAAATTCAAAACATTTTTAATGTAGGAATATAAATTTTTTGGCTGTATCTTGAACTGCAGTATTAAAAAATAATTGCAAGATTATTCAAAATGATAAAATTTCCTAACGGACAAGCCCAATTAATACTGTTAAAACTCCATCTTCAAAGATTATTTTCATGTGGATGATGATTCAAAAAACAACTTTTTAACACCTACGAGATGCGAAATTAACAGGATCTGGAAGCAGACTGCTAGCAGGGAGAATGAAAGTTTTCTAAAATGAGCTGAGATGCTGTAATTATATTTTAAGATATGAAATGAGGATAATAATGAGAATTTGAGAATCTGTCAATTATAAATATAAGAGTTGTTTCCCTTTGATCAGTCAACCTTCAAGTGTACCAGCAAGCAAAATGAAATATCACAATATAAATAGGCCTACAAAATTTAACTAAAGTCGTTATGTACGTGTATTTTATGTATGCATGCATTTAATTTGTCTTAATAATAGTAACAAATAAATTTCAAATATTTTTAGATATGGATATAGAGGCAAAATGTACTTAACTTATTATTTAGGTTTAATATATTTTTCTAAAGAAAAAAATATTTGCCAATTGAAGAGTTTTGTTTTAACTATGTAGAAAGCATAATACCTTCCTGTTGTAATACCTTTTATTGTTTAGTTTAAACATATGTTACCTGTACCAGCCATGACGCGGACCACAAAACAGAAAAGTTCATGTCACCCATATGGGATTACAAAAAAATAGTGATACCAGTTCTGAAATGAATAATAATCATAAAATTATCCAATCAAAAATTTAAAACCAGTATGAAAATAACAAAAAAATAATTATATTTATAATAATTATTAATAGCAATTAATAATAATAATAGGCGCTTGTCTGATACAGAAACAAAAGCTTGTCTATATATATTTTCATTAGTACTGGGTCATAGAAGTAATAAATTGAATCTTGCACTCGGTGTAATAACTAAACGTAACTCAAAATTGTTTTAATTCGACATAAAACCTTAAACTCTTATAATGTTGTATTTTTTGCGTCTAATTCCTTGCTGGGTTTGATCAATTTATTTGGCCTGGTGTAGTTCGGTTATAAGCCGCTCGCCGTTTTCACCATAGCCGGCCGGGGTTCGATTCCCGTGAAAAGGTTAGGGGTCACCTGTGCGATGACATGGGTTTTCTCCGGACACTCCGGTTTCCTCCCACACTAATTAAGACGCCTCGCGCATTTACATCCGGGCCATCGAGAGTGATTTACATAAGTTAGTTTAAGTAGTATTTTATTCATATAATGATACATATAATAAGTAAATAAACACATTTCGGAATCGGAAAACAAGCTTAAAGCTTATATAAATTCCTTTCCCTGAAATATCAAGCCAGAGGAAAGTTCGGCACTGGAAACACCTTTTACAAGATATGTATAAAGAAAGTTTAACGCAGAAAAATATTAAATTTAGAAAAATACGTGTACATAGAAACATGTGGTAAATACAAGATAAATACATATATAAGTGTTATTAATAAACAGCCAGTTTAACAACACTGGTGAAATTTCACTTCAACAAAATCGTTTACTTAATTTGATATAGGTATGTACTGCTAGAAATGTTTCTTCTTTTTTTTTGTATTGAATAGCTATCATCTCCCCAAAGTAAAGTTGTTTTAATTTCGGTAAGAACATTATATCTAATTGATGTAGTGTATTTTGTCTAATTATAGTATAGTTAGAACATGATAATGAAAATGATGATTAGTTTCGACTAAACCACAGGTACAAAGTGGACTATTTCCTAAGTTTCTTATATATAAATGTTGTTTTAGATTATTACATTTTAGTCTTAAGCGAGTGTGTAAAATTTGAAGATTTCTAACTCCTGAGTTAAAATATAAGGGGGCTTATTTATACTTCTTTGCAAAAAGCGTTTAATTATGCCAATAGACGGTTTTCACGAATTTCCACTGGTAATGCATTCCATAATTTTAGAATTTAAAAAATAATCTTTATAAAATTGTGTTTTGCAATTCAGTAGCTGTAAATTGTCAGAATGTCTAGTATTATACATATGACCTTCTGATATCCTATTTGGAATAAGACGTGATAGATAATCTGGAGTTTTCCCATGATACATTCTGTGGAACTGCAAAATTTTACGATTTCTCTTCTTTTAGATAATTTTTCCCAGCCTAAATCTTTATATACTAGACTTATACTTGATAATTTGGTAGTACCTGTTACTATTCTTGCTGCCTCCAATTGTATATTTTCTAAATTTTGGCATATATATGATTGGTAGGTTGTCCCATACAAGATCAGAATATTCTAGAATCGGTCTTATAAATGAAAAGTAGATAGTTTGGAGAGAGTTCCTTTCTAGAGTATATCTTAAACTTCTTAAGACACCTATCCCTGGAGAAACTGTTTTTTTTAATATAATCTATGTGGTTTTTCCATGTACCGTCTTCATTTAATACAACTTCTAAATGTTTGTGGGATTTCACATTTGATACATTAGTTTTATTCATAGTTATTGGGTCGTAGTGTCTATGTGTTGTTTTCCTAGTTATTAATAACAATTCTTTTTTTTCTGGATTAAAACGTACCAACCATTGGTTTGCCCATGCGTGTATCTTTAAAAGGTCATATTTAATGGTATCAACAGTAAATGTAGGATTATATACAAGGCAGTGTCATCAGCAAACAATTTAGTTTTACAATTGATATCTTTCACTATATATATATCATTATATAAACAAGAAAGAAAAGTGGACCTAAAATTGAACCTTGAGGTACACCTGCCTTAATAGTATGTGTCTCAGAAGAAGTACCGTTAATTACAACTTTTTGATGTCTATCAGTTAAATAGTTTTCACACCAAGATAATAATTTTCCAGAGATACCAGATTGTTTCAATTTAGATATTAAACCCCTATGCCAAACTCGATCGAATGCTTTGCTTATATCACAGAATACAGCTATTATTTCCTTTCTGCGAATCTAAAGCCCTCCCGATTTCGTTTGTAATGTCTAATAATTGGTTAGTTGCAGAATCTCCAGGCGTAAAACCTGACTAACTTTTAGTGAACAAATCTGTGTCCCTAAAAACTTGAAATTTTGTTTGAAAATGCACCTTTCTATTAATTTCCAAACAACACTTATCAAAGATATAGGTCTATAGTTTGAAACAGTACTTTTATTGCCTTTTTTAAAAACTGTAGGTATGAAAGAATACATATTTATACTTGCTCAATTGGTATTATGTAAGCCCAGAATTTATCAACATGGGGTGTTACCTACCACGGATCCTTACTTCTGTATTAGTGTATACAACAGCTACCGATATTGAAGGTATAGAGGTGCAAAAGTGGACACCATATCGGGGCATTAATGCTCTGAAAGTAAAAGAAGCAAAATCGCGTCTGAGACATGGCAACATTGTAGGCAGACAAAAACTCTGTATGATAAGTAAACCAAGATGAGGGAAGCTACGGATGAGGAGAAGAGACATAGAGTACAAAAGGAAGTCTGCCTGATGGAAGAATAAACACGAACGTTCCGGAAACCCGGCATGAAGAAGCAGGACACTTGGCTAAGTGGGAAATTGCTCATCCAAAAATGCCAATAGCAGTACATCTGATCCATGGAGGCGCAGAAGCTGTTGCTCCAGGTAAAATCAGTACATGATGTATGACATCTACCGACAAATTGCAGATTATGTGGCAAACCTGTAAATGTAGAACAAATTCTGTCTTCCAACAAGTCTCATGCTCATTTAAGTTGGCAGATGGGACATTATATGCCACGACAAAGTGTTATCTGTCCTTGCAGTTACATTATAGAGAACACATGGAAATGCAAGGAAGGACAAGGGGGAGGGGGGGGGGGCTGAAATTTGTTAACTTTGTCAGCAGGGAACATGTGACAATAGGTTGTGTGGAAGAAAGTTGATAATTCGGTATGGCTGGGATTGGATGTTACAGGCAGATAAATGAAAGTCGTATACATTTTCAACCAGAAATCAATTTCAAACCAAAGGCCATGTATATTGCTATATGGTCTCCATCTTCCGAACAGATTATTTTGGTGTGGATGATGGTATTGAAAAAAACGGTTGCATAACACCTACGAGAGTGCGAAATTACAGGATCTGGAAGCAGACTGCTAGCAGGGAGAATGAAAGATATATGCTGCTGAGATGCTGTAAGACCTTCGTAATCGATGTGGATGGCTTTGGGAGCCATCCGGGTATTACTGGATCAGAGAGACGAAAGTTAGCAGGACTTCTGTGCCGAGAAGTGAAAAAATGGCTTCCTTGTGGCGATAACGAGACGAAAAATGGAAAACCGGTAAGATATATTGTGTATTGATATACAACGAGAACACACAAAATTTGTTGCAGTGATATTCGAAATTGGTGGATAGCTGTGTGGTCGATGCATCTCTGAAGATTGCAGTAGAAAGTGCCAAGATAATTTAAAGAAGGTCCACTTGAATGTGGATTTACGATGTATTAACAACAATAATATGTACTGTCATATTGTTGTTTGTTTTGTTTAAACTGAGTATATATATTTTGACAAGAATAATGTGAGTTGGTGTGTGATTGCATGTATGTCAATGATGGTAGGTGTAAACATCGGTCAGATGTCAACATATTGTGTTTTTATTAATAAAAATAAATTGAACTGGCTGCATGTAAAGGCGTGTGAGTATGAGGCTGAGTATGTGTATGTGTTTTTTTTTTTTTTTTTTTTTTTTTTTGCATGTATGTGTATTCTATATCTGTACCATCTTAATATATGTAAAAAATAAAACAATTAAAAATATACACCACTATGTACAGGTATTTAGGTATATTGTAATATATATCTACAGCACACATAATGTTAGTGATCAGAAGCACTGTCTTCAATAAACAGATTTTATCTGGATTTGGCATCATTTAGGGTTCACAATGATTACTCCCTCACTCATGCCAAAACATCTTATGAATAGTTTGTCACTGTGAACTTCATTTTGACCATTCTCCTGCATCAATGATTCAACTTACTCGGTATTTGATGCTAAAACATAGGACAAAATAGATTACTGCCAGCTCAGCTGTCGGAGTTATCTCTCTTCAATAGTCAATGGTGCCTATGTATATACACCATATAATTGCCTTCATGGTGCCTGTAACCGCAGCCGTTCTGTTTAAAGATTATCGTATCTAAATTAAAAGTGTGGAATGAAGCTTTTAAAGTAGAAGATGAAAAAATGTAGAGTAAACATAGAAGAGTAATAAGACTAGTAAGCCGCATGTGGAATAGAGCTGAGGACAATACATTGAAATGACACGCCAACCGAAGGATACTGAGCAAACGATGGAATGAAGCCAGGACGGAAAATGAAAACAAAAACAAACAAAAAACGTCCGAGACTAAGGTACGGCAGACACCGAATTATAGATGCCAAACATAACCCAGGTGGACAAGGATGAGCCCGAGCTACTTCATACACATGTATGATTTATATTTGGTTTTAGTCAAGGATTCAAGAGACGCTAAAATTGCATAAAAATATGTTCACAACATTTCATTGAATATGTATATTCAATCGCAGTCCAAAATATTATCTTAAATAAAACAGTAACGAAATGTCCTAGATAGGTTGAAAGCAGTTTGGTCTAGACTACGAGGGTGTCCTAGACAGTAGAAAATGATAAGAACGCCTACTAACTATTAACAGTTTATGTACATTGTGGAAACAAGCAAACCAACACGTATCAAGGCAATTATAATTTGGCACCTGTATTTGTTTTAATTGCTGAAAGTTCCAAACTCCAACATACAACGAACATGATTTTCGCTCTCCTAATGGACAGTTGTTTCAGATGGTGTTAACCCGATAGCATTATATACATAGCATGATAATTCAACTGCTTCGGGAACACTCATTAAACAGTAATTTATTGCACAATAGAATCCATCATATCTCAACAAGTGTTTAAACATGCATGTTCGGAATTCACTTTTACAAATTGTTTGCTTTTATAATTGTGTTTACACGGCGGATCGAAATGTATTTTACATAACGTCCAGGGGTTATATAACAGATTGAGACTTCGGTAGAGCAGAAAATAAACCCCTTTCTATTTGTTTAGTTTGTGACTGTAAATAAACACACATAAATGAAATGTTTAGCCAAGCATAACGATGACCGGTCGTCGTTACCACAATGTTCCGGTAACAAGGATGTTTATTCCGCCTTTGCATATTATAGAGTTAGCTCCCTTTTGGGTATGGTATCGATTGTTACGTCATTATTTTGTGAGCGCAATTCACGTCGTTTTCTCCGCAACGTATGACGTTAAGCTCCCAAACACATGACGTCACAATCAATACCTAACTACAAGGGCAGATAACTCTGTATGCAAATTCGGAATAGGGGGTTTAAGACAGACCTTTTTTATTCCATAACACTCGTTTGTTTGGTTTGGCTAAGTTTAACGTTCTTTTAACAGCCAAAGTCATTTAAAGATGCTTCAGCGCCGACAAAGTGTAATCAGTATTTATCATTTGGACAATAACTGATGTTTAATCATGTATAATATGACTGAAGGCAAGGCCTTAAAGGGCGCAGCCAGATGGTTTAATATGAATCATGCACGGCATAGGAAGAGCGAAGCACTACTTGTTTATTTTATATTCTATTTCATGTAGAAGACATAATTTAGAAATAAAAGGACACACTTTAAACTATAAAAGTATCTGATGTTAGAATTGTCTAGCTTAAACTCAAATATTCGGATTTCTCTGTGTCCATTCAAGGCCTGGAGTGCCGCGTATGCGAATCCTATCATTTCACGCCATTTGTTGATGTTGTGTGACGTCATGATTCCTTGTGCTCATCTTCGCCTTTGTGGATATTTTGACTGCATTCTATAGCTTTAAATTTTAAAAGTGTTATTATTATTATTTAAAAAAATAATAAAAAATGTTAAATTACCCCTGGTATGCATTTGCATTAGTTAAATATATATATTTACTGGGGAGAGCAGTACCGGAGCAACGCACAACCTCCCCAAAATGGCGGCAAAAAACTGAAGCTGTCAGTGTGAAAGATTGAATTTTGAAGATAGTGGTTTTTTCTTATGTTTTCGTGTATCCGTTACCTTAGAAGTGCTTCGCACTTCGCTTCGTGCCCTGTGCCTTTACAAATGTATATATGGTACATTGTTTTAGTAACACAAACACACATACAAGGTATAAAGTTTTGTAGTCTGTACAATCAGTACCACGGTCCATAAAGGATACAATGACATGATGTTTTTTTTCGGAATGCAATAAATTATTTCGAATACTTTCATTCTGAAGTAAAATAAGAAATCTAAATTTTTCAATGATGGTAATAGCGTAAAATAAGTAACTTTTTTTACGGAAGAAAAAATCCAATTCTGGCGACCCAGATGTTGAGGGCTCTTGGTGATATTTCGGGCAATAAAAGCTGTTGAACTGTTCTTACTAGTTCAATTATCCCAGCACATATGCGTTACAAATGTATTTCAATCATCTGAAGACTTGATAATGTGACAAGCAGGCCTTCTTTCACTAAGACTATATATTGTAAATCATATCGTTTCAATCACATGTACCTTCCCGTTATAGAGAATGGAACGCATTGTCCTCATATTCAAATAAAAGTAAAATATGTTTAGCGACATGTTTGTGATAATATTATCGTTTGACGTTTACAGTGCGCTTCAATAGTTCACGACTGATTACCGTAAGAAAAATTCTTTTGAGTGCGATTTTATGTCTCGAATTTCGCGATCAAGGTAAATTAGCGAAAAATTATCTCTACGAATAAATATCTGCATTATTTATATTGATATGAATTTCCAGTCAATTTGTAAACCCGTGAATGTTAGTCATCGTGAATTGTTTTGAAATGAAAACCACGAAAATCAGTAACCATTTTGGCTTACAGGATAGCTTTTGAATGAATTCAAAATAATATAAAATTATCAATAAAGATTCCATTGATCACCTGGTATGATGTTACGACATCGGACGTAATATTGACGAATAATTCAGAAATTGGAGATACAATATTGGATAATAATTACCTAACTGTGTTTGTCTGGATCCCATGACGTACGGACTGTCAACTCTAATGTCTGCTAATGATGATTAATACGACGAAGAAACCGACATACTTGCTAACACTGGTCATCTCCGACACAAAGTTCACGACCTTTTAAACTTTCAACCTTATTGATCATTCTCATTGTGTCATATGTCGTGAAAGCGTATCACTGAGGCGGGAGATATATAGAAAAAGTTTTGAAGAATTCCGAGTTAAGTTGAAATTTCGTTTTCGAAAAACAACCGAAACTATCTGCGTGGGAGAAAAGTGTGACCAGAAGGTAAAGACTTATATTGGATACGTCAGACGCGCTCTCCACTACCGAGTATACACACTCTGAGGACCCGTATGTCAAGTTAAGTGTCTCGTCTAATCTCGTCATTACACGTGAATGTAATAAAGGAAAATAGACGTGGAAGATCCCATCGAGACTGAGGAATCAATGGTTACCATTTTTGGATGAGTATCCCCGCGGCTACGTCACAGCGTTATCTACGCTGACCCATTAGGACGTATCAATTACAGGAGGACATATGGATCGGGACATATGACGTCCCGGGGGCACACTTGTATCTTCATCTGACAGTCACGTGCGGTCAGTGATCTGATGCCGGGGCCTCGGGATTGTTTGTCACTGTATCGGTTTAGTTTAATTGACGTCGCTAGCGAGGGAGACTTGTTTGGGAGATGTTTCCGGAGATTTTGAATATATTAATGATTATCCTTGAATTTTAATCCCAGAATTTCCATACCTTTGTTATCCAGAAACATGCTTCGGCCATTACAATCGTGTACACGTACATTTATACATATGTTAATGTTCCATTTACACGTGAGAAAATATCAGCATGATCTAAAGCATGAATAAATAATACAGAGTTCAGTCAAAATCTTATTAATTTTGATTCAATATATATTTATTTCATATACAAACAATTACGAAAATGGTTTTGTTGTGTAATCACAGCGACTGCGAATTACACGTGGCTCAACGTTTCCGTGTTCGTAGCCTTGATAGCATGGTCATCTTTCGCTGATCACCAATAAAATCACTATTTTGACACCAGAGCGTTGAGCGAATGACACCGTATTCTGTAACCATTACGGTAGGAAATACCTCGAGCTGTCAATTTGGAATCCATTTCATCTTGTTTGAAAGATCCCCAAGTTTGCCATAAGACGATGTTCCCGAATATATCTAATAAAATCATTTTACATACAAGTACTTGAATTCAGAAAGAATCAATAACAATTTAATTTTACAGCAGTATATCCTTTAAATTCCCTCGTGGAACACAAATAAGATTAAGATATTTTAAGACTCAACATAACTGACTATAAAAGGTATGAATTGTAGTTCTATATAATACTGCCAACCAGACAGGCAATATTTCCCAGAAGATGCAATGGATCACCAGCCGGAACAACAGAATGAGAGAACATACAGCCAAGTGACGAAACAGCCGACGCATATGGAAACACCCACTTCAAGGAAACGTGAAAGGATTCAATCTACTCCAAACAGGTCCGAACGATCACAAGCTCGCGCCAGATGGTTTTCTCCATGTAATTTGAATGGGCGCGCAAGATCACCGAGATCTACCATTGAGGACGGCTCCGCGATACTGCGACTCAATGGAAATCAGCATCGCCAAGATGAGATTCAACAAGGTGCAAACGGTCGGAGCACGGCGACGGGAAACGGACGCGAACATGATACGCCTAACGACGACGGCGGATTTGATAGAGGTCACGCGCACGGTAACAATCGAAATACAAGATAGGACAACCGGGAGAGTGTGACTGTAACATCTTGGAATGTGTGTAGATATCTTACTGACAAACTGTTTGAAGATAGTTTTCTGGACATTATATGCAAGTACGATATTATCTGTCTCATGAATGTTGGATCAAAAAGGATGATGTGATAGAATTACCTGGCTATACATCTTATGTCGTTGAGAGAACATATGAAAAAGGCGGAGGCATTGTTATTTTTATAAAAATGAATTAAAAGATTATTGTAATGTTATTGAAAATGTAACAGATAGCATTGTCGTTTTCAAAATATCAAGAGAGCTTTCGGTTGATGAAAAAAATACATATTTATTTATTAATTATTTCCCCCAGCAAATAGCAACTTCAATGAAACGCATGATGTAGACCTTTTTGTGAAGCTGGAAGAAAGCATCTCTGCATACTCAGATAGTTGCACTTATAATATAATAGCCATTGGTGATTTTATTAGCCAAACTGGTGAAGTTGATGATTTTATTACAACTGATCAGATTAGCAATATAACTTGTACTTTTCTTTCTAATATTGTTAACTACTTACCTGATAAAGATATGACAAAACGTAAAAATATGGATAAGACTGTCAATCAGGTTGGTAGGCACTTGATATCTTTATGTAAAACGACCGGTTTACGTATCTTAAATGGCAGACATGCAGATGATGAGTTGAGAAATGTTACGTTTTATAATGCCAGGGGCTCAAGCCTTATCGATTATGCATTAATTCATGAATAATGTTTTGATATAGTTAAAAGTCTCGAAGGCGGTATATTTAACACATTCTCTGATCACTGTCGAGTTACTTTTTCGCTTAGTGTATATAAACGTATCGTATCGAAAGGATCGAGTGAGAGTGCTAGAAAACGAAATTGCGAAAGAAATGGCGTTAGTGTAAAATGGAAGGATGAAAACGGAGAGGAAGCTAAGATTATGTTGGAGAGTAATATTGATAATTTAATAGATATTTGCGAGGTGAATGATCTTGGTAAGAATAATATTGATGCGAGCGTATATGCTTTTGTAGATTAAATTAACAAGATTATAATGCCGTTTTGTATTAAGTTACCAATAACAGTATCAACAATACAGGTAGTGGGAAAGATTATGATGATAAACCATGGTTTAATAACAATTGTAAAAGATTATAGAGACTACCAAAAAGCTCTTTACATATTTAATAACCGTAAAAATGACGAAAATCGTCGCAGTATGTCAAACAAGAAAAAAAATGTACAAAAAGGTTGAATATAGACTTAAGAAGGAATACAAAAGCCATCAGGGTAACATGCTGAATTATATGAAAAAAAAACCCCAAATTCATTTTATAAGCATATAAGAACAAAAAATAACATCATACAAAGTGAACTGAATGAAGGAGATTACTTCAATCATTACAAAAGTTAGCCGAGAACAATCCAACCAGACACGATGATATTAACGACTTTTGAAGAGTTAGACGTTAATATAACAGAGGCTGAAATAATGCAGGCAATTAAGGCATGTGGTCCTGAAAATGAATATAAGATTTATTTTAAGGATATTTTAATGCCATGTTTTATTATGTTGTTTAAAGATGCTCCACTGCTGACAAATGGTATTTTTTTCTCTATCAAAAACAGGAGCAGACGATTTAGTATTTTTCTTCAGTTACAAAAGTTTCTTACTTTACACCATTACCACCATTGAAAAGTTTGAGCTTCTGATTTTACTTCAAGTTAAAAATATGAAAATAATTAATTGCATCCCGAAAAAAATCCGTGTCACTATATCCTAAATGGAAGGAAGTACTGATTGCGCATGCACCAAAGGTGAAATAAATTATTTTATATTATTTTTGTGTTAATTAGACATATATATTCATGATCAAACACCAATTATTGTTCAACTGATGAATATCATTTATCTTTTTCGGCGGCGGAGCATCTTTAACAATATTCTTACATCCGGGTATTTTCCGGACTCGTGGTCTAAAGGCAATATTGTAACAGTCTTTAAGAAAGGAGATCCAAATAATGTTAATAATTACAGGGGCATTACTCCTGTAAGTTGCTTAGGAAAATTATTTACGACAATTATCAATAATACACTTATAGCTTTTGATAAGAAATATAATAAAATATTTGATGCTCAATTTGGTTTTAGAAACAATCATTCAACAGTAGACGCTATATTTGCCCTAATCTTTAATTGATAGAAGTTTAAAAACAAGAAAAGGTTATATTGTTGTTTTATTGATTATTCGAAAACATTTGATTTTGTCAACCGGCAAAAATATGGTTTAAGCTAATAAGAGAGGGGATCGATGGAAAGTTATTAATATTAATTAGATCATTATATGAAAATATAAAATGTTGTGTCAAGCATAATAATTCATTATCTAATTATTTCAATTGTGAAAACGGATTATTTCAAGGAGAAATTTTGTTTACCATTACTATTTTCATTAAATGTTAACGATTTTGAGGTGCAGTTTTTAATTAACAATTGTCCATCTATAGAAATCCAGACCTTAAATTTGTTCATGCTTATGTACGCAGATGATATGGTGATCTTCCCAGAAACACCAGAAGGCTTACAAGATATGTTGAATTCATTAGCAAGGTACGCTAAAAAGTGGGATTTAAAAGTCAACACAGATAAAACAAAGGTTATTGTTTTTAGAAATGATGGAATTTTGAGAAATAATAAAAATTGGACATATAATGGATGCCATTTGAATATTGTCAATGAATTTAATAACCTGGGAATGTTACTAAATTTTAATGGAAAGTTTAGAAATACACAACAAAAAATATCAGATCAAGTCAGAAAAGCATTATTTGCAGTAACAAACGTATGTCGTAAAATTATTTTAATGTAGAACTCAATTATCAGTTTTTGATACTTATGTCAATAGTGTTTTAAGTTACGGCTCAGAAATATGGGGTTTTCATAAAGCGCCTGACGTTGGAAAGATACATACTATGTTTTGTAAACGTTTACTAGGCGTACGTTAAATACTTGTAATGCTATGGTTTTCTTAGAACTTGGTAGATATCCTTTGGTGCCCTTAAGAAAATTAAGAATATTAAAGTATTGGTTGAAACCGATGGAAACTCAAAATTGTATTTTGAAATCATGTTATCAAGAAATGTTAGACCACAATGATGTATGGGTGATAAATATAAAAAATGAATCGTATAGAATAGGTTTAGGTTACCTTTGGCAAACAGATGATATAGATTACCATACTTATTGTATAATTAAACAAAGGTTAATGGATATTTATAAACAAGATTGTCTTGAACAGATAAGAACATCTTCAAAAGAATTATTTTACTTGTGTCTTGACCACGATTTTGGTTTACAAAACAATTTAAGAAAACCAATCTTAAAAGTCTTCCCAAAGAAATTTCTAAAATAAGAATCTCTGCAAAAAGTCTCAATGTAGAAAAGGGTCGCTACCAGAATATACCACAACATTTAAGAATATGTACTTTGTGTAATTTAAATGATGTTGAAGATGAATTCTATTTTCTTTTGAAATGTCCACGTTACTAAACTATTAATTTAAAAAACCAAGTATGTATAAACTAATACAACTTTTTAATGTAACAGATGTGAAAGAATTACAGAACTTAGTAAAATACCTTAAAGCTGCGAACTCAAAACTATCTTTATTAATCAATTAGTTATACTCTTCCGAATGTAAGACTGTCTACCTGTATCTTTGTACCATATGTATTATGTGATCCATTTTAATGCCATGTATTAATGCAAGTATGTATATACAACTGTCAGCAGACTCAGAGTAAATAAAACTTTAAAAAAACTTGAAACCTTGATGTGTATCATAGATAGTAGTTTTAATGACGGCGTGTCCGTTTGTGGGTTATGGCAAAATTGAATTTTCAGTATCAAAGCTCATGTATGAAAGAATAGTACTCGGTCATATATAGATATGAAGTATGATGCTATGTCTATAAACTTGAAAAGCCTTTACAGCAGGTTTGGTGACTATGGTGGAACAGCCCTTTCTTTCCTATACCAACAGTAGATATGAACACCTTTGATCCTTGTTCTCTTGCTGTTACCATGGTAATCTCATCCATGCTTGTAATGTCAGGTTTTCGACAAAGCCATAAATATGTATAATGAAAAAACAAAACAAAGAAGACTTGTCTTTATCTACCAAATGTTTTATTTATGTTCAGACAGTATAAAACATTTCTATGTTATTATTCATCATTCGTCACAGTTGATAGATGTCGCGGTGGGTCGGGCCCTGAAATGTCACTCCCGGAAGTATATCATACCCTGGGGAGTATGGGGATGGTACTCAGATACAATGTACCACCGCGGGATTTGAATCTAATCATATCATCCCGAGAGTAGATCCATATGGCAGGTGGGCTCTGGGGTATCTCTCTCCCAAGGGAAAATATAATCCCGAGCCGAGTGACATTTAGAAATAAGAATCCAGCAAATGATTGCCCTATATAAATTTTACGTAGTCTTTACATATCAATTGATATTTGCTATCAATAGTCAATACAAACATCTAAACCAATGCAATCGAAGACAGGCGGAACATTTTCTAGATACGAAACTCTAATCCCGACAAAGCAGTCTATTTAACTACGTGCTAGCAATCACAACGCTAGAATATTCCAGTCTGAAATCTTATTCACAAACAAACAAACAAAACAAATTAAAAAAATTCTGAATGTTGAAAGGTTATTCTAGCAATTATGTAATTGTCTTTTCACAGATTCTAGACATATATCAGTCCAGGTGTCCTGTCAATTCGTTCGAGGAGTCGTTTAGAACACAGAGAAATAAACAATTTTTCACCGAAAACCAGAATTTGGTTTTTGGTCATGTAGAAATTAATGAAATATTTTTTAAAAGTTTCTGTAACAAGAAATGTTAATAGACTATTCTGGGATGTAATGAAAGCCAAGACATAATCAAATACAACTTCAAATAAAACACTATAATGACGAGGTAGTAGAAATTTCATTCTTATTGCTATAACAATTTATCATTCCCACTTATTCTTAATATGGAGTCCGAACAATAAACAGTCACAAATTATTTAAATCTTGCTATAGTCATACCTTGATCCCCACGCCGTTCCGTAAACTATTCTCCGCTGCGCAAATCAACAACGAGTTGTCTACAGAGCAGGGTGGATATCAATATATGATATCAATCAGATTGAGTCACAAATTATCAGTTATTTAGAGGTTATGTAGATAAGTGATTTTCTTATAAAGGTCACATGATTCGACAAACCAACCATAGAGTTCCATTTTCGTTACTGCTATCTGGTCAATGAACTCATCCTCCGGTTCAAAGAATTGGGTATGTGAATCATATTATGCTACAGAAAAAAACTGATACATCACTAACATAACAAGTAACAGTTTACATATATTGCACATAGCCTCCTAGAGGCAAACACATGTATGTGCATATTACTGTTGATTCCACAAAATAAAGAGAAATCACAACCTTATAACAAGTGTAACATGACGTGTATGACGTAACATTATAATAACTAAGTCATTATATAATAATTATATATAATACCCGTGCTGTACAAATCACAAAACTCAAAACTCTTTCTCCCGGCGTAGCATTCACAAGCTTTATCGCAGATGCCACATACATATCGAAAGAGAGAAATTTCAATTTAATGTATATGTATAACGTATCATGTCTATCAACAAAGGACTGCTTATAAAAAACAAATAGCTTTATACTAAAAACGATCAGATTTAATACGAAAACAAAATAACTAAGGGATTTACACTAACATGGCTTTATTTTACTGTCTCCATTTACATCAATGAATTCTGGCCTGGCAGATACATGATACTAAAATGATACCATTCGGTATTTTACTTGTGGGGACATCGATTTTGCGTAAGCTGAAGCTGTGGCATGAAACCGGGTTAGCATTTGTCGAGTATAAATCAATAACACTGCATTGTAGCTTCATGTCTATCTCGGCGTAATTAGGTTTTAATTCTTATACTACCTGTAATTAATGATATAATGAATATACCACACGTGAACATAGTACCAATGAAAAGGAAAATCAATAAATAATGTATATAATATACTCGTAGCTATTGATTTTAATAACAATTCCTCTTCCTTGTAGCGTTGGTTATACTATCTGCAAATGGTGTATTCGTAAGGCAAACAAATAAAAAATAAAATAAAATCAGGCTTTATATTAAAAATAAAAATGTACTTTGTTACACAGAATCATATGTCTGTATACAATGAAGTACACAAAATGGGTACAATGTGCCATGATGAGTAATCTACAATTCATGCACCCATATTTGCACCGTATGCAAATCATTATAACACGTTCCAAAAATCTTGTTTGAAAATGATGCAGCAATTTTACTCAGTAAATGATAAAAATAGGTATGAATATATGCAAATAACATAGTTTTTTCATATTCATTCGAGAAAAAGTTCAATTTTAACAATCTAACACCATTTTAAAAACCATGATTTTCTACACAACAAAAAGTAATCCAGAAAACAAAATAATACACATTGTGTATATATTGTGCACCAATGTTTTGTACTGTAAAGCCCTTTTTATCGTGTTAACAATATTACGTGTCATGGTTATTTTCAACAAATTTGCGAATTCATAAATTTGCCATCAAGGTCTCCTACCTGACAGATGTACATCCATATATACTTTCTAGAATTAATCCCGACACATTTGAATAAATGTAAGAGTTCTTTCGCCCGCGAAGATTTGTATTTCACGAAAAGGACGTTATGTCAACAGTTGCACTGTATTTCAATCTTCACTTCAAAACCATGATCGAACATACCTTAAGTCATGAACCTTAGCCTTGACAAAACTCCTAATATTGTGGCAACCGACTATTACGTGCAAATAAAATTCGCGTAATGCAGTAATAAAATAGGATTATCCTAGAAATTAAGAAATCTATCGCAGCAAAATAATTTAAATACGGGTACAGTAGAACCATGGGAGTTATTTAGTAGTGGTAGGTAAAATCCTGGGTATGAAAACGCGATATTTATTATTCGCGAAAATAAATTGGTGTACAGTAATATGGAATAAACTATGGTTCAGAAAAGCGATGCCAACGTCATGTGGACTTACACTCTATTCTCTATATAAATTGCATGTACAGACTAGTCAGTCAAATCAATATTAAATAACAGTACTAAGTATGCACGTGCTAAACTTAAGACATAATCAATACGTGACAAAATATCTATAATTGTCTATTATAATTTATAGCTCTTCATAAACAGTGCTGTGGACCCGCGATAATATGGACGCCGAAAGTCCGGAAAACTCACAATCCGGGCAGAAATGCCAGGAAAAGCAATTGATTTACTAAGTAAAAGGGATTCAACAGTCCGGAAAATTCGTAATCCGGACGATTTGGGTTTTAAGTGTCCGGTTTATCGAGGGTCCACTGTACTAATATGATTTATCTGCATAGGATGAACGGTTCACATCTTACTGAAACTGCAATTGATACTGTAATTACCTTTCTACACTATCAGACAAAGAATAGGCCTTAGACAAAGGACATATGCTTTATCGTCACTGATATTGTGTTTTAAATAGTTGACACTGATAAAAGCCTGTTTATAGATATTTCATGTTTTCAAACAAGTAAATAGTTTTAGTACGTACTTTCAATAGTATTCTTTATGAGGAAATGCAATTCTTAATTGTCAGACACATTAAGAAAACCCACCTTACCCAGACGGTTCGATCTGTGCTTAATCTTCCTTAGATTTCATGCGTTCGCATACCTATAATAGTGTCTACATATCTACCACTATGTAGTGTTCTACTTGAATATCACAGACAAATTCACTTTACGTTTAAAAGTATCGACTTCTGAGATGATTCAGACTAAAACGTAAGTTATATCGATAAGATACATTTTTTAAACCAAGCGTCTGAAAAACCTTTAACCAATCAACCACAAAATAGGAATAGCACTACAGCAAGTAGACTTACAACAAGCACCGTTAAGAGAGAGGAAACAGAGCAATTCTCCATATGACTGGACTAATTTTCTTTTTCAAATCGGAGATCGATAGAGAAATCCTAGCAAGAAAAGACGGCGCTGTCTGAACGCCAGAAGCGATCCCTGGTGAGTAATTAGACGTTAATGAGAGACAACTCCAGACGAATCTGTATGTCCACCTCTAGTGACAACACTGCTGACCTCCGACTGGCCGAGAACTGACAGATTACACGCGGTCAGTGGAACCCTTCCCTGTCTCTGGAAGAAGACATCAATCACTCTATAAACAGGCAGTTTCTAGGTCGATAGTCTGAATTAATTTCTTCTATGGATATATTTACACTAGCGGGCATTAGAAAGAGATTGGCGTTTCTAGACCCTGGCGATGGTATTAGACAGATACCCTATACGCTCGGGCATCAGAGATATGACGTTAACACCATGCTCGCTGTCCACAGAGGAGATGTGATTGCAACAAGATCAAACTGAAACGCCCTGATCAAGTTTGCCCGCCAGGACAGTCCAAGAAGATAAATGTTAAACGTTATGATGGAATGAGTTACCTCCCTTGAAGTCCGTAAGTTAAGGCTATGGACGAAATGCTACACGTGTGTTTATATACAAATCCACGTCCAAGGAACGTTCACATTACACTACATTTGCCTTTCAATTTTTCCTTCCGTTTTTGTGATTTGGTTTTCTTTGTCTCTAATTGTAAGCTCATAGTCCTGCGTTTTTCTAACTGTAAAAGTTCCTGAAATAGCTCTTTGACGTTATGGTTCGTCTTTGCTGAAGTCTCTAAGAAAGCACAATTCCAGCGTTTTGCTAATTCCGCCCCTTCTCTTTGCGGGACCTCACGGTTCGTTTCATCACACTTATTTCCCACTAACATTGTAGGTATACTTTCCATTTCACTTTTGATTTCCGCGATTTCATCGAATATCGGTTTGAGTTCCTCTAGTGACTGTCTGCTGGTGATAGAGTACACCAGAATGAAGGCGTGGCCTTTGGATATAGACAATCGTTGCATGGCGGGGAACTGGTGACTTCCGGTAGTGTCTGTGATCTGAAGTGTACACACCTGTTTGTTACAGCTGATTACCTGTCTGTAAGTGTCCTCAATGGTGGGGATGTAGCTCTCCCGGAACGTGCCCCTCACGAAGCGCAGCACGAGGGAACTTTTGCCAACACCCCCGGCCCCGAACACTACCACACGATAATCATTGCTTTGTTCAGGCATAACACGCAAGCGCACGGAACGATCTTTAGGGACCTGGAAAGACAAAAAGAACAAAGAATAAGATGCCAGAGGTAAAAATATACAAGACATTAATTTATGGTCTGCTCAATTGTGCTTTTCGGTCCAGTCACAGTGAACATAATATCTTGCTTGAAACAAGCATTTTCATGTTCATCATAAAATGCTGCTGTCGTTTGTTATGTCGCGTCTGATTGGTTGATACAACAGTACACTGATCGCTAAGACAAAATTTTCCCCAATAAAGTTAGAATTTAACAGAATAAGCTACTAGAAATGCATATCTCTAAAACTTTAAAAATCTATTCAAATCAACCCTTTTAAACCATAACATTAAAGAGCCCCGTAGAGCGGGAGCGTCACTGTAATTTATATATAAATCGAAACTAGATGGGAAGATATTAAAGCAAAGCTCAGTGTATTAGTAATTAAGGCGATCTGTAGTAGTACAAGATAACTCAATATACGAGCCTATAAAACATGGCCTTCACTCGTAGGCTCCTGATCAATAGCCTTAAACCAGATCGTGAACTCTCGCTTATATGATGCGGCATTTTACATGAACACACGCTACGCGTCCATTACACGAGATTTGCCTGTATAACTCCGGAGTTGTAATCTCAGGATACTTCGGGAATATCGTTAGCTCTAATACACCAGGGATATAAGCTCCGTTACTTCCGGAATATAGGTCCCCTGGTGCCCAAGGTAGAATGATTTCACGACCAACTTGTTTTTTACTGAACGATATCCCACGAGATAATTTCGCCATACCCCTGGAATATACCCCTTATATCTCCCGGATTTAGTTCCCTCTACTACCCCGGAAAGAGGTCTCCACAGTACCACTTCGGTATATTGGTATTACCATTTGTCCTGGCTAGTGGAACTGGAATGTCCTTCCAAATAATTGGTCTCAAATGTATTCTTAAAAGTTAATAGTCCAAACAGCCTTGGTTTTCACCTTGTCCTCACTCAAACACATTACCCACACTTTGACGATTTTCAGTTCGAGTTTAAATTAAACACATATTATCGAACAACATTGTTTGTGAAATTGTTGATCAATAATCCTATCTCAAACTAAAAATTCCGTGTGAACTCAATGCTGCCGTGGACAATCCGTCATGATGGAACCATACACACACAACATTGTTAAAGATTCACACTCAATCAATAATTTAACATAAGACACGAGATAGAAATCGCTAGCATTATATACTGAGAGGAAACCTTGGTAAAGTCCGAGACACCGATAGTCTGCTCTCGCCGACTGAATCGAGCTAAATGAAGCAGTAGGCGATATTGATGTGAAATCTGTGTATTTATAGATGATTCTCTGTGAATTGACTGGGAGAACAACTCGCCCTCGGTACTTAATGGTGAGGAAACATGAATGAAGCTATCATTGATTATTGATCCGTAGTTGCCGTACTACCGTGTGGGCCCTGGCCATTGACGGAATCCAGGGTCCCACTCAGGTTTCCTTCCGCACCTTACAGGTATACTTCCGCTTCCGGTTAGAAAGAGGGTAATTCGATTTGTCTCTAACGTTAGGGCAAACGTTTTGATGCACATCCAGCCCTAGGTTTTACTGAGGCTTAAACAGTCAAGTAGGTATATTTTTAGAATGAGATGATTAACGTGGGGGTCTTCGCTTTAATGTTGGTTGTTATCTCTCTTCGAGGGTTGTCTTATAAGGCAGTTTGCTATCAAGGATGACTTTTATTTTCGTCGATGGTTTATGTACAACGAGACCAAATGATCACGACTCATCAGAGATATTATAGTATTGTATTGGCGGTGATTAAAGAATTAAGAAATAACTTAAACGGCGACCATGGCTGATAATCGTACGCAAAACAAATCAATAAAAAACCCAAAACGTGTGACATTTGAACAATCTTTCATAACAAAAATAGCTATACAACAAACACATATGCTTTTGGCATCTTTAAGTAATATCAAATATCAAAACCATTTATCGATTATTCCACGTCATATGTTTTCAAATCACAATTTGATCGAAACTTGGCTCGGCAGTCGGCACTCCCTAAGGAGGTTCCTTTGGCACTCGAAAGGCTAATGTTTGTCCATCTTGGACCCATCAATGAGCAGGCAATATTTCAAACATGGTCTACGCCTAGCAACTACACTTGTAAAACTGCCTGTCTATGTACAGCTATGTACTGTACTTGGAGTCCGTAAACTGGTATCCGTGATACCAATCAACCATACCAACACAACCTACGGCCCGGAATGATGGGGGATCTGTCTTTATTGCATATGCATGGGAAACGCAAGTCTTCTGACATTCGGTCGTATAAAATATACATAAGGTATTAATTATCTAACAATCGACCGGTTCAATGGAGCACTATGGACCAGCATTATCGATACGTAACCAACACTATCATATACTAAAATAGTCTTTTAGTGTCTGCATTGGGAGAAATATTGTCTACCGACTGAAGTTAACGTCTAGCGAAACATTCTGTATGACTTGGCTTGGCTGGTTGAGCGAAACGTTCCAAACGAGTGTTCTGGTTGTGTGGAGCATAGAGACTCCCGTGAGATATATTTATACTTTACATGCAACACTAATCATGTATTTATAGAAACAATGTCCTTTATTGAAGTACCAGACGATTATAGATTTTCAGACAAACATTGTTGTAAGTCTTATGTTTTATACAGTCATGTCAACTTCTGATCTAACCAACTTCGAAATATCGGAATGAGTTCTTGTGTCTTAGATAAGCGTAAAATATCAAATAACATGGCACGGTTGTAATTAAGGTTTAGACTATAATAACTGTGCTGTTTTCGCGATAGTTATATACAGTATATAAATTAAAACACGACAGTAGCAGCAATGATGAAAATATAAAAATAAAAGTGACTTCGTTTAATTTATAGACATGGGGAGGGAGGGGGGCACTGAGGACGATAACAATCTTCGTGCTTTCTCCTGATCGTTGACGTCTTGGTTCGGGTCACTGGATGTTTTTAGTCATTAAATGTCAATAATTATGTAGATTGAACATCAACACGTCTTACACAGGTAGGAAGATAAACAACAACAGTCCCGTTAATCTGAGACGAGTGTGTATTACAAAGTGTACAGTACTTGTAAACACCTGGTTCTTTACACCATTATCCTCGTTTAAAGCGTGGCCAGCTGGATAAGAGTATTAGGTTTAAAATAACAACAAATCGATTCCTGACAGAGAAGATATTACTCAGAGAGAGCGTTAGGAAAAAGACGTTTGGCCAATAAACATCGCTCTGTTGGTCATTCATAGTCTAAATCTAGTACAGACGTACTCAGATGTTGATGGTGGAATCAATGCATCTCAACACATCTCTTATCAATATACAGATAACGCCAAAACATATTGCATGACAATCACACTGACGCCATAAACACGTTCCTAATGCGAAAATATTCTTCCTTTCAAAAAACCATATATTAAGAAAACACTGAAACAAACCACTACTAAGCTGTTCCAATCGATCACCAAACCAAAACAATCAACGCCACAAATATACATTTAGCAAGCAACTAACAATCTACCAATATACATTTATCAACCAACTAACAATCTACCAATATACATTTATCAACCAACTAACAATCTACCAATATACATTTATCAACCAACTAACAATCTACCAATATACATTTATCAACCAACTACCAATCTACATTTATCAACTAACTACCAATCTACCAATATACATTTAGCAACCAACTAACAATCTACCAATATACATTTATCACCAACTAACAATCTACCAATATACATTTATCAACCAACTACCAATCTACCAATATACATTTATCAACCAACTACCAATCTACATTTATCAACCAACTACCAATCTACCAATATACATTTATCAACTAACTAACAACTACAATCTACCAATATACATTTATCAACCAACTAACAATCTACCAATATACATTTATCAACCAACTAACAATCTACCAATATACATTTATCAACCAACTAACAATCTACCAATATACATTTATCAACCAACTAACAATCTACCAATATACATTTATCAACCAACTAACAATCTACCAATATACATTTATCAACCAACTAACAATCTACCAATATACAATTATCAACCAACTTACAATCTATGAAATAGACGCGAATAAAATAACCCTCGTCTTCCAAATAAGCGCACACTCCTAAATCACCGAACATATGAAAATTAAACACACTCAACAACATCCAAACAATAAAAATAAACCGCACTTATCAATCTACAAACAAAACGTTAATAAACCGCGATTATAAACCTCCAAACAGAACACAAATGAAGGTGTTTGGTATCCTCGAAATAAAATGCCAATATATCGCGCTCAGTAACTTTCAAACAAAACGCCAACAAAACGCGTTCATCAATATCCAAACAAAAGTTTCTCAGCATCCCCAATCAAAACGTCAAAAAAACAAAAAACACGCTAATCAACTTCTTAACAAAACGCCAACCAGTAACATCAACACAAAACACCTGCCAATCACACTTCCAAATCACATACTGTATAACATTAAAAGTTCGTTGTGTTTGAATTCAATCATCATCGTCATTGTCTAGGAAAGCACGAATATAAAACAAAGAAAGAAAAAATGTTCAATACATCACTGCAACATGATCAGAAATGGTATGAACGAATACATATATTTCTACACAGCAAATGATTTGAAAACTCCAAATCATGAAAAATATTGTTATACAAATAGAGTAAATTAATATATTTTCAGATTAACAAATGTTTATGACATCTTCTACGTAAATAATAAATAAAATAAAAAATGAATTAAAAAACTAAACAGGAACTCCAAAACCATGAAACAATATTTCGTTACCAAAATACTATTGACAATCCGCCAACCAAACGCTGAAAAAATGTAAAATACAAATTCTCGGAACATATTCCAGATATGGTATTACTCAACTGTAACGCAAATTGGTTTAAAAAAAAACAACATTGGCTTAGATCGACCCCTACCATACACCCACCGCCATTCCAATATTATACTGTTATATTTTATTGATATTACCAACTGTATCAGATCAATTTCCGGACATTTACGAAATATCCGTGTATCATTATAGAATAATCGAAAAAAGGAAAAAAAAACATCGTTTAAATTATCCACTTTGTAATAACTTGAAATGTGCCTCATTATGGATCAACCTGACACGTGTCATTAAAAAATATACCATCACTTTAAAATCATAATACACATTTGAATCAACACAACAATTAACGTGGGTAAGTAAAATATATCTGTGTACTTACTTCGTTTTGTTTACCGCGCTTAGTCTTGTCCGAATCTCGTATAAACATTATGTACGCCTGAACGTGAAATGCACATGCAAAATCAGGATCCCACTTGTGCTTTTCTATAGCACTATCTAAACCGCACGTGGGGAAAAAGCACAAATCCCACTTGTGCGATTATAAAGCACTAGGTATGGAGCGCACGTGGGATATGGACTATCCAGTACACCACCTCGACCACCGGCTACTGGAGTCCCGTCCCACACACAGGAAGACTAGACCACGACTAGGATAGACCTTATATGTACCGTATACGTCACTCTGACACTGTGGTCAAATCACCTTCGTCCCATGAATTACTCACGGAAGAGTAGCTCTGTTTATATACCTGTGTAGGGTATACTCCTGTGACGTCGTGTAAACTAAGTCTTAATGACTCGTGCCGGAGCCTTAAACATCTATACAGTTTGCCACTAGAGGGCGTGCTGAAGACCACTTGGGTTTCATTAATTACCGACCCATTCATTACAGGTATAAATCCGTTCGTTATATAACGGCCTTTGTTAAAGTCTTCTAAAAATAGCTGAATACTCTCATTGATCGACTAGACAAAAATAGTTCTGATCATAAGGTACAATAGATTTTAATAGATATATAGGTACGCTTATTCAGTTAAGCAAATACCATTACCCACGCAAGTGGAATCAGTGACGTCATTGGATACAGATTCAAGGATGCGATCTCTAATAGATAATACAATCTAGAACAAAAAGTTCAATTTTCTCACTGTCGGAATACAGTTTCGTTTCTGAAGGCAATACTAGAAACTCTAAAGCTTCATATCTGGATGGCTTTAATTACTTTTCCTGTTCATGCAACGCTAGAAGCATGCATCTCAGTTTTGATAAAATTACATTCATTGAACGACGAAATGTGTAGCCATTACTGGGTTATCTACAGAGTTTGACGTTGTATCCAATGTAGATAACTAAGACTTATTACTACTTGTATGACGAGATTTCTGGTAATTCTCTCTTGACACGTAGTTTTGACAGTGCCCACACATCCATGTGACAAGTCAATAGTTCTTGTAGAGTATCGCAGCACTCATGATAATGTATCTCCTATTTAATCTAGAAATAAAACATTTAAGGAGTGGAAATAAATTATCTAAATGGAATGTATCTGAATTGAGTTCTGATACTTCTTTTCCTCTAGTTCTAATAGCTTAGCCCCATCCTTTTGCAAATTTTGTATATTAAAATATGTCTTTGCGTGACTTGACCGATGGATAAAGTTTATACCGCGGATGCTTTCCATCCGAAAGGAATCTTGCAATAGCTATTCAAAATCCCCAAAGCGCGTATGTACGTTGTAGAACAATCTATGGGACAAACACAACACCTCATGTTGTTCAGACGGTAAGTTACAATATGATGTACAATTCTTTTTAAATCTATTAGACCACTTAAACGGAGCGATGTCGAAAGAGTAAAAGTTACAGAATCACACTGAAAACCAAATTACTGTAAGAAAATAATTTGATGTTAAGAAACCACACATTCTGTTTGAATAAGAACTCCTCAAGTTTAAAGGTGTAATATTTTCAATTTCTATAAGAATGATTGATTGGGCATATACAAAATGTATATTTTGAACGTTTGTATTACCAAATGGCGACTTACATGCAATTAAATGTAGGTCATTTCACCCAGCAAAGTCATTAGTAATCTATTGAAACATTGAAAGGTGTAGGTAATGGTGACGTAATGGATCCCCACTTTTTACTTAAATCAAAGATCATTAAGGTATTGTTCCTAATAATGAAGGTTTTACAAGTACCAGTATCATTCTAGGCTGTCAGTGTTTCTAATATCGTATTTGTGGAGATTTATTTTTGTGGCGATATTTTCATATGATCTAATCTAAATTGTCATTTTATGACCATGGCTAAGCCAGTAAGTTAAAATAAATATATAGATACGTTATACGTTCATAGGGTGCATTTTAAATGGTTAACTTTGTTTTTAATTCGATTAACTTGTCACGATTCTCTATCAGTTTCCAATTCTGAAGAAAAACTGTCTAGACTATTAAAGAATGAGTTGCAGGGCTGATATCCAGGCATCATGTATTATGGAACATGAAACTACGCAGTACATTTCTATATTAATAATATTACATATTTGACCCGATCCGGTCGTGACCTTTAAGCGAGTATGTCCAGTTTAGACATCAACGACACACGAATTGGCACGAACTACAAATATAGAAGCAAACTGGACCTAATTTGATTTTAGACATAATGTTGACCAGTGGTCAAGTGTAAACAGAGCCCGATCGCGCGGAAATGATTAGGTCTGGACAGTGCCTTTGACCACAGCTGTAATACAGTTTCTTGTGATGTTTAGATCAAACATCGGCCAGTGTTTTCTGAACAAGGAAATATCACGATCAACAGAAGCACTCAAACATCATCAAAGCGAAATGTCCGAACCAATATCATTATAGCTAAAATAATTAAGCTTTGTCAATAGAACAAGTTGTTGCTTCAGTCAGTATACATTAATATTTATCAAAGACATCACAAATTCACGTTGTCTGTTCAAATAGTTCAATACAAATAGTATGTATAGGGATTATTGCTTGCCTTTATTAACTTCCAAGCAAATGCAATCAGTATAGAATTACGAAATAAAATAATATATCCGGTTATATACATTGATTTGATAATCGAGCCAGTTTCTTGTTCATTTCATATGTCAGGATTTTATCATATTTTTTTTATGAAATCAATTGGACTTCTCGTGAGCAACAAACAATAAATCTGCATGGTACCATAGACTATATAAGCAGCCAGTCCCAACATCGATGGTATTGATAATATTTTTCTTACTGTATTTTTGTGAAATAACGTAGCATCAAAATTTAAAGGATAGCATCCTTAAAAAATATATGGTCTGGTGGCAAGGCTACCTAAATACCACGATGAAATTTGATTTTCGGGATTTATAGCGGTTTAACCTTTAAAGTTCACTGTGTACAATGTACATGTTGACGTGTCTATCTAATTACTACCGGACGACGTCTTTCATTAATGACATCTACAACAATGACATATTTGGCTGATAACACAAACTTACAAAGAAAGTGCGCCGCTGTCGTTTGTTTCAATTAGAGAAATGCATTAAATGAATGGTCTCTTTAATTTCTTTCCGCAAGAGGTAAATACCAAATACTCATTGACAGTAATAAAATACTCTTGAGTATAAGCTGGTGCGTCTTATATACCGAAAACTTAATGATGATCACACATGACAGGCTTTCGAATCTATAAATATTTTTCTCTATATACACATGTCCATTGTATATGTGTAATACTGTGTCTACACAGTATTACACATATCTTTAGACAAGAATATCTCTAGAGTCGAAAGCCAATGCACACTCTAAGTTCAATCACAGGAGTTTGACGTTCTGTCAATAATATATAGTATTAATATATAAAAATACCCCTATTTACTATATGAATATTTATATATATATATATTTTATACTATATATTATTGACAGAACGTCAAACTCCTGTGGTTCAATACGCCAAATGATATTTTACACAACATTTATGGTGAATTATAGTCACTATTTCATTAATTAACTTGAATAGGCCTAAAACTATAAACAAATCGTTAGTGTAATTGCTTGGTGGCCAATGAAGAAACGAAACAATATTTTTGTGTTATGGCTCCAAAGGATTTAGAGTATTTTTAATAAAACGTTATCAATCAAACTGCTTTGTACAATCTGACTGTCACCCGAAGTTCAAAATTTCTTTATGTTTCCCCCCTTCAAAAATGATTATACGTATCAGCCAATCAGAAACGATGTTACAAAAGACGATGGCATTTACGTTTTGCGCCACCCGGACTGATACAATTAATGTAACTCATTTTCAAGACAATGAAAATGCCTTAACAAAGGTAAGGTCGAATTTTATATTACTGAAACTCAAAAAAGTCGCAGGGTAAGCAATCATTATATATCTATATATATAGGATATAAACCTATATAAGGAGTATATATGTCACCATGGTAATAATATATGGCTTTCCTATTTCCGATTATTTGCTTTGAAGTGACGTCATGGACGCGCTTGAAGTGATTCAAGAGAAATAAGAGCTGGTATTGTCAATTCGATATAAATCAATGACGTATGTCCGATGTATCGTCCGTCCATCTCTCTTTATATATAGCTGCTGGACAAAGATCGGTCACACGATCCAGGTTTGGTATTAATCGATCTGATAAATGCTTCAATCCGGAAGAAGGAAGCCCATTCCATGTGTCCGGTTCTGTATTTAGATACAGACAACACGAGTTTCTATAACTAGTTCATACAACCGACCTGATGTATTCGAGTATTTCGAGTTTAATTGATCTCTTATTTAGGCCATAAGGGATCGATGGTGTTGCTCTGGTCACTACTTAACATTGATCTGTCCACTCCAACATGACCGACACTTGCGCGCGTCATACAAGTTAATTGGAAGATCGAATCGACTATAGGAGGGGTAATTACAAACATTGCTTAATTTCGGGATACATAGAAATGTGTGTAGTCTGATTAAGGATGGGACTCTTAGTTAAAAGCTTCAGTTATTATTTATCGATTTTTTTGTTAGCTTAGAACGAATGTACATCACCCCAGATAATAGGTTGAAATTTTAAGAGCTATGCTCTTTCAAGAATTTTTAAATGTCAAAGAATTGCCGCAGTTCCCGGTTTAAAACAACCAATCTACATCCACTTACTATAGCAAATTATTATTAACTTATGAGCGGCTAATCGGTAGAGATCCAATGATGAAGTATTATATATATCAATTATGTACCTTTGTTGAGGTTCTTATGGTGTTATGTAGAATAGATAATAACCGAGAGCGTAGCACGAGGTCATTATTTTAAATTCTACCCGAGCGGTATAACTAGAAAACCATATTGACCGAAAGAACGGTTCTTAATTTTCATATTGACAAAAAACATTTTCTTATGTGCATGTTTATTAAAAGAAAAGAGTTGTTCAAAGAACGCCACCCTGAAGAATGCAGCGCGTGGGCAATGATGATTACAAAGGAATATTAACTCGTGATCATGATCAGTGTTTCTGAAATTGGAAACACCGAGTTAATATGTTATATGTTGAACGTCACATGATCATGACCATGTTTTAGCCAATGAAAAAAATGGAAAATCAAAGCATAGCTTATATGTAAACTTATATATAGTTTAGTTTGGGTATATCATAAATCATACATGTCATTTACAATGTATACTGATGTTTCCCTTCTAATTAATGTATTAAAACCCTGTATGTCTTGACGCCCCCACACATCTTTATGTTCACTGTTACATTGTATATCCGAAAACGATACAGGGTTCATGAATTTGCTCGCTTTTTTCCCCTTTTATAACATCAATGATTATTAGATTACGATTTAGTGGGTGCAAGAAAGCCAGAGAAAAACCGCCGATCTACATGTATCTACGGTCAATACCTAGTAATATTTAAATCAATAGAAGGATGGCTAGTGGCAAAATGTCAGAATATCCTAACTAAATTCAACGCAGTTGAAAATAAATGGATATATTGAATTTCCCTACCTAAACTAAACAAACTATTGAATTGTCAGATCTCGATTTTCTGATTTTCTTTTCAGAATGTATTTTTTATAAATCAGTCAAAGACATAGATTAACACATTACTGAATGTGAAAAACAAGTTTGGCGGAACCACGACCCCTTTACATACAATTTTGTATCTATACATGAATACAAGAAGTGATCATTTATATTAGTTTAACAATTGTTTACATGCTAGATAATGTCTATGTAGATGACGTTCGTGGCTTATCCTAATGTTGTTCTCCGTGTTGTTTGGTTCAGTTCACACAACGTAAGAAATAATTGTTTACAAACAACATGCTCTTCACCCAGACGCAGTACTGCAGCTGGTAGACCATGAATAAGTACGTCCTCCGGCACTCAGATCGTCACGGTCAGTTGACCAGAAAGCTTTCACTTTTATGGTCGAATCTGGGTGGATTTATTTCCCATTTAGTACGAACTGGTATAAAAAAGATATTATAACACATTGTTTACCGATAATTAACATTGTTGATCTATCACATATATAGGTGCTCTGGTAGATAATACACCAAATAGATTAATGAAGTCACGCGAGAAGGTGAAGTCAATATTGATATTAGAAAACCAACCTTGTGATCATAACGTAACATTTACAATGTATATACACGACCTAAATTCGTATAACTAGTGATGGTGTGACGTCACACATACGTAACCACGCCTAAATAAAGGTTGTAGGTGTGTTAGATAAGCACAACGATTAAAAATAGAACTGACCGAGACATTGGTCAGCCCAATCAGCGCTGACCAAACATGTCAATCATGCTCTCAGTTCTCCTAAACCCCCACCGATAGACATGGATACCCTATCGACCTGAAACGGCATGTATCTGCTATCCATTAAATAGGACTTCCAGTCATGTGGAGGCGAATATACCAACAAAACTATTATTCTACCCCAGTACGTGTGTGTCAGTATCAGGACAATGATTGGAATCGATTCCTTGTCCGTATATAATATTGCTGAATTTCTATAGCTTTTCGATGTAGGGAAACAATATCAAGGAAACGGCAACTTAATGGCAGCTACATACAAATGTAAGATTTTATTGTGAAAGAAAGCCGGAATTCACGGATAAAACGACGCACCGGTCAACAATAAATGGCAACTGGAACCAAGATAATAAAACAGTCTTTAACTTCATTAAGTTTTGACTCACAAAATCAAAATCGATTTAATATAAATGTTTGGATAATAGTACATGTAAAAAATCTATACTATATAATTTTAGAATTTGGACAAGTGTTTCATGATCTTTGCGCATGATCCACGGAAGTTAAAAGACTGATATATAACACTGAAATACTATTGAAATCAATACTTAAATTACTGACCTAAATCCAGATCCTTTTAAAAATCATATTATCTTTAGATAAAAAAAATCTAGTCAGCATGTAAACATCATGCAATATTAAAGTGAACACTAAAGTCGGTAAAAATGTAAATCCAGCATCTTATGAAATGGAAAAATAAAATCTCTCGTCAAAATCTGTCTGCGTACGAAGAAATTAATTTAAAGTATGGAAATTCTAAAACGTCCTCCGCTCACTATGTCCGCTTTCAACTTTTCTTTACTTTAATGGTCATGGGAAATAAGCAGAACTTTATTAATATGTGAGAATTTTTGGAAGGCGAACGCAAACTGGTTTTCTTGCCCGACTATTCACTTAAATACTTTAACGAAAAACATGAATTAACTTAAGTATCATGCCACACATTGAAATCAGACAATGGCTGATATTCCATTTCAAAGAAATACTTCATATGTTTCATAGCTCTTTTGAGACATTCCTTCCTTAACTTTCAGAAAACAGCAATCGCAACCATGCGAAATGACAGTATAAAACCTGTTTCCAAATTTTTTGTTTAATGACGGGTTTTAACCATTACTGGAATTAAGTTTTTAACACATTTTTAGATGTAGCACACATGTAGATATAGTTTTAGCCAACTACTGACAATTTGCCTGTTAACTCTATTAGACATTTTCTCGTGTCCAAATCTATCACCCCCATCGACTGATTGCTACTGGTATGTCGTGTTGAGAAACCCAGCTCGGGTTGCGATATTACTTTTCACACCCTTCCCACAGTACTGTATCGATCTGCCTGTATCCTAGACCTCCCTTACTACCAAACGCAAAATTGTACCAATTTTTATAGATAGACCCAAAAATACACAACTGCCAAAGGTATACGATTGAAATTCCAATACTGGCAAACAAGAAGGTTTCATACCAGCCTTGTGTATAACTGTTTGTATATAAGGAAGGTTGATATCTAATACTGCCTAACGTCATCAAGTCCTGTAGGAAGACTTGTAACTAGTTTCGGCTGTTAGACATGTCTAATGCTGACAAATACAATATGCCTTCAGTTGTGTTTACAGTTTGAACTTGTTCTCTAATACTTTCATAATCAAATTATTTAATTAGACCTTTAGTATTACCTAACACCTTAATCCTTCACGAGTTCCCGTATGAAAACCTCCGGGATTGCCTTTCGCACACTGTTGCTATCAGCTTCTCCTGTTAGACATCTAATACAGCCACACTCCAAATGACTTTAATTATCTCTACAGTTTGGATCCGAAAAATGTCGTAATGCAATTTAATATTGACAAACGCTGAATTTCAGTACCTAGGTGCACTTCATAACCACCAAACACCAATTCAATACCACATTAGACCAACAAGGCACGACACTGTGTTTACAGACTTATACGTAATTGCACCTCGTGACCATTCGCCACCAAACACCATTTCAACGCCAGCTTCTTCAGTTAGACCAATAATGCTACACCTCACGTTAATTTTCTCTGGTCAGTTTGCATGAATTTGTATCTCATAGCTACCGAGCACCATTTAATTACCAGTTTCTATAGTCAGACTTCTAATACTGCCTCGAGTTACGTTATTCCTTTATCCTTTTGTATGTAGTTTCTTTTCAACCGATAGACAAACAGACATTTCATGATCAGATAGTGAAGTGAAACGTGCAACACTACCCACTATCGAGTTATTTTACATGGCTGCAATATATTGTCAATATTGTTTCTAAACCTGTGCCTAGGCTATGATCTAACGTCGAAAAACACCAATTATGTCAGGTTGCGATTGTCATTTAGCGAATAAGGCCCATTTATCTTAAATTCCCATATTTTCCTTGTAATTGGTTTGTTGGTTGATAACGTATAACACCCTATTAAAAAAACTAAATAATTTTCTTTAGACATTTTATGCGATATGTCGAGTGTGGTGAGTATCAATGTCCCAGTTTTAACTCTTATATTATATGACATATGCATTATTTTTACCAAATACAATGTTCATGTTTGGCATTTCTTTAAACAAGAAGACAGAGCTAGCTATTTGATTTCGCCTTTCTGAAACATTTCTAGAAGACGTCGCAATGGCGTTCGCAATATCACGGTCTGCTACCTTTGACGTGCAGTGTAATTATACCTTGCTTATCAAGGCTATATCTAGATACGCATTGTTAACCAGTCTCATACTCAAATGTGTAGGTGAGTTATGAAATATTAAAATAATGTAGGCAGTCATCCAAAACTCATTAAAACTACATCTAGTCAAGATAATATCATAATAATCTGAAACCAGCTCGAATTTATAATCTATCACGCAGTTATAGATTATATTAGAATTAATTTGATACACCATGGTTATATAATTTACAACCTAGATGTACTTACACATGACACGAACCTATTCTGAATACGGACTGCAATATCACCTAGACAACCACGTACACGCTTTCGTTAATGCGGAGGTTAATGGTAGCATGTAAAAGAGTGAACTCACACGCAACTATTCTGTACTTTCTTGTAAATATATAGAAACATGGGTGTCACCGTAAGTAAGCCTTAATTTGAACGAGAGATACATGTATCAGGACATGTGATCATATATTGTTATTACAAGTATGGAGAAATATATCACGACAATTTCTGAACCTAACAGTCCCAGGGGAGTCTCAACACATTGGAACATCATTTGTTTCGCGACATAAGCAACATACTGGTATAGACATGTACCTGACACGGCTTACATAAAGCCATAACGCATTGCACGTACATTAGACCAAACCAGATACCGGAAATACTTCTATGTTAAGCGTCTCTGTGACCTTTAATATAAAACATTTTGCTGATTCCTATTAATTTTATTCCTTAGAGACACGTGGGTGTTTGCTAGCATAGCAATTAAAATCTGAGTAATTGGCAGTTTATTGGGTTTGGTCAGTCGAAACGAGAAGTCGATGAATGCTAATTGCTGACGTCATCTCTTACTCCAGAGAATAAATGTCAGGAAGTCTTAGACATACGAAAAGTCTAGTCTTCGTTTCGTACTGACGTCAAGTCACTCTCAATTACACACTAACCCATGTCCACGCCCTCTACAACAGATACCTATGAGGTAATCTACGACATCAAAAACACAAACATACGACATCACATCGCGAAAGGTTATAGCGAGGGCGTCAACACAAAAAATGACATTGACGATGGATAGACGTGTGGAAGTATCAGAAGTGTCAAACAGGGTTCTCAGAAATGTACAGCAAATTTTCGATAATGATAATATATCGAAAGATTTTCTAAAAAAAATATTAATACTGTTTTTTTTTCGTTACATATTTCAGATGATGATAAAATATCGAGAGATTTTTAAATAATACTGTTTTTCTGTTACATATTTCCGATGATGATCAAATATCGAGAGATTTTCTAAATAATTCTGTTTTGCCGTTACACAGTTTTGCGAAAGGTCAAAGACCAAGGACGTATATAAGCTAAAGCTAAATCCTTGTCAAAGACGTGTGGATCTTTGCACTGTTTATCAAGATGATTATACATTTCCTATACATGTAAAATGTCAAAGACCAAAAGACATTTTCATCATATTTGTATCCATTTAGATAAACATTTTCAATAACCATTAAAAGGGTAATAGACGAAGAAAACATACACACATCACATCTTTCTTGCAGAATCTAGATACTCTGCAAACATTACATTCACAGTCTTAACAAATGCTGGATTTCTTTTGTTACTCATTAAACAACCGTAAAAAACACAATACTTACATACAAATATACTCCGATGAACATCAAATGCTCTTAGGTGAGCCGGAACATCCTCCAATATGGAGCACAGCAGTCACGGATAGTTCGGCGAGGACAACAAATTGAAGGAACGTCTTCACGAAGACGACGAGAGGAAGTAACTAGTCACAATAACTGTACGAGGCCTCATAAAGCCATATGCCGTACTCAAATAGTATATGCCATCCTCCTACAACGCTGCAGGGATTCATTAATTATTAACGAAAAGATATTTTTGTCGGTACTTCAAACAGCGGCCATCTATTTTAAGACATACTATATAATTAAAAGCACCATCGAACAAGCAGAACCAGGTTTCCTAGGATCTTGATACGCTCTTCGTTATGCAGTGAACTATAACACTATATATCATCCCCCTGAAGCCAAATTTGATATGCGTACCACCACAAACATGTCTTAATTTAGAAAAGTTCGTTCCAAAAATCTGGTTTGCACTCTGAAATACTGTATCCTTTGACGTTATATCAATATGCCAATCACACAACCTATACACCCGATGATACTGCTTAAAAAGAACAAAAAATGGACTCGTTAATCTTGCCAATCTCACCTGTTAAGAATAGTTCGTGTCCGCAGGATCTTTGGCCCAGTGATGCAAAGGCTCTGAATTTTTGATGAGACCTCTTTCCCCGGTATATAGCCTGATTATGGCCGGGTTCTCACCTTTCTAAGAATTCACAGGTAAGCCGTGATTTAATTACGAGAAGACATTATGTTATGATAATTGGCTGGGCCAGTAGACTTTATGTTACACAAATCACCTAGGTTATTACGTAAACTGCTATATATAGCCAGATGATGTGTTATTGTCTATAACTTCTTTCTATAACTAAAAATGTCTTTTGTATTCTTCTAGTACAATATCTGTCTAGTGATTAGATGTATATTGTTCGTTGTTTGGCTTTCCGTCGTCATTGATATTTTTAAGGATATCAGAATTTGTTCCTGAAGAAGAACCTAAGTTTTCAGATAAAAATTGAAGCGTTGTTATAATAATGTAATTAAATAAAAAAGAAACTCGATGTCATATAAAATATAATTGTTATAGTAATACAACGTATGATATCATGTTCTCATAGTACCATAAATCCAAATGCCTTTGCAATAGTAAAAAAACAAACAATTTAAATAAATTCCTCCAAAACGGATTTAACATCTCCGTTTATCGAAACACAAAGTTTATCATCACGTTTTCATATTTACGAAAAACACAAAGTTATGTCTCTAACTTTATATAACACACCATATATAGCCATTTGTTTTAATAGCATCAATAAATATCTAATTTGTCTAAGCAATTAAAAAAGGCAACTTACAATACAACACCATTTCAAAATCTCCAATTCCGTACAATAAATTGTTGTGATTTGTTTTATGGTAACACGTGTTTGCATTCACTTGCGAAGACATAAATGCAGTAAAACCCCACATGGTCATAAATGAACAGACAACCTAAAAGTAAATGTTCTATATTTAGTTCTAAGAACGAAAAACTTCCAAAGATAAATATTGCATGTCTATAAAAGGATATATTGGTCTCGTTCTTATAGCGCTTAAGAAACATGTGAAAGTAAGGTGGCGTGGGACTATTGTGATCCTAATGGATACTTGGAGAGATTTCACATCATAGGCTTCACATTGACAGTTAACATGCACATCGTCTAAACATACTTATTAGTTTCACATCGATAGTTGACATGGAGACGGATTTCATCAGCTTCATAATGACAATTACATTTGATTTTAAATATTTACTAATTAGCATTTAAAATATACAACGAAATTGGGTACAAGTTATCCGACGTATTTAAAGTACTCATTATAAAAGATTTACCACATAATCAGGTTCACATTGACACATGACCTGGCCACTTTTACACTGGCGATTGTTGTCATCACCAACCTCTCAAACTGGTGTGATTTGTTAGTTCTAACGTCCCATTAAAGATGCTCCACCGCCGACAGAGCATAAAAGATACCCATCAATTGAACAATAATTGGTGTTTATTTGTGTATATATATGTCTAATTAACACAAGTATAATTGAAAATTATTTATTTTGTTTTCGGTACATACGCAATCAGTACTACATTCCATATAGGACATAGTGCCATAGAATTGTTTTCGTGATTTTTGTTTTGTATTGTTATCTTGAAGTAAAATTTTCAATGGTGGTAATGTTGTAAAGTAAGTAACTTTTGTAACTGAAGAAAATTCTAAATTGTCTGCTCCGGTTTTTGGTACTGAAAAGTTATCATTTGTCTGCATTGGAGCATCTTTAACAATCAGGGCATTAAAAGATGGAATTCTCGGTATGTATTATGTTTTGGAGGCTGTTGTATGTTCTTGTTGTATCTCTTTGCAATAGAGTAACTCTTGCCGTCTTGCAGTGTTATTTCACTCACTCAATGGGTAAGTAATGGCCATTTACCGTTAAACTAAAAAACACCTCACAGTAGTATTTCCCAAAATATATTTATGGCCAAATGATAGTCTATTTTTATTATTTAGCAATAATTATTTTAACTGTTACTATATATCGAACACCTGGGTCTTTTTATGCAATGATACAAGAATACTCCGAGGAAACCAATGTGAAAGGACTGTGTATGACGCCATACCATTTTATGCCCGAACAGGGAATATTTTTCTTGTATTTCTAAACACCATGGCAGAATTAAACAGTAATAAACTGTCAATTTAATCACCTCCAAACATCCTACTATTGTACCGATAAGTATCATAATGTGGCCATAGGGGACCGCCCAACACACCAGGAGTTCACTGTACGCCAGGGAGCTCCCTCCCACATCCAGTGCACTAGTTTATGGCCATATCGACATTTCGTGTATGATTCTGAAGCTCCACGTGTACTGCTCTAGGACTATTCACATTTGATATTATTTTGAGATTTCAGGTGTTTTACAGGTTTATCGTGACGTGGGTGTTAATGTACCGGTAACTTTGGTTTAGACGTTGAGAGCGCTAGATTTAGATTTAAAGTCACCACAGAGGATTGTACCGATGCCAAAACATTGTAGTTGTCACTAGAGCTTACAATACAATTCTTGAAACGTTTCGAGAATAACGCCTGTCTGATGTTTGCCTAATGCGCTTACACATTCAGCAGTTGGGGAATCAGATGACTTTAATCCTTGTGATGGTTTTAGAATTATAATCAAACTTCAGTAACTGGTTTGGTTTATTAAATCCATGTCATTCTAACAGCCAACTTCAAAGACAGCATCCCATGTGTGCAATGTGCTGCGGTGTGCGGATGTCTGTATGTTCTGGGAGACTGTGGTATATTCGTGTTGTGTCTTTTTGTGATAGTGGAATTCTTGTATCTTTATAGTGTTATCTTACGGAAGCAAACCGTCGAAGATGCCGACCGAGCACATCCTACCATTGCTATATAGCTGTTAACGATAGGGATTTCTGACAATGCACTATGAAACAGATTAAAAAGTCTGGTTTTAACAAAGACTGACACGACTGGTTCTTTACAGAGTAATAAATGCTGTTTCGCTAATACAATACGTGCAGGTTAGGAAGTGCGTGTAATTCCAAACAAAACTAATATTTCCACAATTCCATTTGATGAAGATTTGATTTAGTAGTTAACGGCTTATAACGATCAATATTGGTTACACTGGCGCGAGCTGCTGGGCTGATCAATGGTTCCGGCTTTCTTTATTATGGATTTTTGGACTCGTTTTACCATGATCTTTGTTAGAGTGTAGGGCGGCTCTGTCCACTGTCTAAGATAGAACGTGCGGGACCCTCGTAATACCTGCACGTGCGCATGCTGAAATGAATTATTTCTAGTCTTCAAGCAAAAATTGCCTTATCGGAATGGAGCATGTTATATATATCATTTTATATGAAAGAAGCAATATTTCTAAATTATGGTTGAACCAGCTATCCTCCAGGCATTTCTTAGGCTTCAGATTATACGGGAAAACATGCATTGTTGTTTTTGATCTCCGATTATAGAACCTGGGTAAATAAATTTAACACTATTGTAAGTACACCACTTTCATGCTTTATTGCGCTACTGGTGTGGAATGGCACTAGACTTAGACACGTTCATCGAAAACAAACGCCAATCTTTTTCATTCTAATCGATTACAGATTTATATAAAACCTTTGTATCTACCTCCCCCCCTCCTACCGCCTGTGATTTTGTAGTGCGTTTGTACTAAAGACAATTAACTCTACCTAATCGATCAGTAACACGACAATAAAAAGGCCAGCATTTACCGTCCAATGTCAATAAGGTCGAAGCAGTGCTGCAAGGCTTTTGTCCAACTTCAACACTATTTTACTCCTATGACGTCAATTGCACGAGTTAAAGGAAATTTATGAATGAGAATGATGCGTTTTTCTACTGAGAGTATGTGAATTATTTAAAGACGAACGCTGCAATAGCGTTGATTTTCTAAAGAAACTCGGTACTGGCGACACGCGAATGCGCCTTTCAAGCACTAAACTCACTTTCAGGAGTACCATGCAAATTTAAATAAATCAATTTTTCGTCCATTAAGTATTTGCATGTAGTCGGCGGGTACAGTTGTAATGCTATCCTTTATTTAACTGTAAGCTCAAGGGATGTACCAATCTTAATAACTTCCACAACACAAAAATGTAAGCTGTAATTTTCATTTGAAGGTCGCACAGTTAGTCCTATTTTACATCTCCGTTGAAACCTAATGAAAAGCCGATGTTTCTGCAGATTAATCTTCACCATCCACCATACTTGATATATTATTTAAGAATACATTAACAGTGCTAATTGAGCTGTAAGGTGTAAAACCGTCGTTGATAAATCGTTACACAGCTACCTAACTATGAGTGATTACTACCACCCCTCCTTATACCACCTAATTATGGTGTATTCCCCAATCATCCTGACTAAATCAATATAGAAATACTAAGCCCTATTTTACCTGATTTTCTTTCCCTATTATGTGAATTAAATAAAATTTTAAACAAAAGAATTGATATGACTCTTTATAAGCTAAACTCGATACATTTATCTAGAATACTCACTGAACTAGATGGAGACACACAAGACAATAGCATTGCTAGTGTTTTGTACAACAGCGTTGTCAGTATAATGTGGCTGGGTGAGGTGTGCTACTTGGTATCTTCGGCGACATTATTCAGTAAGACAGCACTATAAAAAGGATAAGAGTCACACGATCACATAAGATACACAGCATGGATATACCGCTGCTTCTTAAAATACACAGTCATTCGCAACACATTACATAAAGGGGAGACCGTTCTTTAATGGCCAAATTGTTAGTGGGATACTTAGCCTAATCAACCAACCAATCAACTAAAGGTATATCAAAGAAGCAATATACAGGTAAATGCTGAAAATGGCTGCATGATTAAAAGATATATGAATAATTTGATATCGACCAAATACATGTTTTTCATATCAATTAGCAATTTGGTAAACCTGAAAATGGAACATGACCGATCAGTAGTAGCTATACTGAATATCTATAGGGCAGTGCGACTATGACAGCTCTGAGGGTAAAACACCTTGCATGCAATTACAGAATTTTCGACATTGCCCGTATGTTTGCCGTTTCAGCCAAACACGACGGTACCACTTACTTTATCAAATTGAATTCAAGAAAAAAACACTTTGTACCAAACGGACCCCGTATTCGCTGGCATCAGAACAAAAGACAAAGGTTTGAACTGTACTCAAATCCTTCTGACCTTATCAGCGAACGAAACAGAGGTAAAATACATTAAATCTTTAATGCTCATCAATTCTTTAAAGGTTCCAATGGGCACTGGCCACTAGCCAATGTGTAATTACCGAGAAAGTAAAAATTACATGGACGCGCTACCAGAAACAAAGCAGGAAATGAAATTTTTTTTTATAACATGAAACAGACACTTTTTTCCAAAGTATTTCGTGGGGTCGGACGAAAGGATGGTTATAATACTCTAAATGATTTAATGTAATTTAACATAATTTCTATGCATAATTAGATAAATATGAATGTCCTTTCTTTTGCAAAGTTTGGCCTCTTTCCTATCCACAGACATTGCTGTATATATTTCATATAATTTTACATTTGCGGTTTACATTATCCAGGTCAAATCATGTTCAAGATATTATCACTAAAGGATGAATCTTTCTACTAAAAGAGATACTGAGTTACACTATGATAGTATTATATACAATGTACGTGCTTTCATTTTAGAAAATGTATATTTCGTAAAAAGCAAACTGACGAAAGAACCATGTATGAAGAAAGAGTAAGCGTCTTGTGATACTTGTATTAAAATTAAAATGTAAAAGTCCGAACGCAGAAGACAGCATTGAAACCTTGACTCGCCAAGAATCAAATTTCAAGCAAAAATAAACAAAAAACACAACTCCAAAATACTTTAACTGTATGCCTTTGAGTAGCAGTGATTTTTGAACGTACTTGTATATTTACAGTGACTGCTTATATATTAATGAAAACATCATGGCCACATGTTGATGAATGTAACAACAAAAAGATTTGAATAAACTGTATGCCTTTGAGTAGCAGTTTGCAACAGGACAGACATTATTGAGACATTCTTATTTTGTCCTTATCAGAAAAGAAGTTATAAAAGAATTAAACAAGATTCATACACTGTAAATTAAATTGATAGTTTCACGTTTGCATAAGGCAAAATAAGTTCGATGTAAATATATCCAACATTGAGAACCTTATTGAATTAGGACTATAATGTTTAACTATTAAAAAATTTGGAGGGGGTGATGATTTCTATCCTTATTTTGTCAGTTTTGCTAGTTTAAGTTACTATGTTTTCTGTTGAAATAATGAATAATGTAACGAAATAATGCGAAATTGAAAATATAATACTTTAGTGTAACCATGTTTCTAAATATGAGATTTTCCTAGTTTTGGGGCCGTGGTGGCCGAGTGGTTAAGATGTCTCTACATATCAGCACAATCCCTCTACCTCTGAGTTGTTAGTTCAAATCCAATGTGGGACAGATACAAGTTACTGACCGCTAATCGGCAGATTTTCTCCGGGTACTACGGCTTTCCTCCACTCACATACCTGGCATGTTATTACATGACACTGGCTGTTAATAGGACTTTTACCAAACCAAGTTTCTACACGGATAACGAAAAATTAGTACCAGTGTGAAATGCAAAATTATAGAAGAACATGTAATAATTTGTGTAACCTCTAGGAATAAAGACCATTCTTTCATATTTGAGTGTGGTTTGGAAAATCAGGGAGAAATAAAATACTCGAGGAAAAATAACGATCTGTAAAACAAGGATGACTGCTATAAATCAATTGTTAACTGGCCAAACAGCAGAATCATAGTGAGTTAATGTTACCGGCCTAACGCCACAATCATAGACTAATGCAGTCATACATTAGAAGTCTAGACATACCACCCTACTGTCTGTGACTGTATGATAAGGATCTGTTATCCTTCTGTGTCCTCGATTTACACTGTCTCGGGACAGGCACCCAGACAAAAGTAGACCATCTATTAAGCAAAGGATGTCTTAGTACAGATATTTCATCATTTATTTCGTCTGCATGGAAGAAATCATAGCTACCCTCGGCAAAAGCAACCACAGACAGTTACTCAACAAAATGTCCACTGTTTAAATTACTTACAAAATGTAATGCCATGTGTTCCGAAGGCGTAAGCGTTCGATGATATACATCTTATGAAAAGGTATTGGTACATTGTATATCAAACAGCTGCTGAATCGTATGACTACGATTAGGGAATTCTATATCAAAATTTCTAGATTAAATCGTGAACAATACTGTTGATTTTAATCAAAATTATTGTGTTTATTTTTCATAACGGGCTTCAGAACAATACAGTCTAATGGAATATTTTGCTTCATGGTCGAAAAATGAAATGTTCCGTTAAGACATAACAACAGTAGAAATATAGATGCTGATTAACCATGATCCTGCGTGTGTTCTAATGAATTTCACTTTATGATAGAGGCAGTAGGCAAGACTGACTTGATGACCGTTAGAACACAAGTACTAACACCAGTCAACATTTTGTTTTATGTTTGTAGATAAAGAGCACACATCACGGGACCAATACCCATCTCCTATGCTGTTTACAAACGAGAACCCAGAACGCTAGGTCGGGAGTTTCCGAGCCAGTGTTTACTGAGGGGGAAACCGCAACGAGAAACAATACCGCCCTGTAATGAATATTTCATTGAACATCATAGTAAAGCTTTGCTTCAGATGGCGTCTACAACAAAACAGCTTCCAACAGAGATATCCACTGAGACTAAGGTCATAGACAGCAGGATTTGAGGCCTCTGAACGACCTTGGACTTCATATTACTGATCATCTAGCCATTCCAATATTCCAAAATGGTTTCCTCAATGGAACGACCCTTTATTCCGCAAATGTACAGGCAAAACACAACATCACGGACACATTTTCTACCGAAGCCTCTTGTGCCAAAAACTCACAATGAAAATAAAACATATTACAAAAACGGAGTTTAAATGAGAATATTGCAATATAATTGTAGCGGGATTGGACTGGATCGATCATCGGTGACCAGGTAGCTCAGTCGGTAGTAGAGCACTCGGCTAGTGTTCTGAGGATTTCGGGTTTGAATCCCGGTCTGTGTACTACATTTTCTCCCCTCCTGTTACATAATTGGCGTCCAACTAAATAACCCACGGTGGTTGGGGTTGGGAAGGCCTCGTATGTCTTCGAGAGCGATGACTTCGAGAAAGGAGGGAGGAGTGTAGCAGGATTCGACTGGGTTAATCATCGGTGACCGGGTAGCTCAGTCTGTATAACACTCGGCTAGTGGGTCCCGGGTTTGAATCCCGGTCTGACCGCTGCATTTTCTCCTCTCCTTTTACATAATTTTTCAATAATTAAGCATGATTTATGGCACAGTTTTCTGATGATACTTCATTTACATAATATATGATACGCACTTATACGCTAAGCGGTTCTCAAATCATCGGCTATCATTTTTAAGTTTGCCGTCCTGCTTTGACTAGGATTTTAATGATACCTGATGATATTTCAGCAGAACACACTTGATAATGTAAAAAATCTGTCTTCATAGATTTTTTTTTAAATATTTGTAATCTAGAGACTTTATCAATATGTATGTTGTGATAATGGCGAAATTAGGCATCATTTTAGTCTTGGACATCTTGCCAATGTGATATTCTTAAAGGTGTTCTTCAGCTGGCCAATTCATATCCCGTGTTGAGAAAGAATAAAATCTCAACTTTTATTAAGATTATTACCAAAACGTTTACTGTAAACTCACATACCAAGTCAAAAAATGTCTTCGTTCAATAACAACATATTTTCTTGTGTCTATTCTGTTCCATGCTTTATGTGTTCCAACCAGTACTTAACGAAGTCGGTGAAACGAAACCTGACAATGCGTTTGTAGGCAGTTAATTAGTAACTTACCAAATACATATTTATATGTATGCTTCAAAACACGTTTTGACTGCACACGTTTTCAGGAATGTGACTCCACGCCATACCTAATTATTTCTGCAGAAAAGCAAAAAATCCATATGCAAAGACGCGATTTAAAGAACGAAGGTCACTATGGTGCGTGGGCGGTATGCCACTAGGCTCTGTGAGCTCTCCTCAAAATACCACACTCGCGACAAATAGGGATACAGACGGTTAAACAATAGCAAATATAATGATGCGTTCTGTCTATATAATAAGTCATAAGGACGATCGGGAATAAAATAGAATTCTGATACAATAACCTAGCTGAGGATAAGGTTAAGAGGAATTACTGTTTTATTATCACAATATTCTGCGATGAAGCGCATTTAAGTTGATTCCAGTAACTTAAAACTCTAATACCATTCTTTAATATCTTTCACAAACTAAAAAAAAACGTTTTCCACGAAACAATAAAATACTTATCATAAACATCTTGTGAAAGGATTATTAAGGCATTTGGTATCATATTTGCTGTGCTTGCAATGGGTTTTTAAGTATTGTGTTTTCCCAGGGAACAGTACATGCTGTTACAGTACCCTTATATAACTATGAAAGACGATTCAATCATTTGTACTATTTTCCCCCTTAATTTTCCTTTTTCCTTCTAAAAATATCCACGTGAAATATGAACACAAATTTGCTTAAAATCGAAAAGATAAAAGTATCTTAAAACTTAAAACTAACAATAAAGAAAACAACATGCAGCTAAAAACAAGAAGAAGAAATTAAAAGACATATTGGAGGTCTCTACATTATTTGATATGTGTATGCCTTGTTGCAATTTGTAGTTTGTCATTGGTAACGAATCGTTTTCGATGTGATTTGACTCATTCTGTATCTTTGTTATTGACTTTGTGTCACTTTCCTCTTCCGTATCAACTTCGTTTTTCTGTATTGTACATAGGCCATTCATAGAAGGAAAAAGAAGAAAATATTGTCGTGATACATTAAAAAAAGTTATGAAATAATTGAAACGAAAATTAAGGAAGTTCAATTAATCCACAGTATCTATAATGAGACTATACGATAGCTGAGACCTAGGTACATGTACTTGTGTATTTACCTCGTTAAAGGGAGAAATTACTGAGACTAATTCTTTTACATAACCAAGAAGCAAAATATGGCATATATGTATTGTTCTACATTTATTATGAAACATATAACATACGATATTGACAAATTCCACGTCATTGTTTTGTATTTTAATTGATACCGTTGTAATTACAAATCGTTGATCAATACGATTAAGCAGGTACAATATATATGTACGCTGTACCCATATCCGAGCCAAAGTTACGCACGTTAAACAAATGAACTACATAACCACTGAGAAGGTGATATAATAATTTTTTTAGGCAAGACAATTCACCTAATAAGCTAAACACACTACTGTCAGAGCGATTTGAGCAGTTTTAGACAAAAGTAGCATTACTCTACGAGCAAGGGACTGGGTTCGGCATACAAGATATTCGACCACAATGTGTAATGGCGGACAGCGAGTGAGTTTGAATATTTCACATGCATTTCACCACCATGGGATTTTCTGATATGTCACAGTAAAACCGACTGATTTAATTTCCAGTAAAACTGAGGTTTTTTCCCCGATATATACACAAATTTTAATGTTCTCGTAGAATGAATTGTCCCTTTTATCGCGACGTTGTTATCGCGACAATCAGACGTAAATCTATAGGTTAAGATAATTAGCACTTTTACGTACCATACTACTATATAGTCTCTTTCTTTCATTCGCGGGATTAAAATCGATATTGCGGTCAAGTTACTTTCCGAGTTTTTACGTACCAGAGAGTAAATTGGGGGGGGGGGGGGGGATGCAAGTACAATAACCCGTATGGCTTATTAATGTATCTAAAATAGTCAAATGCGCGAAAACTGTTCGTCGCAAATTTATTTTAGTGAGATGAAAGTACTAAAATTATCTGATGCCAGAACTTTCGACATCAAGAGGTCGGTATTAAGAACGTCAGTGATATGTCTCGCGTTTTCTACGAAATGTCCATTTTATATAAATCCAATATCGCGATCAGCCTGTGCGCTACAAAAGTCTTTGCTATAAACCAAACTGTCCCTATGGATGTCTGTATACTATCTAGAAGTGAGAAACGGAGGTGTCAGGCGGTCAGAAAATCCACACATTTTCATGCCAGATTCAACGCTGCATAGTGTTATAACAGAGACCAACTGAGACAGGGATGAAAAACGACTGAATAGTGAATACAGATGTATGTATATTTAAATAACTAGAACAAATATTTCAAAGTGATTCACTTAAACTTTCTATAAAACTAATGGCAGAAATAGTTGGAAACGTATTTATTATTATAAAAACAAAAAGTGTAGTTTCGATTACTCCCTCATAAAAATCAAATTAGAAAAGCACAATAAATCATTGACGATGATGCATTGTTTATTCGTTATAGATGCAAAATCTCTCGAAAATTTATTGTAAAACTGTTCTCAAATGAAAAATCAACACTGAACTGATTTAAATTTGTAATTATATGTCTGAGGATGAATGCCAACTGGTCGATAAATGCCATACTTGCCTACTTCATGCTTAAATGATATCATATACCAACCGTCAACCTATAAAAACAGTCACGAACCCACAATGCTAAAAAAATACAACAACCGCCAATGTTATATAAACATACAACAACCGCCATTGTTATATAAACATACAACAACCGCCATTGTTATATAAACATACAACAACCGCCAATGTTATATAAAAATACAACAACCGCCATTGTTATATAAACATACATTAACCGCCAATGTTATATTAACATACAACAACCGCCATTTTTATATAAAAATACAACAACCGCCATTGTTATATTAACATACAACATCCGCCATTGTTATATAAAAATACAACAACCGCCATTTTTATATAAAAATACAACAACCGCCAATGTTATATAAACATACAACAACCGCCATTGTTATATAAACATACAACAACCGCCATTGTTATATTAACATACAACAACCGCCAATGTTATATAAAAATACAACAACCGCCAATGTTATATATAACATACAACAACCGCCATTGTTATATAAACATACAACAACCGCCATTGTTATATAAACATACAACAACCGCCATTGTTATATAAACATACAACAACCGCCATTGTTATATAAACATACAACAACCGCCATTGTTATATAAACATACAACAACCGCCAATGTTATATAAACATACAACAACCGCCATTGTTATATAAACATACAACAACCGCCATTGTTATATAAACATACAACAACCGCCATTGTTATATAAAAATACAACAACCGCCAATGTTATATAAACATACAACAACCGCCAATGTTATATAAACATACAACAACCGCCATGTTATATAAACATACAACAACCGCCATTGGTATATAAACATACAACAACCGCCATTGGTATATAAACATACAACAACCGCCATTGTTATATAAACATACAACAACCGCCATTGTTATATAAACATACAACAACCGCCATTGTTATATAAAACACACAACAACCGCCATTGTTATATAAACATACAACAACCGCCAATTGTTATATAAAACATACAACAACCGCCAATGTTATATAAACATACAACAACCGCCAATGTTATATAAACATACAACAACCGCCAATGTTATATAAACATACAACAACCGCCAATGTTATATAAACATACAACAACCGCCATTGGTATATACACATACAACAACCGCCATTGGTATATAAACATACAACAACCGCCATTGTTATATAAACATACAACAACCGCCATTGTTATATAAACATACAACAACCGCCATTGTTATATAAACATACAACAACAACCACCATTGTTATATAAACATACAAACATGTACATACAACAACCGCCATTGTTATATAAACATACAACAACCGCCATTGTTATATAAACATACAACAACCGCCATTGTTATATAAACATACAACAACCGCCATTGTTATATAAACATACAACAACCGCCATTGTTATATATAACATACAACAACCGCCATTGTTATATAAACATACAACAACCGCCAATGTTATATAAACATACAACAACCGCCATTGTTATATAAACATACAACAACCGCCATTGTTATATAAACATACAACAACCGCCATTGTTATATAAACATACAACAACCGCCATTGTTATATAACATACAACAACCGCCATTGTTATATAAAACAACAACGCCATTGTTATATAAACATACAACAACCGCCATTGTTATATAAACATAACAACAACCGCCATTGTTATATAAACATACAACAACCGCCATTGTTATATAAACATACAACAACCGCCATTGGTATATAAACATACAACAACCGCCATTGTTATATAAACATACAACAACCGCCAATGTTATATAAACATACAACAACCGCCATTGTTATATAAACATACAACAACCGCCATTGTTATATAAACATACAACAACCGCCATTGTTATATAAACATACAACAACCGCCAATGTTATATAAACATACAACAACCGCCATTGTTATATAAACATACAACAACCGCCATTGTTATATAAACATACAACAACCGCCAATGTTATATAAACATACAACAACCGCCATTGTTATATAAACATACAACAACCGCCATTGTTATATAAACATACAACAACCGCCATTGTTATATAAACATACAACAACCGCCATTGTTATATAAACATACAACAACCGCCAATGTTATATAAACATACAACAACCGCCATTGTTATATAAACATACAACAACCGCCATTGTTATATAAACATACAACAACCGCCATTGTTATATAAACATACAACAACCGCCATTGTTATATAAACATACAACAACCGCCATTGTTATATAAACATACAACAACCGCCATTGTTATATATAAACATACAACAACCGCCATTGTTATATAAACATACAACAACCGCCATTGTTATATAAAACATACAACAACCGCCATTGTTATATAAACATACAACAACCGCCATTGTTATATAAACATACAACAACCGCCATTGTTATATAAACATACAACAACCGCCATTGTTATATAAACATACAACAACCGCCATTGTTATATAAACATACAACAACCGCCAATGTTATATAAACATACAACAACCGCCATTGTTATATAAACATACAACAACCGCCATTGTTATATAAACATACAACAACCGCCATTGTTATATAAACATACAACAACCGCCATTGTTATATAAACATACAACAACCGCCATTGTTATATAAACATACAACAACCGCCAATGTTATATAAACATACAACAACCGCCAATGTTATATAAACATACAACAACCGCCAATGTTATATAAACATACAACAACCGCCATGTTATATAAACATACAACAACCGCCAATGTTATATAAACATACAACAACCGCCATTGTTATATAAACATACAACAACCGCCATTGTTATATAAACATACAACAACCGCCATTGTTATATAAACATACAACAACCGCCATTGTTATATAAACATACAACAACCGCCAATGTTATATGAACATACAACAACCGCCATTGTTATATAAACATACATTAACCGCCATTGTTATATAAACATACAACAACCGCCATTGTTATATAAACATACAACAACCGCCAATGTTATATAAACATACAACAACCGCCAATGTTATATGAACATACAACAACCGCCATTGTTATATAAACATACAACAACCGCCAATGTTATATAAACATACAACAACCGCCATTGTTATATAAACATACAACAACCGCCAATGTTATATAAACATACAACAACCGCCATTGTTATATAAACATACAACAACCGCCATTGTTATATAAACATACAACAACCGCCAATGTTATATAAACATACAACAACCGCCAATGTTATATGAACATACAACAATTGCTATTATATGAACATACAACAACCGCCATTGGTATATAAACATACAACATCCGCCATTGTTATATAAACATACAACAACCGCCATTGTTATATAAACATACAACAACCGCCATTGTTATATAAACATACATTAACTGCCATTGTTATATAAACATACAACAACCGCCAATGTTATATAAACATACAACAACCGCCAATGTTATATAAACATACAACAACCGCCAATGTTATATAAACATACAACAACCGCCAATGTTATATAAACATACATTAACTGCCATTGTTATATAAACATACAACAACCGCCAATGTTATATAAACATACAACAACCGCCAATGTTATATAAACATACAACAACCGCCATTGTTATACAACCATTGTTATATAAACATACAACAACCGCCAATGTTATATAAACATACAACAACCGCCAATGTTATATAAACATACATTAACTGCCATTGTTATATAAACATACAACAACCGCCAATGTTATATAAACATACATTAACTGCCATTGTTATATAAACATACAACAACCGCCATTGTTATATAAACATACAACAACCGCCATTGTTATATAAACATACATTAACTGCCATTGTTATATAAACATACAACAACCGCCAATGTTATATAAACATACATTAACTGCCATTGTTATATAAACATACAACAACCGCCATTGTTATATAAACATACAACAACCGCCATTGTTATATAAACATACATTAACTGCCATTGTTATATAAACATACAACAACCGCCATTGTTATATAAACATACAACAACCGCCAATGTTATATAAACATACAACAACCGCCAATGTTATATAAACATACAACAACCGCCAATGTTATATAAACATACAACAACCGCCAATGTTATATAAACATACAAACTCCATTTATATAACAACAACCCATTATAAACATACAAACCGCCATTGTTATATAAACATACAACAACCGCCATTGTTATATAAACATACAACAACCGCCAATGTTATATAAAACATACAACAACCGCCAATGTTATATAAAACATACAACAACCGCCAATGTTATATAAACATACATTAACTGCCATTGTTATATAAACATACAACAACCGCCAATGTTATATAAACATACAACAACCGCCAATGTTATATAAACATACAACAACCGCCAATGTTATATAAACATACAACAACCGCCAATGTTATATAAACATACAACAACCACCAATGTTATATAAACATACAAACAACGCCAATGTTATATAAACATACATTAACTGCCATTGTTATATAAACATACAACAACCGCCAATGTTATATAAACATACAACAACCGCCAATGTTATATAAATACATACAACAACCGCCAATGTTATATAAACATACAACAACCGCCATTGTTATATTAACATACAACAACCGCCAATGTTATATAAACATACAACAACCGCCAATGTTATATAAACATACAACAACCGCCAATGTTATATAAACATACAACAACCGCCAATGTTATATAAACATACAACAACTGCCAATGTTATATAAAGATACATTAACCGCCAATGTTATATAAGCATACAGCAACTGCTAATGTAATAAAATTACATCAACCGTCAATGTTTTATAAACATATACAAACCTAAAATTGTATATAAACATACAACAACCTCTATTGCTATATACAGATATGACAACCGCCAATGTTATATAAACATATACAGACCTCAAATTTTCTATACACATACATCAAATTTTATGTTGATCTGCTAACAGACAATGACAAGTAATAAATCGACGTGTCTTAAACCACACATCCACTATCAATCTAAAGTGAAACACTCGATATCATATTCATAGATGGAAACATTTAAAATAGCTAAACGGACGCCAACAGAATACCATACCACCTTCAGTGTAATAGATACCAACCTTTAATGCTATCCAAACAGGCATATACATTGAACTCAATATATTTAATTACAATGTTATCTTTATATATACATCAGTTCTCTATGTTTTTCTTAATAAGATACAACCTTCAAGTATTTTCTAAATGTCACAATTTCTGAAAAACAAAGGTAACATGTGCCCTGATAGGTTTATGTAAATATTGACTTTTAAAGCCAGTAGCATTGCTCCGCACAAGTAAAATAGATGCTAGGGGTACCAATTGGTCTTTTTATTTCGTTTAATTAGTGTTTTCAATCTTCACAACTGTTGCAGACGCCTTTAATTGCATTTTCCGGTTATCGCTCGGTTCGTTTAACAATAAAGTTAAAAGACGCTGCAATGGTTATCGGCTTTGAAGTAAAGGTAATCATGAATTGTGTCTTAATACATTTTATCTTCGCTTTGGATTGGATGAATAGAAGTTTTCAAATTATCGGTCAATACCAATTGTTTGACACTGGCATGATAGGCCTGAATTTAATTATAGAACAGGGTAGTCTTTATCAACAATGCCAGATGCGCACGGTCGTTCACAATAAACCAAATTGTGATAACATATGTCAACGTCATTGGCAATACATTTGAAAATCATCAAATGTGTCTTACAGATAAATCGTTCAATCCTTCATTATAGGTAAAGATTACATAAAAATCGATAATGAATCAATAAAAAACAAGTCATTTATATAGGCTACGAATCGGGGGGTGCCTCTCTTTATCAGGCTATCACTTAATTATATAACATTCCACACACTAACGGAATTTAGTGTGAACAGATCAAATTTCACCTAGTAGTTGCCAGCCTGCATTAATTAAATCCCTCAAAATAGTTCTTTTATCACAAAACTTTAACAACGAGATATAAAGCTTTACAAGGAACTATGTGGACCACAGACCAAACCCTGAACGCACCACCCAGTATACTCTAACCTGCGTTCATCCTGACGAAATACCCCGTCATACCACCGGACAAAATCATCAATACTTCGGGACTCGGTGTCGTAGTAATTTTTGCTCTGACAGACTGAATACTCTTAGTGACAATTCTGACCGCGGTCAAGCGATGTCCGTATCATCCTTACCTGCATGGTTGTATGGGTAGTGTCGCTTGTCTAAGCATCGCCGTGTAAACAAACTATAAGGGTTGGTATCTACTCGGACAACACTCGTCTGGTGCCTCTATCCCAAGAAAACTCTCCAACACATGTATACCAATAGTATCACACCAAAATGAAGCCCACTTGAGCACACGGCGGAAAGGAGACCCTGTGGTAGATCGATAGCATGCGAGATTTTAAACGGCCTGTTCTGATCGTGAGTGTATACAATGTTGCTGCCTCGATGGCGGCTGAGCTTGGGAGACACGGCAGTGACGTTTTGTGTATTGATTGGGTCCCCCCTTGTATAGAGTTACTATTAGAGCCGAAGCCACAGCAAACAAACTTCAAAAGCCACTGTGTTTGTTGGCTATACAATATGATAAATTCAGTCTTATGTGAATATGATGATTGTCCAATGAGGACGTTGCTTTGATGGTACTGCTCAGGACCGGAAGTAGAAACCGTCCTCACACTCCACTGGCAAAATGGCCTTGATTGATAAAACGTCCTCAGAATGGACACAATTCCGTAAAGTGGTTCGTTTAAAAACAGTCATTAAATGCAAACGTTTCTTTTAAATGGAATTAAGCTACGCATCTTAGCAATTAAAACACTGACTGTTAATTAAAAGCGAGGAAAAGGCAGTTTTGATCACCTTTCGTCATGGAATGCCTTGCGTTTATGGTTGCATTCACGTAAAAACGCACGATGATAAACGTTTTTCTAAAGACTGCCATATCATGACATTTTCTCAGGGAATATTTACGTAAATTACCCGTACACAAGATATTAACTATTAGACACCACGACACAGGCAAAATTACACATTAGTAGTAGACAGGTAGATGCAGTAAAATTGGCATGATCGTCAATTGTTGGCTGATTATATTACAGTTCTTTAAGCAGTCAGAGTCATTACTGCTTCTCATGTATGCAATATGTTGCGTGTTTATTTCGTGCAGTGTATTGTGCGACTCTTCGGAATAGTGGCACTATAGCCCTTATTGTATAGTGCTACCTCACTGAACCATGATACCAGCAAGCACACACCACTCGAACACATTATCTTAACAACTGAGAAACCTTACAAGTAGGTATAAAGATATTGTCTAAATTGTACCCAGTAGACTCAAATATTGAAAGTAGAAAAAACAGTGAAATAGACAGTAAGACATTACCAGTAGACACAACAACACAGGGAGCATGGACATTCAACAATGTATATTCATTACAACTCCTTTATGCTAATCATCACGATCTTTTATAAAACAATCATTTAAAAGTACATTACGTAATTTGAAGTGAAAAAGTCATTTCACTTATTGTGTTTTTAGTCCCCTGTCGGTGAAACAGCAGGGACTATAGTGTTTACTCCCGCTTGTCTGTCCGTTTTAGGTTTCCAGATGATAACTGGAGAACGAATTGATGGATTTTGATCAAGCAAAACTATAGGTTGGGATTGAATTCGGGGTGAAAAGGTCAACTACAAAAGTCACTGTTAGTTTCCGGATGATAATATAACTTGAGAACACATCAACGGGTTTTGATCGAACTTCACACAATGGTAGCATATGAGTAACATAGCGTGAATTTAGTTTGGGGTCAAAAGGTCAACTACAAAGGTCACTGTTACTAAAAAGAGATTGTTTTAAAAATTTTAGTTTACGGACGATAACTTTAGAATACATCAACAGAATTTGCTTAAATTACATACAATGGTAGCGTAACTAAGCAATAATAGTTTGTAATAGATAAGAAACTGTAACTGACGGCAACGGACGTGTGTTGCTAGCAACACTTACTCTAAGCTTGTTTCATACCAATAACTTAATTGTTGTTTTACTTCCCCGATCTCCCCGCCCCCTTCGAACACAAAATTATTCTTAAACAATTTGCCTTAAACTTAGAAATAAATTGAAACAAATAGACTGTTGATGTGATTCGTCTCAAAAATATGGTTTATGTTATTTGCATTGAGTATTTCTTTGATCTATTTCACCCTTTCCATCAAGGTTCGAAGCTTTAAGATACATGCATGGTTTAGGGCCTGTCGAACCTTGGAAAATGTACCGTCTAAATAGTGTAGGGTTTAAAAAGAAAATGTGAAAGAGACTATGTATTCAGTATTTTGGGAAAGTGAAATAATTATTTTTCCTTTGTTTTCGTACTAAATCCTATTTTCTGATTGGGTACTACCATTTATCTATTAAAATATCTATTATATATATATATATCTATCTATAAAAATCGATGGAATCATACATTAATTTTAGAACGTATGTTGTTTTTATCAATATATATTTATGTCTAAAAAATGATTCTTTGCATTGGTGTACTTATTTTTCTTATTTCATTGTTTAATGAAAAAATGTTTACACACTTTTGTGAGAATCCACCTAACAAAATAGTGCCATCAATGCTTAATTGTAAATTTAAAATGTGATTTTTAAAAAAATATTGTTTTCTGATTTTCTTTTGACAATACGGGTGATGACCTAATTTTAGCTTAAGAGATTTTAGATATTTTACATAAGTTATCGAGAAAAAGAAATCAATTTAAATATAAAATAATCTGAACTATTAGACGACAGTCACGATCCTTAAAGAATATCTAAGCAAGTTACCAAGCCTAATAGCTATTGCAAAGTATTAATTTATTTAGCTTGGTAGTCTTTCTTTATTTATAACAATTTGAATTGTACCAGAGGCCTTTCAATTCTTTAAATGAATCAAAATAAGAATATTGATATGTATTATTATACCTCAAGTGAAAATCCTGCATTCTGATTGGTCGAGAGATATTTGGTATTTTACACTATCACACGGCAGGTAACATTAGAACAATAGGAAACAATAGACACGTTCGTAGCAACCCCCTAGCAACGGGTGATAGTGTATTTTTGACAGTGCAAAATATTAACCGCCCGAAAAAGATGCGCACTCGTTTCTTTTTTCGACGCCATCTTTGTTTTTTTAAGCGACGCTTCAAAATTTATCTGGAGCTATTTAGTAATAGTTTTGCCAAATTAGTCTGTTTATTGATATTTTTTTTCAAATTAAGGACGGATCTTTCCGTTTACGCCTTTTCGCTTACCGTCCAAGTGCTATATGTTGGTTTTTATGAACCTGTCGGTGATTAGGTGAAAGGAAGACATGCGATTTCAAGCGTCTTCTTGACGTTGCTAATGTTGTAAACAGACGACGGGACGAAACCAAAATTCATTGAGATTCAAAAAACGTTAAGATTTTAACAAACACAGGAGACATGACAACAAGAATTTTCACTAAATGCTTATTGTGAGTATTCTTTTTTATAATGCAGTGATAGTTAGCGCTACTGGTATGCTATTTTACTGCCGACGGTGACTGTTCGACTTTTGTTAAAATCAGTAAAATTGTTTTAATAGATTGCAAACACTTGAAAACTAGTTTTGTTTCTAGACTTTCGGTATAATGAAATAAATACTACCTGCATTAGAGGGTGACAGCGATATCCTCGGGGTGACACAAGGCACGGTCACCCTCTAATGCAGGTAGTATTTATATAATATATCTGTTGGGCATAACATATACATTGCACTGTATAATATATTGAATTTCGCAAGGAGGAAACTTTGTGATTTTCTCATTGAAACTTATTCGTGAGAATTATTCGAGTAATTGTTATTTTTTAACAATAGTACGCAATACAGATTATCATCTTTGGCAATTTTTTTAAATTTTTGATTTCGCGGAGTTTTTTTAACCAATAATATACCGAAATTATGACTTTCCACCAGTGCGCAGATTTGGTGGGTGTTTGTGTTTTTGGACAATATCCTGAAGTTAACTTCAATTTTAGGTGATAACGGGCTAATGTCTCCTTGATTTCAACTTATGTTTGTGGCAATCTGTTTTGTCCCTATAACGTTCTTGCCATACAGTAATTTTCTAGTATCTCATGATAACCATGTAAGTTTATATTTGGCTTAAAAATTGGCAAATTATGCAAATATCCCTATTTTTCTGATTTTTTGGGAGTCAAGAAAAACACTTTCTCAAATTTTTATTTGTGGCGACTTTTTTTCTTGCATAAAACACAGTCATATCTGTATGAAAAACAATGAAAAAAATCTGTTGCAATTATTTTGGGGTAACACCCTATCTTTACTGGACTACTAACATTACTGCCTCCTAAATCGTATTATAAAGGACACCTGATAAATTTGTTTTGGTCGTACAACTTGATGTTCGAGGCGGCTTAAACTAATGTGAAGTCATTGACAGGAGATAAGATCCTAACTAAGCTACAAAGGCGGAAGGAGATACAAATTTTAGGAGAGTTTTGGAAAGTGTCATATAGAAAAAATGCTTACAGGTAGTCACCCTTACGACCAAAATGGCAGAATGACACTTAAACAGATTATTATTTGAAATTGAATACCTAGGTTCTTTTAGTTTTCGTGACAATATAAGTTTTGATGATTAAATATATAATACCAAATTTTGTCTATTTTTTTAAACAAAATCCGTGAAATTAAAATGACCAATTTAAAGTGCAAAGTAGTCACCCTTGCGGTCATGATGAAACAAATGACATATGTACCCTCCCGTAAACGAAATGTGATTGAAAATTGAATGCATAGTTCTCATTGATTTCATCAAGCTAGAGTTCAGCAAATGGATTATCAAATTATTATTTTATTCCTCAAATCACAACATTGCCGAATAAGAAAACATGGTATTTCTAAAGTGCATTATTGTTGCAAGGCAAATCTAAACAAACAAATCGAAAACAGTTCCAATGAAGAGTAGCTGTGATGACAATTAGGAGTCCAACAGAGACTCGGAGAAGAAACAAGTCACACGATCGTTAAGACCTGACAGGCGACAATCAACTTCGTCAGCCTCCTAACAAAACAGCAGTCCCAGTCTGTAGGCGGCAGAACACACTTCCGAGGCATCACGCCCCCGTCTTGGACTTCACATAAAGATTTATGTACATTAACCGGCAGTTCGCTTACCTCCAGCAGCGACGCATGCGTAATACGACCTATAGGACAATACCGAATCGATGTCAATATTACTTGTCAGCAAGTTACTACAAAGATCGAAAACATGTCTTTGAAAAGAGAAATGATTAACGGCTTAGAGTGTGGGAGCGATGCCGCGTGGGAGAGCCGTGTTCATGGTTCTTACATCAACACCACCTTGTAATCTATCAGTTACGTATACAATCGATCATCGGGGTTTATATTTTACTTTCTGTTTATCAGTATTAACGAAATTGAGTTTCCTCTCAACAAAAGGATTTGTGTAATTGGCAAAATGTAGCCCCAGGACAGGAAATGTTATACTCAGTAGACTAGTGAAGACGTATATCAAAGATAAAATTACATCTATAATTAGCTTATTGTGTCCGTTCATATTGCTTGTAACTATGGTGATGTGTTATTGATAGGACTAGAGATTTGAGAAATATCTTGTCATTATCTGGTAATGCTAAGGGGAATATCAATGTTTAATACGTGGCTTACCAATATTGAGTATTTTACGGGTTGTGATATACTAGTTATCTCCCGTACACCATAAAATGGACTTCAAACCTCAGCGTGCTAACATACGAAAGATATATTTATAAGTTACATGACTGCTGGTAGCTTTCAGTAAAACAAAATGCTATTTCTGTTGACGTTTCTTGGCTTTCTGCTATCGATGCTCTACAGATTCTATCCAATATTGGGGAACTAAATCTGACATTTAGCCCAAAGTGCTAGAATTGTATCCGTCGCTCAAATTACAAATAGGTAAAAAGCATTTAAAGATGCTTCACCGCCGACAGAGCATTAATGATATTCATCACTTGAACAATATTTGGTGTTGAATCGTGTATATATATGCCTAATTAACACAAAAAATAACATAAAATAATTTATTTCGCCTTTGGTGCATGCGAAATCATTACTTCACTCCATAAAGGATAAATTAAATAACTTTTCAATGGTGGTAATGGTGTATAGTAAGTAACTTTTGTAACTGAAGAAAAATACTAAATCGTCTGGTCTTGTTTTTGATAGTCAAAAAATACCATTTGTCAGCGGTGGAGCATCTTTAACTTATTGATTGTCGCTTGGGAATTTTTGTCGTTTTCCGAAACAATATCTCCTTTATTTAAGGCCTTAATTTGGGCACGTCCGCACCTGTGAGAAATCTTCCTATGTCCTAGACATTTTGTTTGTTTGTTTGTTAACATTAACGCCCTATTAACAGTTAGGGTCATGTAAGGACGGCCTCCCATGTTTGCGGTGCGTTGCGTGTATAGAGTGCGTGATGCGTGTTGTGAAAGACTGTTGTATCTTCGTGTCGTGTCTTCTTGTATAGTGGAATTATCGCCTTTTTATAAGCATGCAGCCGAATACACCAAGCGAGAGATACACCATAGGTAATGAAACTGGTGCATATACTGCCGTATAACCGTTTATTGAATTTTTCGCGATTTTAACTATATTGAAAATTATTTTAGTTGTTTTAAATTTCATAAGGGCAAACAAAATAACAATTACTCTTACACGCATTAACCAAAATAGTTTGGTTTAGTGTAATCGGCTTAACGTCCTATTAGCAGTCTGGTTCATTAAAGACCGCCCACCGCTGTGTGTAATGTAATGCGTGTGTAGAGGTACTTGTATGTATGGTTTCAAATGCTGTGGCATTGTGGAACTCATGCCATTTTTATTCCGTCTTTGCATATTCAAGTAAGCTCCCTTGCGGGTAGCTACCGATTTTTACGTCATTATTTTGTGAGCGCAATTCACGTCAGTTTCTCCGAAAAGTATGACGTTACGCTCGCAAACACATGACGTCACAATCAATACCTACCCGCTAGTGCAGATAACTCTGTAAAATGCAAATTCGGAATAGTGCTTTGAAGCATGACGCCGAAGACACCAAACAACACATCCCATCCTATCGTAATCAAGATACTGTTACATCTCGTGAATTAGTTTTGACCATCTGCTGATGTAAGTTAGCCTCCTATTTACTTCGGATCCATTGATTGCGTGATCATTTTTCTTGTTGGTTTGACGTCCTTATAACATCCAATGCCATTCAAGAACGTATCAGGTTTATTGGTGGGGGAAAGTCGGCAAATAACCAGTGAAACCTACCCCACATGGATTTCGAACTCGCGACACAGAGGTGAAAAGCTTGAGATAATATCGCGGGACATTTTAACCACTCGGCCACCGCGGCTTCCTGTTTGATCAAAAACGGTGATTGTGGTAATATGCCACTGGAGCACTATTTATACAGCTTTGTGCTGGAGAGATAGTCGATGAGACATGGTCGTTAATTCACTTGCTTTGCCGGTATAACCTGCCTACTGATACATGGATCGTGGACGTTGATGCATCGCCAGTCGTGTAAAAACACATTAGGATTAATCTTAGAGAGTCGGTGTTCAACAACCTACGGAAGTGTGTTTACTGACAACTCGCCATTAAAGCCGTTTAAATGCTGCAGTTACATAATTTGGACTGGTAGTTAATAAAATGCTCGTAACAGTGTGACAACACATTGTTTTAAAAATTGATATCAGTTAATGAACTTCTGAAGTTGTGATGCTGAAACGCGAGATTGGATCTCTCTTAGAGCGAGCCTTCCCGACTGGAAGTGGTTAGCAGAGTAAATGTATTATCTGTTATATACATGTATATTTCATTATATTCCTCTTTAATTCGGTTAGATATACACAAAGCATGTGTAGCAAAATGATTTAAAGCATATATACTGTTTGCCTTTAATAACACCTAGTTGTAAGAGAATTGTTGAAATTAAAAAATGTTGAAGTGAAGAGTCTTGTCGTCTATCTCGTTGGGCAGCGATAACGACAAATGCGTAAACAATGTTAATTTTCTTGCTCTCGAATGGAAGGTTTAGTTTGGCTTATCAGGTTGAAAGTCTTATTAACAACTTTTAAGACTGTAAGAGCGACGTCTGACGTATGTAATGCTTAAAGTCCCACTACCTTTCCGAAACAACCTTTAATTTTTAAAATGGGAATGTAAAACGAGATCGATAATTTTGAAAAGTCGCAAAAGTTATTAAATTACCGTTAATGATAGACTCATCATCTTCTGAAAAAAAGTTGACTATTACTGCGCCAGACGGCAAAATAGCGAAATGAATCTAAAGTGGGAAAAAGCAAGAAATCTAGCATTCCCGACTGTTTGATGTTGTTATGTCAACTTAGGCCATCGATATGTATTTTCTTATGTGATTAATGTTTTCAAGAAACCTTTGAATTTTACTCCGGAAAGGTAGTGGGCCATTAAGGATGGTATTAATTGTTTTTGGGGCTGCCTCCCCTGTATGGAATGCTGGATGGTATTATGATTTGGGGCCTGCCTCTCCTGTATGCATTTGCATATGGATGCCATTGGATGGTACTATGTTTGGGGGCTTCCTCCCATGTATGCATTTGCATATGGATGGTATTATGTTTGGGGGCTGCCTCTCCTGTATGCATTTGCATATGGGTGGTATTATGTTTGGGGGCTGCCTCCCCTGTATGCATTTGCATATGGGTGGTATTATGTTTGGGGGCTGCCTCCCCTGTATGCATTTGCATATGGATGGTATTATGTTTGGAAGCTGCCACCCCTGTATGGAATGCATATGGATGGTATTATGTTTGGGGGCTGCCTCCCCTGTATGCAATGCATATGGATGGTATTATGTTTGGGGGCTGCCTCTCCTGTATGCATTTGCATATGGATGGTATTATGTTTGGGGGCTGCCTCTCCTGTATGCATTTGCATATGGATGGTATTATGTTTGGGGGCTGCCTCTCCTGTATGCATTTGCATATGGATGGTATTATGTTTGGGGGCTGCCTCTCCTGTATGCAATGTATGTGGATTGTATTATGTTTGGGGGTTGCCTCCCCTGTATGCAATGTATATGGATGGTATTATGTTTGGGGGGTTGCCTCACCTGTATGCATTTGCATATGGATGGTATTATGTTGGGGGTTGCCTCCCCTGTATGCATTAGCATATGGATTGTATTATGTTTGGGGGGGTTGCCTCACCTGTATGCATTTGCATATGGATGGTATTATGTTGGGGGTTGCCTCCCCTGTATGCATTAGCATATGGATTGTATTATGTTTGGGGGGGTTGCCTCACCTGTATGCATTCGCATATGGATGGTATTATGTTTGGGGGCTGCCTCTCCTGTATGCAATGCATGTGGATGGTAATATGTTTTGGGGGTTGCCTCTCCTGTATGCAATGCATGTGGATGGTAATATGTTTTGGGGGTTGCCTCTCCTGTATGCAATGTATATGAATGGTATTATGTTTGTAAAGTGCTAACTTACTGAAGCAAGCCGCCATTGCTTCCATTTCGAACCTGCGCAGTATCCAGGGAGATTTGATAGTTTTTTTCCCCATACGCATAAAGTGTATTAAGTGTATGAAACAAAAATGCATTTGTCAAATGAATTTGTAAATATCAAGCAAATTAAATGCATGGCTTTTTAAAAGCAAGTGTTGCTTAAACCTATGGTGTGATGCTATTATCCACTGTCTTCTCAATTTTTCAACTAAGCTGTACCTTTGTTCGCGTGGTCGGGAGGAATAATGGGAATCGGCTTTTGGGTTGCTTATCCCTAGGTACTCCGGTTTCTTCAAACACCAAGACCAGTCGGTTGCTTTCATTTTTTCCAACAAAGCTGATATGTAGTGGGTTCTATATTATACTTCTGTTAAAATCTGGTCTAATTCTTTTTTGGTTTGAGTTTTAAAGTTATGTATGTATTCCTTATTTGTGTAACTTCTCAGAAAACATTTGGCAATGCTATAAACCCATCGTAGCCCTACAACTTTGGAAATACAATGGAACATAACAAGACAACAATACGAAGAGGCATAGCAAACGGAAAAAAAAAATCTAAAACAAATGACATTGAGAGTCTGTTCCATTAAAGACTGTATAAATGGATTACTGCAAACCATTTTGATATATCCCTAAGGAGAGCTTCCACGTCAAACGAAGCAGAGTAGGATGTCATACGAACGCATATTAATCCCAAGTCTCTAAAAGGCTCCAATAGGTCTGCCGGGATCGTTTTTGGAGTTGTATGGCGTAGCGTGAAGATTTTCATTTCACAAATGTAGGAAGCACCGTTAATAACGTCTACACATTAATTAAGCCGTATACGACCTAACTACACGTATGAAGGGATGACTCGCTATTGGCCCCGTAACGTGATTCATTAGACACGCTCCAGTAGTAATGAGATAAGAGGACGCTATTGGCTGGCATTATCCTAAGCGTTAGACCGCCATATCTGGGGAGAACAGATCCGTCTTTAATGAAATCCCAGGAAATCTCCGAGTAATGCTAATATAAACATTAAACAACCCTGATGCAATAAGTAAGCCAATGTGTCTACCGTTAAGGGACTCATTACCAAAAGAGATTACATCTGAATGTCGGTAACATTTTGTGGAAGGACGACATTGCACATGGCTTTCAGGTGATACATCTGTGTGTGATAGTACTTGTGGTACTCTATTAATTTACAGAAGTATCAAAGGAGTTTCTTTTACTACTTTACCCCAACAGAAGGTACAGAGCACAAGAAGAACATGTACATTGCGCGGCTTTTTGAAAGTCATTCAGTTCATCATATGCGACCCTGAGGAAATAATTACCAAATGTCAAAATGTAGCTCTCTCTAACTAAATGCGTTAGTACGTTGTTGTTAGAAGTAAGTGGTCCTCCTTGTGTCGTGTATTTTATTAGATACTAAAAAGTAAATTTGGTGGCAGCAGAATGTTTTTCTCGTTCTTAATGTATACTCTTTAACTGTTAGGGAAAATAAGGACAGGTAAAAAACGAGGTTGACAATGCAGATGAATAAGGAATAATTTTCATAATTAGTGACAAAGTAAGAAAAGAGAGAAAGAAGAATGTTAATTACCTTTGACTTACAACGGGTAATGACCGTTACATTAGTCAATAGTTTCAAGGAAGCCTTAAGGTTTATTATGTAATTTCATTATCGGGGACAAATAACACGAGAAGCACATATTGACGAATAAACTCCTACCCAAGGGGCATATCCGCCCACATAACTCATGTGTCAAGGAGCAAAAAGCTGTAATTCCAATTTCCCGAGAGCTCTTCATTTTGAAGAATTCAATAATGAATGATACGCCTTCTGTTTATGAGCAGAGGTGACATTTCTGGTCCCCTTAACAACTATGTCTGCCAAAATACTAGCTTTCAATCATCTGAGGCGTGGTAAAAATCATGACACTGGTATAATGAGTCCAAATTAATTTAGTCCTTTTCGAGGTCATAAATTACTTGAATATGTTACATTGGTATCAATTTGAAATATTGTCTTTCACATTGTCTAACATCCAAGACGATATCCCCGATGTAAAATGTTCCAAGAAGTCTCGTCGTTTTTGTGGAACTATTGTCCATGATACCGAAGCAAACTAAGTTATCCATTTTGAATTTATAACCCTCCCCTGTTATTGTCGCCAACCCCTTTCGAGGCTATAATCCTTTTATTTTTGTCATGTTTGTTATTTTTGTTGTTGTTAATTATAGTCTCTAACAATTATTTCTGAACGGGGGTAGATGAATGATTGATGAAGGAAAACGTTATATGTCCATAGCCTTATGACGCCCTGACAAGAGGTTTACTATAGTAACATGAAATCTACATAAACTATGTATTTATCTCTTATTCTTATTAAATCAACCTCAGTAATGAGAATTCCAACGAACAATGGGGTATAATGCTGAAAAGGATTTCTAAAAATATATGATATTATGATAACCTGTGCTTTCCATACGATCAATAAATATGGCTATTTATTTGAAGTCTTCTGTTTTGTTTCATTTCCACCCATGACATATTTGATGACAGGATCGTTAATCCCTACGTGTATACACTTGTAATGGGATCCACGAGCTGACACCTGGGTACCTGGCTCTGTTACAGCGATTAGTGTCCAGCTAATCCTACGAAACTAGGGACTGTTCATGCCACTCTAACGACATTTTTATTGTAGCTATAACTCTGGCTTTGACTGTTATTGATAAAAGCTATTTTATGTCTCTAATTACGAGTGTGGGGGCCATGTAAATTTATTGTTTACAAGAAGCGAATGCTATTTAACTCAGTCGGACCTTCGTCAACAAGACTCGTATGTTTAATATATTGTATAACATGATTTATTCGCAGTGTGGAGCTTTCAAAGTATGAGGACAAAATAAGTTTCATTTTCTTGTATAGCTGAATTAGATTCATTTGATGTAAGCAAGCATTGCGTTTGTATATATTTGCTTATATACTGTAACATGATATATATCAGTATGTACATTTATTATAAAACTAGTCATTAACTTTGACCCAAAGTCAACCTCTCTATTATTCGAAGTACGGGTACATGAAATATACTAGTGGGATAGTAATGAATTCCATATTGGTTAGCTAGTTGATAAGACTTTATCTCTCCTATGAACAGCTAAGGTCAATTACCATTGTGTGCAATGCGATGCCTGTGTGAACATATGTATGTTTTGTGAGGTTGCGGTCTATTCGTGTTTTGCCTCTTTGTCATTGGAAACTCCTGTCCTTTTTGTAGTCCTGTCTCACTGAAGCATGCCACCAAAGACACAGTATATATACCTCCCAGGTCACATAATATTGACGAAGGGCAACCAGTTGACATAAATCATCAGTGGCGCCAATCAACAGCAGAAACTATGTATCTTGGCCACGGGACAGAACCAAGAACCTTCATCACAGGGGCTAGCACTCAACTCAACGCCGAACGTGAGGTGGCATGATGGGAGACGTAAGGAAGAAGAAAGTAAGTTAGGAAGAAACAAAAGGAGAAGATTTCAAATTAGATCGCCTTTTACACTACCTCGTGCAATTAAAGCAGCAGGTACAAATCTATCGCCCTACACGCAGAGAATATATTAAAACAAGTCAATCCTTCTGTCGCTTAAAATACCGGTATATATGAAACGCGAGATTTCACATCGACTAAGTTTAGTTACCTTACGAGACAGTTTTAATTGCAATTACATATTATATATCGAAACAGGCGGATGAAAAACATATATTTCATGTACAGATTAGAACCGCAGCGTCATTGATATCTTATGCGAAAGTACGGCAATGAAGATCTCGTTAAGAGACTAGTGCCGACCGTTACTCCAGACCTTCATCTTGAGGGACATTTTCAAGAATTAATGTTCGCGACCAAATCCTTAAATATATAAACGTGGTATGTATGTCTCGAGGCCAAGGTCGTTGAGAATTTTCATAATATCCCAAGCGTCGACTTTGCGACCCGCATAATTGGCGAACTGTCGTTTTAGTCTGTATAAAGTCTTTGTGTACGAGACTTCTAACGTGTAGACCCAAACACTTCCGGCAAAAACAATGATATTAAGGACGTTTCATAAATAGGTGCTAAGTGGTTTGGTGGAATTAAATAAAGCGGTCTTACAATAGAGAAGTATATGCATAAAATTCCATGTAACAATATGGGACATCACTTATACAAATATATATATACATCACTTATACATATATATATATATATATAGGTAGGAAATATAAATTCCTATCTATCGCCCTGTACTTAAGGAATATGTCTCCACCCCAGAAAAGAAATAAAGGTGACACATTTCCAGCACTATAATTCGAATGAAATGTGTCAAGTCATCTTCAATCATAATCGACATATATAAGTAGGGTCTAGGCCAGAATTAATAGGTGATTTACATGAATAAAGTCAGTTCCCATGGTCTGTTAAGGTATACCATCACTTATAATCATCACGCCATAATCCTGCTATACAGCACAAACTTAGCGCAGTCTCTCGAAACATATGCACTATAATCTTACAGGTAGTGTGATGCTGCAGTCTCCATCCGCACTGTATGTACAGAAGACCGTCCTTAATTAACTGTTGTTGGAAATAGGACATTAATCAGTCAAATCAACCAACCTTCCATTTAGGAACAGCTTCCCAAGCATGTCTTGTGCTGACATTGATGTTATGAATGTTTGTTTTGGGAGACTGCGGTTATTCGTATTATGTCTTCTTGTCGCATTTAACATTGCTTTCTCATTGAAAGTATTAAATATAACGAAGGTGTTAAATAGATGATAAACAACAAGCATCAAACCTGTTCCAGTAGCAAGGAAAGGGTTTTGACAGAGGTGATATATCAAAACAACGTATTGCAATATACGGCAATACTAAAATAAAGTTCATTCTTTGCGACATAGGTTGGTTTGGATTATTCGGCTCAACTAGGGTCATTTAAGGACAGTTTCACACATATACAATGTTTTCCCCTATATACAGGTATACAGGTGTGTGAATGTCTATATATTGTAATTGGCTATAATGTAGTAACAGCGTATGGCAACATATCACCATGTGAATGCAATATTAGGCTTACCTTTTCCCGCGGTTGCCAAACCTCTGTCATGTCGACATTCATGCCTGTACTTTTAGAATTCGACCGCACCGCCCTCCCAGATGCGGCCATTTCTCGAGGGAACGTTTCCAGTGTTGCTATTTTGTTGTGCTATCCCAATGAACATGTATTTGACACCGTGACGTTCTACACAGAATTTGTTGACGTGTTTTTAACACCAGTTACTTTGAATTTTCACCATCTGAACACGTGTATTACACCAAAATGATGATGAATGCGGGGTTTACTTCGACGTTTTTATGCTGTGACTAGAACAAACCGTTCACCAATAGTCTATAAAGGTCACAATTCATATCCTAACGAATAGTACTTCCAAATAGGAATCTGTTTGTCTCTTCCAAACTGTTCCTCCGTCCTGTAAACGCTGGGTGGATCCAGAAGATATTCCCTCTGTCTGGTTTATACACAAAATAGAGACGGCGATATTCAACTCCTGTTCGTCCCTACTTGGGAAGGTGGACAATGATATTTGGCCGGATCGTTATGGCAGTGGACAATCCAGTGTCACCGGCAGCCGCACAGTATCTGCCAGTAATTAACGTACTGTGCCGACACCAGGCTCACTATGACACTCCACCAGCCTCTTCTGTTCCCAAAACCCAACAATCATTGACAAATTGATTTTCTGAAATAAGAAAAAGACAAATAGATTTTGTAGTGGAGCATGATCGATATATTTTAACATGTATATATTTAAATATGTGTAATAATACAGCGGCGTTATAGACTAGCGGAGCGCCGGTGACAAGACCGCACCTCGGGTGACAGTAATTTGCTGTGAGAGACTTGCCCTTATATTCTATAGCAGCCTCTATCTGTTTGTGTAACACGTTGATAAACAAGCACAGGGGGCTCGTTACACCGAACGTCATTAAAAGGCGAAAAGACGGGATTCCATCGGTGGTCATTTACATAGAACCCATCGCCTGTTGACTGAATCAGACGACACCGTATGGTTTTGGTTCTAACCTTTCAAGAGTCGGTTACATGCTGTTTGTCCTAATTCCACGGTGTATAATATTCATTGATATCTGTATGAGCAGTACTTTTGAAAGCGATTTTTATTATTACTGATGGTAACATTATATATATATATTATCAGGTTTAATGCGTCTTTACATCGAAAAGACTTCCCCTATGAATTATATATGTTCATATAGCAGCATTCGTGTGATATATGTTTGTATCCGTCTCTTTATGCCAATCACTATATCCATTTTTTATCTTGATATTCAGTTCAAACGCCATGAAGAATCTAACAGCTGTTTTTTTTCTGTACATCTCCCCGGTCATTCGAGTGTAGTGAGGAATGTTTGTCATATCATCTGCCATTAGATATAAAAATTTTAATAAATATATTTAATGAATTTTTAAACACGTGTATGTAAAGCACGTATGAACGAAATTGTTATGTATTTTCTAGACATTTATTGAAATATTGATACCTGCTTGTTTGTTATGGCATTTTATAACCCGGTGTATCTTTAAAATTCTTTGCCAGTATATGTTTAAATTTATATATTGACATTTTTGTCCTCGCATCAAAAGTTGTCACTGTATCTCCAATCTTGTTATTCTCTTTATGGAAAATGAATAGATAGTGAATGTGATCACTACTTTGTTAATAAATCTTTTCTATAAATAAATTTTTCACGTGCGATCAAAAACCGCGAAAATAAATCGCCGAAAAAATATTTCAAAACCGGTAAAGTTCGCAAATTAAATCTTCATACAAAGTGCTTTTTAACGAAAACGCAAACGAAAGAAAAAGCACAAGTACCAAAATTTGTCTTCAAATTGTGAAGTTTTCATTTATAATTATCTATAAATACAGTACTTACAATTAGCATTTGGATCTAATGTTTATATGGCTTTTTCAACTTATAATCAGAAACTCGAGATAAGAAGAGCAATAGATTTATCATAAATATATTTATATAAACATTTGTGGAATGAAATAATTAAATAGTTCTGAAAAAAGTATGCTAAATGACTCTTTAATAAAGAAAGAGTATGCAAGTTTGAGGGTACATGAATGATAATATATGGAAATTAGTATGAGAGCCTTTCTGTTCATGTATGTAAAAAAAAAAAATAAAAAAAAATAATACCTTATATAAGTTTCTTTAGAGTTGCTACACTTGTCATTCATTCTTATCGAATTCAATAGTCCTGTCATTCTTTATACGTTACGTTTCTAACATCATAAATCTCTATATATAAGCATACTATTATGTACCTTTAATATATATATCTGTGCATTTATTATTTAGATAACCTCATTATGGTCCATTATGCCACTACGTTTCGAAACACACACTTTTATACATGAGCATTACACATAATTGCAAGATCGTAAATGGCAAATTATTTGACGGTTTTTCACGTTTCCTGGAACGTTTCTCGTTTTCACAATAATTGTTATATCATGTAACTCGATCTCACACTAATAAATACAAACACCTGCTATGTGTGAACGCCAACTGTGAAAGCTGTCCTTAGACAACATTGCATACACTTTAAGACTAAAGTTATTTTTATTGCTGAACCTGTCATTACGTTCATTAGTTCACTCTCTGAGTGTATGTGTGTATAAGTCATCTTCTATCATATACGAACGATGGAAACAATATTAGGATCAAAGGTAAAACTATTGTGCGGCCATCAATAGCGATTTAGGTTCAGATGTATAGTTTCTCTTTTTCCTAATGTCTACCTTGTCACCGCCTTACCTTTGGCATTGGGTTGAACGTTCGCTTCTATGGGGGAAAGTGTTAATTGCTTTGTTCCTAGTACTTCCTACTTAACGTTTAGCATAGCGAGTGCGGTAAGACTGTTTCGTTCGTTGTCTCTTTACTGTTTGTTTGATTAATTTACGTCATATTAACAGACAGGGTCATGTTAGGACGGTCTCCCATGTGTGCGGTGTGTATATGAGTCTGCTATTCGGTGTCGTACTTCAGCTAAATACCCCAATATAAAAAAGGAGAGCTCCACCATTACAAAGATACACAACACGGATATACTACAGCCTCCCAAACTATACAAACGTTGACATATTGCATTTATACAGGAGAGACCGTTCTTATATGGCTTGTTTGTCGAGTCCAATCTGCCACTAAACCAAAACATAAATGTATGTGCCTTCATGTCTCTACATTGGTATCCTTCTCATCAACTGTATGTGTCTCTATCGCGTCATATTATACATGTATGTGTCTTCGTGTCTCTATCTTCTCCTATCTCTATTAATTCATCAATACAATCTCAACCCGCCTCTCACTTCATCTGCCTTGCCGTGATGTGTTTCAGGTCTGTTTGCTTAAATGGCAATTTATCAGTATCCACCGATGGGGAGAATGAACGCGATACACGCCTGTTGGTTGTCATTTTGGAGATTGATTTTGTCGGAAGTCACAACATCTTGGCCCCATATGTCTGTCGTAGAATCACCACCTTTAGCAGGACTCATATGGCCTGGCCAAATAAAATCTGATATTTATGGAACAAGAGTTGTGGTAGTAATAGTGCTCGTAAAGGCGTATATAACCTACACAACATGCACGAAAGCATACTAATTAGTAATATTATATTGGGCATGTATATATACCCACATACTAGGAAGATGAGCCTAGGCCTATTTATTCATCATCGTATAGGGGCATCCATAGCCACATGGCATGTTTGATTGGGTTTATTAGACTTTAAACGTCTTATTACAGCCAAGGTCATTTCAGGACGGCTTCCCATGTGTGCTCTACATTGCATGCATGGATGTTACATGAGACGTCAAGACATTGATAACATTATAAACTTTCCGCAAATGAAGCATTTGTAAAATGTTACTAGGCCAACATTTAGGCACACATGCAGGGAATAGCGGACATAAGGATAATCTTAATGAACATATGCACTCATTTAATAGGCAATGCGTTTTCGCATAAGGCCCCTCCTATGTGATGTTTTAGGTACGATCAGGCTGCTGTATGTTTGTGTTTGTTTTGTCCCCGTGCGATGTCGAAAGTCTTGTCCATTTTAAAATGCCATTTCACTCCCTGACTCATATTGTCAAAGATACCGAACAGTGTATCCCATCCGATCATACCATACTGGAAACCGGTGCACTAGTCGCACCACTCGCTTTATGCTGAACACGTCGACTCCAGCTTTTACAAGCTATCACTAATCCACACACATCTGTAGACACTGCCATTTTTATTATCAAATATGGTTGTTCGTTCATGACACATCACCCTGTGGCGTCATAAAAGAGTTTAGAGAGGATATAATTATTTGTTAAAATAATGAAATATGTATCATGTCTAGTCTTCGTCAAAGGAGACAACAGCAGGTAGCATGGGTCTAACACCTTAATACTTCAAGGGCAGGGACGAACAGAAAAGTAAGGGAAGTCATATTTTATGTTGAATATATACTCGTGCAACAAACAGTAGAGGAAATAATTCTATAGGGCGCATATGCACTGTCCTATGAAGTTTTATCGACAATATATACCACTGAGACTTACAGCGCTATTTCATTATTCATGATTCCATTGCATGCCTTTCGCAGTGATGCGGAATTGAGGATATAGAACTGGTAACAACTATTTCGCCAATAATTCTGAAAACACTATGGCAGGAGTTTGTCTCCAAAAGACACGAAGCGTTTATTTATATGGTGGTGGTGAGGGAAGTTAAGTTGTATAAAGTAAGAGTTCCTCTATTGCAGGGAGACACCATACGGATGTCCACACAATACATTTGTACATACAGACATTCATACGCAACATATCGCCTACAGTGGGGGCCGTCCTGGAATCATTAAAGCTATTATTATGAATTTTTGCCTATCTTTGTTTTTTTTTGTTTATTTGTTTGATTACAGTAAGGCAGTACTTACATTACTTAGATTTTTGATATTCAGCAATATAGTCATTAAGGTTTTCTATCCAACCTGTCTTTGTTATCCTTTTTATGATTATATATCTGCAAATATGCTTTGACTTTGATACAGAAACTTTGAATGTCTTTCGATAAGATATGTTGGTGTGAAGCTTCGACAAATGCGTTGTTACTGTAAATATAAGATGTGCATTAAGCTAGACTTACCGTTTTCATCATGACATCGTAAGCTGCAGGTTTAATGGATATTTTCAATAAATCTATTTGTTCTTAAAAGAGAACGTTTTTCATATTATCCATGTTGTTTCATGGATTAAGCCAGTGTAATTTTCCTGGAGTAGCGAAACTAAGTCTTTCGAATATATGGTTTACACACAAAGCGTAGTTGCAAGTGACGTGTAAATTAAAACAAACATTCCCGTTTCCATGGGAACCAACTGCTGAGAGGATAGTTTGTAATTTCATACAAAAATGAATTATCAAAGACCAATTGTAAGAGGCATCACAGTGATATTAAAGTTTGGTTTTGTTTATGCGATCGGTGGTTTGTTGGTAATAGCGGAAGATGAACGAGCGGCTTTAGTCTGAATTCCACTTAATTAATAGAAGACAAACCAAAGAAGAACTGAATTGCATTAATTGTTTTTTTCCGAGGTGTTAATACGCAGGAATTCGATCCTAATGTAATTACCTTAGTGAAGACAGACGAGCTAATCGAGAACAAGCAGCCGTGGCAAGAGGGAACCTTAACCGGTGTTCTTCACAATGCAGCTACTCTATCTCGTTACGGATATCTGTACGAATCTGCTCTTTTTTCTATTGATGGATTTCACATGACAGTTGTGTTTTTTAAACTCTTTTGTTAGGATGTTCCATTCATCTATTGACTTTTATCTTGTACAGACCATCGGCAATGTCATTTAAGGGCGACATTTCTATCAAAGAAGTGGGGCAACTGGTTTGCCAATTGTTTGCGTAATGCAGCCGGATAAAACGTGTGTCATTTGGTGTCGTTGGCGACTGGGCATTACTTCTACTATTACACAACGAGGCATAACAAGAATACAACACAGCTTCAAGCATATTCACAAACGCAACGTATTACATACAGGAAATGGCCTTAGATAAATGATATATATACTAAATTGATTGTAAATGGCAAGTATTTAACCAAGGAATTTGCTGAACAAGGAGAACTGTGGCCAGGTGTAAGTTAATAGATCTCAATACGTCAATTGTGACACAAAGAGAAAATCTAAACGGCTGGTTTGTCATTAATAAGCAAATGTCTTCATGATTATCGATCCGACATATAACAAACTACTGCGAAGGTATATGAAAATTAAACGTTATGTTTCTAAAGATACATAGTTGGAGATGACTAACATAGCCACTGCCTGTGCTAAATCTAGATATATCTTTCCGAAATAACATTGTATGAAATTTACTGTTAACAAACCATAGTTCTCGGTCAATCTACGCACTGGCATTGTCTGATAATAACTGCCCTTAGTCCACGAGACCCGGAATCTGAGCTACCTGTTCGATCGGCTGAGTAGGGGATTAATTCAAGATCAATTCTGCGCAGTCATACCTATGAAAGGGGATACAAACTAATTATTGATCCCTTTAAATCCCCTCTAACACAGCCCCATAGGGAAACGTTACATACCTGGAATGACTTCCGCATCAAACGTCCACGACATATTTCGATGACACCGATATTGTTGTGTTAGTTATGTTTATGCGTACAATGTTGTAAAAATAGTATATATCCAAGAGAATTATCTGATATCTTTACCTATGTACCTTGAGGTATATATGTGTATCCCTAACCGCTTTATGTTGGGAGCGTTATCTAAATTGTGTTTGAAGAGCTCATTGCTATCATTTAGGATTATTTACAGATGGGACTTTAATGTCACACATGTGTGTATGTTAGACCTACACGAATTCTACCTCTGGCAAAGACCGACTGAGCTCCCTATTGAGCTCCAGCCAATGAATTGTCGTATTTATTGTATTTCTTGGCTCTCCATTATCAACTTCCGGTATGGCATCCTGTGTCGATATGATATTGAATGCCCGGATCGAAACTCGGTTATGTCAGCCCAATTACAATACACTCGTTTTGATGCGTCAACGCTATTCATATTTTAATCATCCTCCTAGAATTTTCATATTTTATCGACAAAGCAGGTCAGGGGATAAATCCAAATTCGATACGAAGAAATGGTTCTATGAATATTGAATTATGACATACTCAATAAATACATGTTCATGTATAGACACTAGCTACAGCAATAAAGATGTTAATTATTCATAAGTGAATAGTTATATCACCCATGGCAGAAGATAATCTTTATGACTTGGAAAAATGCTTTTATCACGAACCATTTCAACTAATACATAGACTCGACTCTTTTATCCGAAAGTGAAATTAAGCAAGAAAAGTTGTTTGGCTCGATGAATTCGGATTTGTGGTCATAACTCTTCCTCGATTGCCACGTTGGCTTTATTAAATGCGTTGGAATTCTCAATCTCTCACCATAATCGATACTATAAAAATAATCAATAATTCAATATTGATATTCAAACATTAAATCCATTCATGTAGATTTGTTTATGTATTAAAGGATTAAAGGAGCGTTTCAGTTCGTGGTCCACATTTCTATAGATGAAATTAATACTTCCTGAGAGGTGGATGAAACAATGATTGTGCAACGCGCCAAAGACAGTCTATATTGAAATAATTATATTTTGCTCAATTGCAGGATGACAGTGACATCTCTATCTTTCGGATACAGTATTCGAATTGAACTTATTTACTCCTTTTCACACAATTGAAAAGACACCTGATGTCGGGATATTAATTTTTAAATCAGTAACAACGCTTCAATAGATTTTTGGGAATGTCAAAATGAGGAGAGATTCTGGTCAGTATGTTTACAGAAACATGTTAGAGAGCGTTTCTACATCATCCGGCGTCTGAGGTATGGGATAACTAATTAATTTGTTGGCAGAATGATCATGTCGTTTTCTACAGTATATGTAACGTCCTACGGACAGTTACCGTGGCTACAACAAGACACACCAAATAGATCATAACCATTGATCATACTGGTAAATGCTGACGACCAGAAAGCAAAACGAAATGTCGTTTATAGTGAATGTATGAGTAAAGAGTCATAATTCTCATTTCTTTAGATAAGAAAACACAAATCCAAAGACTAGGGAGATAACGAAAGCTTTGAAGATGGAATTTTTCACTCAAAATGGAAAAAAAATATCACATTGCATATGATCTGAGATAATTTCCGCCCACAGACAGGTAGCACGACCTTTCGTTATAGCATGTCCGTGATACAAGAAGACAATGGTGGTAGGTAGATTTTATAGCATACAATAGATGAAAAATAAGTATAGATGTAAAAAGTACCATTTATATGATGTCGTCATTGGATGTTCACATAAGTGCTATCATGTTAGGTCATACAATTCATTGGTTCTCACAGGAAACGGAAATAATTGTCATAACAACATAATGTAATACATGATGGTGATGGGGACACAGAACGACGATGTATGCATGAGGATTTATAATGATTACTATGGCGACGTCTACCATGTCGACGTAATTTCGGAAAGCTCCATTGTAAACATAATTATTGACATTGCAATTCTTGACACTTCATTCCGCATGGTATTCTGGACATAATTCCAATCAAAATAAATATCAAACTAAGTAAAAGAAAATGAAAAAAGTCATTTAAGTCTGTTGTTGTGTTGCTCGAGAACTTTAACTTAATGTTAATCAAGTTAATACACCAGAAAGTTTTAAATTATATTGTTTAGCAGTCATCGTGATCACAAGGGATTTAAAATCGCTTAAATAATGATCTGCAGTCGTTATATCATGAAGTGATAAGCCACAAATGACAATTTACATTTATTTCAGGTCGATGCCCCAGCTTATCAACCTCCTACGGCTATTTCACAGGTAGCTGACCAACCCTCGAACGGTCTCGGCCCGTGTTTGTACTACGAACTCATATCACTGCAATTTATCTGTTTGTAGAAGACAGTAATTTCCGACACTTCGTCATCGTCATAGTTGAGAGTTATGATTTAATAGAGTGATGAAAAATGTTTGTCCTTATCTCGCGATCACACCGTAGTCATAAAACTAGCTGAATAACATGTTATGTTTTTGCTACCCCGGGGGTAGAATTGCTATACACACGGTTCTATTTCAAATAGGGATTCTGCGGGGAGAGAGTCGGTCTCGACCTGTAAGAGAATGTTCCGGGAGCAGGTCCTCTCCCTGAGGGAAGACCTGTTACACAGAGTATCTTTTATCGCTTACCCCCGGGCAGACGATAAATGACGCGCGCCTAACAAATAGATTGTCAGGCATGGGACATGCATACACAGCTTATATTGATTTTATGCAACATTTTCACCGCAAATCCAGCCTTTTTCTCTCGTGTTAAAACCATTTCCATGCATCGCTACCATTTCATCAAAGAATTGTATAATAGAGATTGTATAACGTTATCTATATCACAAACTCCCGAACATCCATCACAAATATGGACATTATTTCAACATTGTGTGTATGAAGTCTGTAAATGATGTAAGAAACTTACCGCAGTCCGTGCACCCTCTACTCAATCAATGACGATGCTGGGGTATACTGACAGACGACATCTCCCGAACATTTCCCGCCACTTCGGCTCACACCACATTCCATTGATTTAAAGCGTTCGATAGTGTTTGTGTATTGGAGTGCTGATTGTATACCACAATCCCGTCTAGATCAGAACCTACTGCACACCAGACATGGTGGGGTCATTGGATCTTTCATGTAAATGTCCCCTATTGCTACAGTCAAGTAGGTTAAGACGTCCAGTTCGTAACCGTAGCTGTACATGATGGCATGCACGACCTTGGCAAAACACGTCTGGCGCGTGTTTGCTCTACTTGAGCAAGAGACTGCGATTCTAAATCTGCGCAAGCCAGCATTATTTTTCTCAGAAACTTTTCTGGAGACACGAAACTAGTAATGCGACACGGAAGAGTACATGTCAAATTCACCGTTCATGTACGTTTCATATACATCTTGTAATCTTGTTGATCACTTGTTGTTCCCTTTCATCCTTGCTGGAGTTTTCTTGATCTCCGTAATTTCTCACGTTCTAAGTGTTCTGCTCTTCTGTGCCTTGTCATCAATTATATGTATGCTTGTCGATTATCACCCATTCTCAAAAGAAACTGGATCTTTAAAGAGTATTCATCATATTGAAAGATGACGAAATTATTCTGACGTGTTAAGAAATAAATATCTTTCTATTCTTTTGTGGCTTGTACACGAACTTAAGATACAGCATGGCAGCTACATATCACAACGTCTGTCTGTCATTATAAAGCTACGTTATCGCAACTGTGGTTTGCTCTATTCGAATTACATAACGTGCAGACAAGTTGGAGAAATTCAATCGGTGGATCGATATGGATGTCAATGGCCTATTGTTATCTCCAGTCATAAATAAACGAATAGATACCTAAACTCTAATACCCATAATCATTGGTTGTAAAATGTCGTAGTAACTTGTTAAGAAGTTGTGGTTAATCAATTCTGCCAGGGAGAAAATACACTTTGCAAAAAATCATGCACAGAACAAAGTGTCATTATCTCTGAAAAGTAGACCTGCATCACAATCAGAGTAATTTGATGAATCACTGGAGCTTAATGAGAAACATCACACATACAGTAGATATCAAATTCTTATCTTCACATGTTTACCTGTCTTGCTAAAGCATCTACAGCCTATATTCGCCAGACTTAATCTATCATGATTACACGTGTTTACCTGTAACTGTACACTCGCAATATTGACCATTTGTTTCTAAACCGATGCAGACATACATTAATACATTAGTACTGATTATTCGTACTATTTCATGCCGATGTTAGCCTTTGCTTGGTAAAACAATAGGACATGAAGTCCGGAGAAAAATAGCCCGACTAATAGATATTCAAGTTTTTCGTCAAAACATGTGCATTAGCAAAAAAACAGCAGGAGAGGTGTATCGTGGCCTTATAAATAAGAGCAATCCTGAATGGAACGACATCAATGGTTGACGATGTAATGACCTCCGACTGAGACAGTATAGTAAGGATAAATCATGTTTGCTGTCTATAATAAAGTATTACAACTTGAACAGGTACATATGTATACAATAAATACAAGGTACGCTTCAGTGATATAGCACTATAAAATATATAATAAACGCATCTATTAAATGAAGGCATAAAACGAACATACCACAGTCTCCCAAAACAAACAATCATCACATGAATTGAAGCAGCTGACATGGGAGGCCAACCTTATATGGCTTAAAATGTTGATACGATATCTAAGGAAGTAAAATCAAACCCATTTATTTACTGCCCAAATCGTCGTTTATCTAATAACAAATTCTGGTCTTTAAAACAAGGTCTTCTAAAACACAAAAACTTACTAATCACAGAAATTTATACAGGGTTGTGACGTTTAATGGCCTTATATTTTATAGGCGAAAAAGTCATTATTCTGATAACTGTATCAAGTGTCAAATATATTAAAATTCGTTATCATGCCCAGAGCTTCTTCTTAGTAATAACTTTAGTGCTATTTACACAGAGTTTTGTGTTACACAGAACAAACATTAACAAAATAAAAGGTATAAAAACATATGCGTATTCTTTCTCAAGTATAGGATGTTTAAATCCGAGGTATTGATGAAAATGAAATTATGCTCTCTCGTCAAACCGATCGATTGCGAAGGTATCAAACTAATTTACACTTGTTGTTTAATCAATTGTTGAGCGGGTTTTTGTATCTCTTGCATGCATAGAGGAGCACTTCACAGCAGCATTAACGAACATATCTAGCTTGCATTGCTGCACACTGTAATAATCAAATCACAATAAGCAGTTGATTAATCAGCGCGGCTCGAGAACCTCGATCAATGGCAACTGAACAGTGCTTCTTCGAATGGTTAAAAATAAGACTTTGTAAAACTTTAATGGAATATGATTATTACTCTCAGGACTTGGCATCATTTGGTTTTACCAGATTGCTGTAGGCTGCATAGCGATGTACAAATATAACAAGAATACACACGAGCGATTGCGTCTTTAGTATTTTAGTGTGAGGCTGTGTGTTTTTGGTATGGAAATCTATAGGAAAATAACGACATGTATCCAGAGTGAATAACATGAGGATTCTATCCCGCTCACATATTAAGTTCATTACTATTCATAGCCGTATCAACCTGACCGGGAACCTACTCAATATAACATTAACCTTATGATCTAGGAATATCTATGCACTCGTCAAACTAGCGGGCACTGAATAACTCCATTCTCATCGACCTAGCAGGCACCTAATGTACTTCATGGCGGGCACTAAATATCGCCTCTCATCAAAGAAGCAAAGAAAAGGACACTGAATATAGTTCAGTAGACACTTTGTATTTTCGTACTGATCTAACAATTTGGCACTGAATATATCCGTGTTCATCAACGTTATCTAGCAGGAACTGAACGTGTCAATGCTCATCTAGTTAGCAGGCACTGGATACCCATATACTCATCCCCTCCAGCTAAATGTACATAATAGCATAGCGTGTGCTAAATACCCTTCGCAAGTATTTCCGTACCAGTCGACTATTTCCGTGCTCACCAACTTTACCTAGCTAGAATCATTCCCATCCTCATCTACTTAACAGACACTAAACATTACGATACTTACTAACCTTGTGAATATTGACTATCAATATATTCGTCTACTCAGAAGACACTTAATTTCTCCGTACTCATCCACCCAGATTGCAATGAATATCTTCATATTCAACTGCTCAGCGAGTTCTTATTATCTATTGGGTTAGTATTTAACTACGGGTACCGAATATCACCTTAACATAGGATACGAGAAAAGGAATCATTCATCCTTTTTGGGGTAAGACAGGAGATCTCAGTCCTGGAGATACGATTATTAATATAAGCTGTCAAACACCCGGCACAACCTCGTGTTTGACAACTTAAGAATCTTACCCCTCGGGTTCAGATCTCCTGCCTCACCCCAAAGAGAGGAATAATTCTTTTACTCTTTCGCTATGTGATCATGTTCAAAGATCAATAAAAAGGACTGTAAATATCTGAATATTGTGGCCAACAAAATTGGTATTGAATATCTATAATGATCAGCGCACGGAGAAAATCTTCTTACTATTCTATCTAGCGATCACTAAATATAACATTCCAATATCAATCTAGCCGCACAAAATATCCACAAGTAAGAGCAGACGTAAATCAGCATCTGAAACCAACACTAACTGCCCAGTCTGTTCAATATCATGGAATAGCACATACAGACGCAGCAGTTTCGCTTTTCATGTATAGAATATTTATGGATGTAATCATTTAGGTAAACCTCAAGATATCCTACTAGACAAAGAACGCGACGTATACAATCCGATATCATATATCCCCAATAACTATACATATTCAAGTTTCATGCAAAACAAAGTAATTCACTATAAAGTTATATGTGGTATTTATCTCAATGGACGTATGGTATTGTGTCTAATAAGGGTAGTCTTCCTGGTCAATAATTGCTTGAACGGAGAGGATTTATAACAGAAAAAAACCCAATCCGATCACATGATACCGTATGTCCCTTCCAATCTCGTTCACAGACGTTATTTATCTTCTTATGATCGAGCTTGAAGTATTAAGTGTATTTTCGTTTTATGTCAGTTTCTCTTATTTCGTGACAAGTACAGTATTGGAGAAAATGGCTTGTTTCAAATATGTCCAAAAAGCTTATTTGAAACGAGGAGCAATGTCGTAAAAAGAGTCCTGTTGATTTGTTAAAGGTATTTGTTCCAGAAATAGCTTAAATTTTTCATATTTTGTCTTCAGTAATCTATTGAAAAAGTTTTCACGAATTGCATTATGAAAATCATTCAAAGGCATGGGTAAACATGTTTGATGCTTTAAAGACAATTTGCATCAATGCATTTTATATACTGTATACTTTTTACTTCAATTTTTATGCTTTTTGTATGTTTGGATGAAAACATGTCTGAAGACGTCACATTATAATTACTAATATTACTGTAAAATGTGACATTATATTGTAAACCACAATTTGTTTTGTTAATTTGACCATGAAAACCCATTTTACTGCCATTTTGTTCAACTTTTAGTTGAATTTATAAAACCTATATATAGCAAGTTATGCAGTTAACTGATAGTTCTCAAAATTTTGATAGTTTTACTTAGTGGTGAATAACATATCAAAGCTTGACTTGTGAGTATGAACATTACGGCACATACAACTTTAATATAAGCAAAATCTATGCCCTCCAAAAAGTATACGTGCAGTTTTACGAGTTTAATATATGAAACAGAATCTTTGGAGGACAGTGTCTGTCACGTTAGATTTCAAATGAAGACTTGGTGCGGCATCCATGTAAAATATTTGTGATCAGCTAATCAACTCTCCTGCTTCAGTATGCACAGACACCATCAACCCTAATTCATTCATTTTAGCTGCCCTGTAGTTGTTAGTCGTTATAATTGTACTTGGTATACCATTGCACCACAAAAGGCGACTAAAGTGATCTTTTCTTTCTATCATATTATCCTCCTGAATAATGGAGTAAGATATCCCAGTGGCCTAAAGGCTACCTTTTTGCATCTTTTCGACAGCAAGGAAGAATAATCTTGCAAATTTAACATATTATGACATCTTTATTGGTCACCGAGTTGAAACCTACTCTGGATAGTGAAATATTGGCATTTCAAACACTTTGCGTTAAAGAACTATGAGAATAGGACACAATTGGTCTCTTCGTTATAAAATGGCTCGTGTCGCATTTTAGTAATGTTCCTAAGCTTTAGAAACTCTTCGAAAATTCTCTTATTTTAAGTAATGTCTCTACTCTAGCAAAGTAATATGATCGAACAGACGTCATATAACAAAATACATGTTTTAGGCGAAAGTGACAAGCAAAGAGTTACATAATTTTGAAAAGGAGTCAGTTATATAAGTAATACTCGTAAAGAAATGTTAGTGTATATCGTTTGATAACGTCAATAGAAACGACAGGATGTTTTGCACTCTTTATAAATATCACATTACCACCTAAGGTAATATTCTAAGCATAGCCTAAAAGGAGATCACAAACGGAAATCAATAGGAATCATGACCACAAATCTATTATTTTCAAAAATGTCTCGTATAAAAACAACTTATTAACGATCATATGTGATATGAAATTATCTTAAAGGCAATGAAAAAATATTTATAAACATATAGCATTTACAGTACTGGGGCTCGTCTTTTGGTTTTACGCCATAAATAGACCATTACCAAATGGATACGTACATCGCATTGTAGATCTGATATAACAAAAAGATTGCAAAATAGTTAAAATACCATCAACCATCACATTAAGGTCAGCTCTGTACAAATCTGTATTTTCATATTTGTGATGTGTGTTGCAGATTCTTATGATAATCCCCCATTTACCTGTACGTAGAAATATGCATTACAATGTAATAACCTTTGTAACGATGTTGTTAATGCATATCTGTACATAACTTAAACAATGAATATTATATTAATAAAACACATCATAACTTCTGTCCAATGGACATTTCGTTTTATATACTCTCTAGGATGAATTATCAATGGTCTTGTTCGTAAATGTTTCTTGGGTGTAAATATATAGAAACGCAAGTCTTTTCATTGTTTTCACCACTGCTGTTGATGCCTTTTAAGTCGTCTCCGGAAAGCTGATCCATGTTCCAATGAAGTCCATAAGCATGTAAAAGTTATGTTGAGGCTCATTTATTAAAAGGTAATTAATGTGACGGGAAGCCAAATAATCCGAATTGCGAACGCTACGGGCTGCTGAATTCATTTTTTTTACGAAATCATAATAAATCAGATTAGTGAGGTTTTCTGATAATAATGGATACATTGTAATTTGTTACTTGTCAAAATATTGACTGTCATTGGAGGTTGTAAATTATCCTCCATTTGACGTACATTTTGCATTTTTCACGAAATGAAAAAGAAATCGCTTGTTCTTCTGGGACTCCTGGTACTTTAGTAGGACATTATCAAACAAAAAGTATATTATTCACTAAATATTAGTTTTACGCTTTGTGAACAGCGTCATTATCAAATTTTCATAGGCTTTGCTGGTTTATAAAATCCATATGTACCGTCGACGTTGTCAATACAATATGTCGACATGAAAATGGTGTTTTCACTCTTCATGTGAAGCCAGTTTTCGAATTCATTTATCTCTTGAACTCATATCTCGAATTCCTGATAAAGAGAACCAATTGTTTATGTTTGGAATTATGTTCATGTTATGTTAAGACAATATTGAAAGGAAATGTATCTGAAATAACTCTTTGCCGTAGTAATGCAATGAAGGCAAATTGCCATTTTAATGTTACTTGTACTTTGGAAAAAAAAACCTGTGTTAATTATGTTGTGAACAGTCAATTGAAGTCCGCATTTTATACTATTTCTGATTAATATTTACATCTGCTCATCTGATGAATTTAATAGAACACCTGTGTCTATGTTAAATTATTAAACCACCTTTTATAACTTCCTGATTAATTTTAACAATACCGAAACACCACTTCACACACCTATCAACTTGTATGAACGTTCCAATTAATTAGTTTAAGTCATACGTATACAATCTGTTTGTTTTAGATGAGTTGACGCTTCGAAAATAGGAAGGTCACACTTCCCGGCCTCATTCTGTTGACTTTCACATCACCTTTTGTTCCATATACAGGTTGTGATATGGTCACATGTACTTATTGTCGTCAACATGTAACTCTTGCTTCTACGTAGTTCAGGCATTGTAAGCGCTCACAGGTTCATGTATGTGCTGTGTTGTTCCAAGTACTCGGATATTGCTTGGTAACAAAATCGGTACTGTGTCTGCAAAGGAATATGGTTAGAAAAAGTTTTTAAAAAATCCAAAATGGAAACCATCAAACAGTTTATTTGACGTATGTGACTATATTTTGTTCTGCAGGAAAAATCTTCGGAAAGTAATTAAAATTATTGTATTTAAGCTCTTTATCACTTTCATCATACTATTCATGTTTTATTTTAAACTTATTTTAAATACGTGTATATTTATAATTTATCAAATATAAGTACATTAATTTAGTTAATGGCACATTAAAATATTCACTATAAAGCAATATACAGGGAAAATATCGGTGTACCCTCAACGAGAAAACAAAGACTGAAACCATTTAATGATTGGTTCTATAATTACTAGTGATATATTTGAAATAGAAGCGATGTTCACTATAAAGCGAAATTCACAGGTCGTTTCTCGACAGCACTGCCTTGTCCATTGTCAAATATAACACAAACAATGCTATATACTGTTAATCTTCAGTATTAATCTCATGTTTGTTTGGACATTGTAGTGAAACTACAATGATGAACGTGGGCGGGGTGTAGTAACTTCTGTGTATTGAAGACAAATCCAATTTACTGATTGTGAAAACAGTGGGAGACATCATTTTATCTCCAATCTGTGTCACCCTGATCACTAAACAAATGACTACCGTAGGGGAAAAACATCGTCAAATTATGTTATAATGGGGTGCAAAGAGACCATGGAGTCTCGTCTTTATCGCAATTACCAAATTGAAAAATATGATATATTATATAAATGTAAACGTGTCTTTAATAGCCATTGTTGCTTGTGGTATGCTATCAAATAGAAAAGTTGAAATGCAAAAGCAGATCTTGTATGCCCTATTTCTTTATTTAAGACCTTTGTTAGTAATATTAACAGTATGGAATCTATGATTTAAGGTACGGTTTATTCAGCAATTATCAAATTGATTAATGACTAAATCTTTCAGCGTCGTGTACCATACTGTCGTAGTAATGTTTAAAGAAGTAATATCAACGTAGTATTCCAGACTACACTTGATCCTTATTAGATGAATGTGGTAGATGTAGCGACACCAGTTGCCTATGATAAGTATAGTACGGAGACGTAACCATGTCCCAACTATTTTACAGGGTTTTTAACTTAACGATTTGCACTTATTGTACAATACCTCGTTAATGATTATCTGTGGCTGCGCTCGCCTCATCTGTTTAATGGTTGTATGTATGTCCACGAGTTTCGTGACTTCAGCTGACTGAAGGATTGAATCCAGAACACAGTAGAGTCCACTCTTGTCCAGTCCGTTCCTTTAAAACACAAAGTGGCGATTATATGTGAAACAATATACATAAATTATATAGTTATGAAGCAAATATGTGCCACGCTCAACCGATTTTTGTGAATATTTGCAACTTTAAAACGTCGACAGTTTAATCTATGAAACAATATGAAACAAGGTAAATCATATTAAATCCTTTAGCGTAATTGCTGTTTTTTATTAGATTTTTTCTTCTTTTCAAACATACTTTTTCCAATTTAAACTTCCCGAACATTTTGTTTTTCGAGAATGTTTTTGTTATCATCTATACGACAACTAATCTTTGAAGTTTGTTATCATCATAAGTATATTGAAAGAGAATATCGTACATGAAATATATTTAAAAACAAAAAATAGAAATAATTCGCTTGCAAATACTATTCACTGTAGTTTTGATTTGTAGAAATTTCACTTTCCCATGAGAGTTGTCATGGCCGTTGTATGATGAAGACAGCCTCACCAGACAGTTACCTTGATATACAATACACAATCTCCGCGGAGTTATTGGAAAGCAATCATAGTGCTTAGATATAGCTTAACGCCTCCTCTGTGGTTACAACCTTTGCCATATTATCGATCACCAATCTACAGCAATGCCAAGACATTGCAATGTAGATTTTGTTTTATTTTGCGATACACAAGGTACTTCATGACGTAATAAAGAGTTGTAATATTTCTGAAAAGTGGTTAAATGATATGCCGATATTTCAAAAGAAATCAAAAGTTGGCAACAGGATATGTAGAGGTTCCGATATAATTCAACAGTGCACTTTGAAACCAAACCTATTTGTTGTGATTTTGATCATGAAGAGGTGTGATTAAATCTATTTCTAAAAGATAAATGAAATGATGTGTCATATTTTACCAGAAAAATTATATTAAAACATCCAAAAAGTATTTGATACTACAAAGTATCACATTTGTCCTCAAGAAGAAAGTAAACCCACGTGCAGTGTACCAGTAGAGGTCCTTGATGGGAGGACTGCCATTCGCGAACAAGACCGAGTAATTTAAGGAACTCCTTTGCAGACTTAGGGCATGCTTCCGAGTCTGGCCACACCGATGATCGAAACTGCCGCACAATTGTAGGCACCTGTATGTTTGATAAAAGAAAAAAAGTTTAACAATTAAATGGACCTTTTGTAATGTGGCTTATTTTTGTCGTTCGCCGTTATATCGCCCCTCTAATAGATCACCCTAAATCACAAACAAAAACAAAACAAACAGACAAAAAATAACCCGAAAAATCATGACTCAACGCGTCGTAATTAAAGCGAGTCGAAATTAGTAGAGTGAGATTATTTGCCTTGCTGGATGTTAGTGTAAAGTTTACAGAAGATCGTTATTCAGAAAGAAAAAAATATATTTATATTTTTAGTTCATGCAATTCTGTCAACAAGTGTTAGACTTTTCGATTTGAAAGACGTTATTCCGATGAAAACAAAAACAACATAAGATTTAAATGATAAAAAAAAGATATATTTGATTCCTAACCTCGGGAACAAGATGTGAACCTAGAACCTTTGAATTAACAAAGGATGAGAAATGGCCTGCTCGATATGTGTTTCCGGTACACGTAGTATCTTCTATGAGATCCAATCAAGCAATCAAGGTTGTATCAGTCACTTCATTACAGTGTAAATCCAGTGAAGCCGCGGTCATTGTGTTCGGGATACGGTGTGTATAATTTCCGTATGTGGTGGTAAGATGTAAAAGACAATGACAATGGACAGAGAAAGGAAGATGGATCGGCACGGAAAGGTCAGTCCCCGGCCGCATAATGAATGTCAAGGACATTGTTTCACATTTAAGTATAAACAACTTCGTATTTTTATAAAATAAAGTAGGTGTACGATCAAATACTAAAGATCAACTAGACAGTTAAATCTATTTCATAAACATGTACCTGGATTGTCTCCAAATCGTTCTTTGTATAACCAAATCGGGGGAATTTAAGAACACTAATATCGTCTACCAACGTTTTTTTTTTGTTCTCGTATGTCTACGTTTGACACTTTTTTGCAGCTAATTTCAATGCGCCGGCGAAATTTAACTGTTCGCAAAGACACCTTACTTTACAGTATGGCATATTTTGCATATAAGAATCTTAAATCCTGCACAACAACTGACATTTGGACATATATAAGACATAAAGTACATGACGATTTATTTCGTGTCGTATATATACGATTGATATCATTCACTCTGAATAACTAGCATAATTGCCGCCGTTTTACCTGTTTTTTGAAAGCGTTATAATACAACAACCAACAAAAATTGAAAGTACTCGTTAAATTCTGTAAAATATTTCAGTATGGTATATGAGATCGTCTATATGAACTCATGGAGAATTATGATTCTTGGTAATATGTTCTGTGTCTCATTTTTTCCATACTTGAAGTGTTTTCACTCTAACGTTTTGCTCATATCCTAGCGGCAAAACTATTAGTTCGATATATAGGCCGGTCCTCCACCATTAATAACACCTACATTTGTATCATAAACACAATAAAAAGAAATAATTGTTCCATGATTACGAATTTACCCCAGCCTCCCAAAACACACTTTTTTGTTTGTTTGTTTAGTTTTACGTCCTATTACCAGCCAGGGTCATGTAAGGACGTGCCAGGTTTGTTGGTGGAGGAAAGCCGGAGTACCCGGAGAAAAACAACCGGTCAGCGGTCAGTACCTGGCAACTGCCCAACATGGGATTCGAACCCGCATCCCAGAGGTAGAGGGCTTGTGGTAATAAGTCGGGACATCTTAACCACTCGGCCACCGCGGCCCCTAGATATGCACACACCACATTGTACATAAAAAGACTGCCCTTAAATGTCCATGGCTCCGATCGACAAAGACAGCGTTAATGTTAGGACTACTAAAATCCTTTTATATTTTTATTCACCTTTCTATTACATGCAACAAATTCTGTAACACCTGTTTCTACAAGTATTGCTATCGGGGAAATAAATACATAATTTTCGAACGTTAATACAATGTGATAATAATGGATTGTCTGAGATGTTTGAATGGTCTTTAGGGAACTCTTTAGCATTCTGCTGTCATCACGGAATAAATTACAACTCTATATGATGCCATTAAAATCACCAGCAGGGAATGTTAATATCTGCTATATAGTCGAGCAATGGGCCTACAAACACAGCACCGCCATTTTCTACAGCGAGATAACGTGGTAATAAAACTCAATTATTCCGTCACATAAAGCTCTGGTTTGAAATATTAACTAGTCTATTGATTGTTACGTTTGTATGTAGATCTGCAAATGTCTAATTTAAAAGGTTTGCATGTGTGGTGAAGCACCTTTCTGGCTCATGTAACAACAATAACGCACATAACCATTGCTTAAAAATATTCATTGTCGATATTGTTGTAGACTTCATTTTAGCTATTTCATAATTCATCAAGTGACTATTTTAATCATGCTGGCATACTGCACACTAGCGTACCTTTGTGAAAAATAATAGGTCCAAGTTACGACTCCATGATCAGTTATTGTTGAATCCAGAAAGAATAATGAGTTAAATCAACTGAATAGACATTAGTTCATCTAAAACTTGCACTGCGGAATAATCTGCATAATGGCTGAATGATTTCTCAATGTAGACCAGGTTCGAGGAGTTACTTGCTTAAAATTCAAAGCGGTTTTATTTGATTGAAAAAAAATAATCCCTGCCACAGTCTGGCCTGATGGTTTCGTTTAAACGTTCAATCCTTGGTTTGAACACCAGAAAAATGTTTATCTAAACAAATAATTTAAATTTAATTTTTCTATAATAATATAATAATTATCGAATTAGGCTGTAAATTAAAAAAAAAGTGTTATAAGTTTTTAATAAGTTTCGCTTTTTTTTTGCTTCTTTAAAAACGAATGTCAAGAAATTCGGTTATCTGACTCAGTGCCAGTGCCATGTATTGCAGGTATGGGTTTAATTAGCATGTCCATGACTCTATTGAAAGAAAATTTAAAGCGTATCAAGTTTATATGCATAATATTCATTCATATCGTTCAAAGAAAATGAAAATTTCATCCCAACAATTTGTTTAATTTTGAAAGTTATTAGCAAACTTTGATAACATAATGACCAGTGGTTTTTAAGGAGAGGCTGTTTTTTTGAACTGTTGACGGATGACCACAGAATGGCATAAGCTTACTTTGGTCCATTGGACTCGGTGGACTAAATGTATGCTCTTAACCTTGATAGATGGTTAAACCTATACCATGCATTTTATTGTAAGGTACTCTAGTACTGCGATATTCTAAACCTTTTTATTGTCCATCAGTCATTTCCATTCGCGATAAGTTTTGTATCAGCATAAGAGAAACATAACCAGCCTCAAAGGAGATGACCATTTAAAAAAATAAAAGTTGAAAAACTAAACCAGACACAGCAGGCATACAATTTCTATTTTCCTTTCAGTCCATTGTGTGATCTTCGGGATATTCTTAGACTACACTAGAACGTGTGTTACATAAGTAATGACATTAAATATCATGGGTCGTTTTTGCAGACTTTAAAGGAGTAAAATTAACTTTTATATGCTTTTCACAGACTACAATTATGTTTGAATCAGCTTAACATGATCGTTAGCTTTTAGAACATTATTTTGTTAAAAACCAATCTGCAGACATTGACTCGTAGCAATCTGACCGCTTTTGATACTGATACTCATCAGGATTTGTTTTTGAAAGAGGAGTTAGGAAATCATTAATGCTAGAAAATTGGTTAACTAACCTCTTGTTTGTACTGAAGAGACAAAGTATAAACATCTGTCAGATCATTGGTTGATCTGGATTGTTCGGTAACTACAAATGGTCCGATCGTCAACGGTTGCTCTTCTGTTGGCCAGTATACTCCCAATGTAGCATCCTACAAATATAAAGGTCGTTATGCAAACTAGAAAGCAATCATGAAACCCATTTAAAATGTTAGTCTTTAATTCATGCTCTCATAAAGAAACTCAAAGATACTAATTCGCTAGAATTAACATCGACATTAACATCATTTAAGTTGAAAACAATTGGAATTAAACTCCCATTTCTGTAATGGTGTTAATTAGTTCATGTATTGTTACCGTTAAAGATGCTCCACCGCTTACAAAAGGTAACTTTTTACTATCAAAAACAGGATTTAGTACTTTTCTTCAGTTATGAAAATTACTTACTTAACGCCATTACCACCATTGCAATGTTTGAGCTTCTAATTTTACTTCAAGTTAAAATTACGAAAAATAATTAATTGCATCCCGAAAATAATCCGAGGCAATATATCCTTTTTGGAATGAAGTACGGATTGCGCACGCACCAAAGGCAAAATAAATTATTTCCTATTATTTTGGTTTGTGTTAATTAGACATATATATATATATATATACACACACAATTAAACACCAATTATTGTTCAAGTGATGGATATCATTTATGCTCTGTCGGCGGTGGAGCATCTTTAATTAACGTGAGGTTTTGTCCCCAATGAAAGCGTATGAATAGGATTCAATAAACATGGATGACACTTTAGGGTAAAACGTATTATTGAATCACAGAAGTGACAACCACACCCTATACTTAAAGCAGGAAGCCATATCAATATAATTAACCGACATTGACTAATGATAAAAACGTTTTTGTTTTCTTTGATTACAACAATGACCCCTGCTCTGTAGATAAGAGCCGTTACATGCAGATCATTGCCATCATTGTTACGTAGAAGACCACATCTTTAGTGACTATGTACTGCTCGAATTTTATGACAACGTAGCTTAATTATTACCTGCTGATCGTTGTCAGTGTTGAGCATAACAATAGAAGCGACGTGCTGCTCGTGAACAAGTCTCCAGAAGTCGATCACGGTATTAGGGAGGGGCATCTGTGTGCTCAGGTACTGCATGTGTTTACTCCCATCCTAGGAAACAAACCAAAAACTAATGAAACACATAGACTTGCCTTCGATCTGATATCGAATAAGAATCGAACGTTATAATTCATGACCAAAGAGTCATCTGTCTGCATATTAGCATTATGGTGACAGTGCATATTAGAGTGAGTGATTGAGTTCTAAAAACGTGGCTCCTCCCTTTTGTAGGGATATGAGAATTTTTGTTTTCAATTTCTCAATATTCTGGAAGTAATGAAATAAAATGTACGCGATATTTCATATCTACATAATCGTTATCATTTTATGTAAAACGGAAATATCAAAGGTTAACATCATCGTGATTTTAAAGTTTCCAAAATAATCCGCTAAATTACATAATTAGCATTAATCACTCCAAACTTGACTTTCATCATCCATGTTTGCATGGATTTCTCAATTTGAATCCAATCAATCAATCGAATATACAATATCTGTGACACAATCCTTTAGCATCACGCTTAGATTTGATGAGTGTACAGATGTACTTACTGATAAGAAGACTGCATTGATATAGTCATTAGTCCCCTCTACCGGTGTCGACAGAATTGGGCGATGTTTATCAACTAGAAAAAAACGGACATCGTCAAAAAGGACAGGACAATATACTCCAAAATAATGATTCACAATCATTTAAGTAATCTTAGAACTGCTTAAGCCATTGGTAGAAGAAGTGATTCAAATTGATTAAAGCTTTCAATTTGATCCAACATGAGACAAAAGAAGTATTTGGTATTTCGAGATTATGAATTATATGAAGTAAAAGGGCGCTTGTCCTTTATTTGCCAGGTCTACTGAATGTTATAAAATGATATGTACTCTATCTAAGTGAAAAAATTCTAGAACAATAAAGCCCTGATGCAGCACACATACTTTTGTATATAAAATGCACTTTTCTTTCAAAGTGATTAATAATAATACGGCACTCCAATCAGCCAATGATCTAGGGCATAATCGCTAGCCTGTTCATAAATGGATACTATTTAATTTTTAAATGTCTCCTGCTAGAATGTGGCTGTAGACATAAGGAATAACGCCATGAAGGATTTTATATTCAGTACCAGATTAGGAGTGTTGTACCTGGAAGGAGGTTACTGTATCTATTTTTAGATTTATTCTCCTCCTTCTTTCCATCCAAGAAAGCACTTTCCGGTAACTTTGGCGCAACACTCTGTAAAATCTAAAATGTTATGTTAACATTGTTTTCCCTATAATGGTATTTATCAAACATTTTATGGCATGTATGTTGTAGTTTTTTCAAACAAAATCTTATATATACATATGCATAAATTTGCCTTTCTTCAGTTCATTGATAAATTATTCATTTATAAATTACTGAAGTCATTTAATGAAATGTCGACTCACCCTATATTCCTCTTGGGGTTCCCTCAAGTTTGGCTTGAATTCACTGACTGGGATAGCAGTATATCCGTGTAGGTGTTCTAGCAGGGCTTCGTGAATAAACACGAATTGTTTCTGTATAACGTTTAAAGGGAGATAAATTTAATTTCAATATGAGGACACGATCATGGCAAACTTGCATACATTTGGAAGCATTGCATACCAAATTTTCGCAATATCCTGTTTTTAACTTTTATATGTACATTTTATCTCCAGAATAAAATTCAAACTCTTGGTATTCTATGTACATGCAATAGCCGTTTTTATCAAAGCGTAATGGAATGGGCACGTACAGTTTGTCTTTTGATGAAAAATCACATTTTATAATCATGGCATAGTGAAATTTCATTCTATGTAATAACTATTTTACAATATTAATTATTCATTTCGAAATATTTACGTATGTTATCTATTGTTTTCCTGAAAACCTGCAGTTTATAAGGCTGATTTCATTTGATTACGCAAGAGGTAAGACTTGATCATTTACGCAGTTGCATTAAAACCGTATGGAGATATTATCTCACTAATATTTGTTTTCAACAGGATATTAGGTACATGATACTGAGACATATGTACATGATGTAAGAAGATAATCGCAAATCAGTATGATAATCATATGATAATATGAAAATTACGCAAACAATAAAGACAATGCCGTATTGTACAGAATAAATGACATTATATACGTTATAAAAAGTGTAAGATATATGCAATAATGTCGTGGATATATCGTACACACCGTTGTCTGGACCATATTAAGTCGTTGTCTGCGCAGCGTTTCCACGCAGCGCGTAACGCTGACGTAGCCAGTAGCTGTTACTTCCTGGACCAGGCACGCTAGGGCTATGTACGTACCTGTTCTCCCTATACCGGCACTTTTGGCAAAAATAACCAAAACGATGCCGTGTTAATGATACATATCACACCAGAATTTCTTATAATTTGCTATATTATTGTCCCAAATGAAATACACAATTTAAGTGAATAGGCATTTAGTTGAATTAAGTTCAGTGACATATCAATTCTTAAAAGATTCATTACTGGACATGATTTTTTTTCAAAGAGTAATGAAATAAAATGACAATCATTCAATAAAAGAATTTTGTTTTTAATTTAAAACCACCACCCCAGTCATTAATTTGGGATCTTTTTCAAATATCACTTTTATTGCTAAACCCATGACGTTGTCCTCTGGCCTACTAACCTACAATGCACCACTAGAGGAACATCCGGAGGCTGTATGAGTGACTCCACCTTCCGATAAAACTGGACAAGGGAAGTAGCGCTAGGTGGTGCCTTCTGGTCTGGCCAATCTGTATAGTGAAACTGAGTGACGGATCTGGTCACGGTGTCCTTACAAAACATTTTAAAAAGTAAGACACATTATCAAAACTTACATTTCAACTCAATTCGAAAATTCCACGACGTTCCATGCATGCTTAACAGACAATTTTATATATTGGTGGTGACAGAGCCGTAAATTTAATGGCAAATGTACAAGGTGCCCTAAAAAATATGTCCCGAGTTTGACGCTTTATAAAAATATTTTGAAAGACGGAGGAATTTGATCTGTATATCATTAGAAAGGTAGTGGTCTGCGCTGTACAACGATATATAACAGCCCGTACAAATATCTTTTTGTTAATACTTACATTGAAAAGCGAGAGAAAGTCATATTTCGCTAAATATCCGATATGTTCAGAAGATCAATAACTTTCAGTTAAAGAAAGGGCGCGAGGTGTCCGCCTTTCTTTATCGATGGTATAATGAATAAATTCCTCACCACCTCACAATCCTGTAAATCTGCTTCCTGATGATGGACTGCATACCTGGGTGACATTTTCATAACATTTCATTTACTAAAGTAGGGGATATTCCGACCGCATTGTAGAGTTCAATAATTTCAGCCGGAATCTTCTTGGTGCTGGAAAGTCACCAAAATGTGACATCATCGATGATGTCATAATTTCTATTAAGACGTCATCACACATTACGATGTTGTAATTTGTACATTTGTACTCAATTAAGTTAAATTTGGATACTCCTGCTTTCCAAATTATTTTGAATTTTCAAAAAAATAGTATTGCAAAAGTAAACACCTGTCAAAGTCGGGACATGTATTTTTGGGACACACTGTATATGCCTGCCTAGTGATTGCTTATTTTGCATTTATCGTTTCTTATAGACAGATCGTCAATCAAAATTATTAAAAAAGTACTGGCTTGGCTGATATAGGCTTTGCTGTTTTGAATAATTTTTTTTAAATCAAAATTGGAAACTGACTTGAATTAGCCTTTTTATGTGCATTTTTGCGGATGCGATATCAATATTGTAAAATGTATATTAGTATACCTTTGATACTTTGAAGTATCTTATAACAAACGTTCCAAAGTTTTCTTCTCTTTTCATGGTAACTGTGATAATACCGAAATTTTCAGTTCCTTTGCTTGGCCAATACTGCTGACATTTTGTCTGAAACATAACGGTGCATTGAAACACTTGAATTCAATTTTATACGATATTAGTTATGTTAGTAGTTTTTGGCTTAATATAAACAAAACGTAACACTTATATCATTTTTGCGGGTCAAAATTGAAGCGGTTTTAAAATTCCTCAATTTGGCTTTATGGTCATAGATGATGTATCCTTATTCGTAATTGAATATTTCGCAAATCAATATTTCACGACCATAAAATGTACCGCGAAATCGCGAAAATAACCGGCAATACGGTAAGTTCATGAAACTACCACTTAGATGAACTTCCTCATGAAGATATGAAAAATGTAAATCAAAGTATATAATTTCTAAATTACTAGTCGAACCGATTCTATTCTAGACGATTACTATATTGATGTCTTCGATCCAAAAGACAATTATATCTTGTATCTGCATTTTTATGAACTGCGTGTAGTCAACAGCTTGTGTACCGGATACAAAATTTATTTTTCGCAATATCACCTTTACCTTTCCGCTCTCAATCAGATTTGTCACCATCACAATTTTCGTACTACCAAGTTGCCACATCATCTTCCAAAATTCAATTACTGTAGTTCGCATTGGTCCTGAAATTTAAAATAAAGAGGATATTGCAAAAATCATTTTCACAGACTTTTTGTTATCTTAATAGTTTAAAAATCATAGTAAGACAGGACAATTACCATTGTCAAGGTGACAACTTAATGTTTAAAAGTAGCTACAAAACATTGCTCATATGCAAAACATCTTGTTATTGTGTTTAGTGTTGAAAGGGAGATAATTCAGTTTTATCCGATATCATCTTTCTCTGTCCTAGCCATTGATAATTCTATGTTCACCAATTTTATATCAAGAAGTTTGATTACATATTTTTCTTAATTGTACAAAATTTCTTAATTCATACAAAATATGGTAGCCAGTTATCTTTTTTTTCATTTTTTATTGTTAAAAATACATATAAAATGATTACCGATAATTATGAAAACTATTTTGTTTCTGACTGGTTCCGAAATTCTAAATTAATAACAAAACAAAAAGATGGATAACAAATAATAATTAAATGTTAGCTAGTTTCGAATGGCATATTTTGTCGTGGAACTGACTTAACATATCTATAGACTCATGCTGTCAAGTGATAATTTTAAGTGATCGTCAGGAGTGACTAAATTTGAGATCGTCTGTACTGGCATTCATGAAAGACGTCCTTCATATTTATGAAACTCTCTGTTGATATCGGACCCCTTCCCTCTTTGAGGTGAGAGTTTGAATGCTCTGCCGCTGGAGAGGATAAATCACAATCTGTTACATTTCATTTTGCTTCCTTTGCCTCATTCCAAGGTTAAAGGCCGCAAGAGACAGTTTCAGCGCCTAGGGTCCATTTTCGTCTAGTTTCCGGAACGACGCAGATAATCAAGCGTGCAGCGTTACATTTAGAAGAGAAAAGTACCTTACGACTTACCTGCGTAACAGTGAAAGTTAAAGTTAGACAATATACTACATCATATAATATTAAAAAAACTCACCTTGGGCAGCAACGTACTGATGGATCTTTTCAAAACCCTTGAAAATGGAAAAGCTATATTTTAACCCTTAATCAACCCTGTACATGATAGTTTTTTAAAACTAATAATCCAAACCTTACATATAGTCGTATTGTATTTATTGTTTATCAGTACCCTTAACTCTGATATAATTTGAAAATGCTTTTCCGTGTTGGTCGTCTATTGCATATCATCCAATCAACCACACATTAAGGACGGTACCAATGTGTTGCGTGTGGTGAGTACGTGGGTGTTTTGGCTGATAGTCCTAGTATACTCACAAAGCACATAATCGTCATGATTTATAGGAAATTTAGCAACTATTAACCACAAAAACTTAGTATTACTGAAAATGCATTAATCCAGTCGTGACAATCGTAATATTACCCAATAAGAAGTAATGCATAACTGAGCATATATAACGTATGGTAAACATGTTGTTGAGTGGGCACGATTGTAAGTTTAACTTTGTTAACAGTAGTAGATACAAACATGAAAAGATATGCCGATTAACATGCGTACATTGATATAACTCGCATTAATGTAGTCCGACGTATCGCCAGCCTCTTTCACCAGGCAAACTCGAGTCGTATCATCTAAATAAGGAAAATAACACATGAAAAGGAAAAAATATCATAAAAGATATATATTACACAAAGCTCCTATATCAATTAAATTTCAGTCCGTATCTTAAGAACCATATGTTGAGAACAAAGCCGACATCAGGCATAAGAGTTTAGATGTTGAAGCAATTAACCGCAAAAAATAATCTTAAATACTTTTCTAAAATCATATATCTGATTTGCTCTTCGTTCCTGTTGAGACACTTTTCTTAAGTTATTAAGATATAATTCAACTTTGCATTTTCATTAGCTTAAAAATTTACTTTATCAACTCATAAAGGAAAAAAAACCTCGTCGTTTGTAATGTCGTTTATGATTGGCTGAGATGATTGCGTAATGATTTAATAGACAAAAGAGTCCCAGAATGAATATTGAATATTGAAGAGATTATCTTTAGTAAATTGAATAATAAGATATAACACACAATCTGAGTGTACTCTAAATAAACCGTTAAGCGGTTTTTGATGAGAGTACACTGAGGTGTTTGGGTTATATCTCCATGATATAAAAATCTATTCAAGTTAATCCTAACAATGTAACAACGTGAAGGGATTAAAATCAATCTGTACTTACATGGAAATACGTGTTTGTATCTGTTTTTGGTTTTGTTCTCGGGTAGATTCGCTACTGTCGCTGGATCCTGTAAACCTTCCTTGAATTTCTAAAAATAAAAAAATCGAACACTAATTCATATTATACATACGTAAAATTATAACGTTATGTAAATATTTCCACTTGTTTATAGTTTTGTTAAATGTACTTTAGGATATTCCAGAGTTCCATTACACAAGAAGGTACGCCATACACACGGGGCCCGTTCTGATATAGCCTCGACTGATGAAAGTACTTAATAGTATAAACAAACCAAACCAAATATGTACTGCGCACTGTGATACTACGGAAATGGATGAATCAAGATTCAATAGTTACGGCGAATGTTGAGGAGATATAACCGTCAGCTTTCAGACCCTTGTTGACAAATTGCGGGAGATCACCAACAGCTATTGTTCCTTCTGGTGTACAAGACAAGGGAGTGAACTCGTAATAGGGGTTATGCGCATCCTTTGGGCCTTCTATGTACTCGAAACTATCGCTGAAGGAATCGAAGTCATCTAAAGAAAGGTGGTTAAAGTATTATATAATTTAATTAACATGACACTTCCTTTACTTCATTGTTTGGGAAATTACCACATATATTACTAATTGATTATGTGTACTTTATAAAAAGAACATCATTTTAAAAATTCTAATTTGCTGATACAGTAGTGTATACTAATTTCAAAATATGAAAATATTCATATTAAGTCATTGAGAAATTCACCTTTTACAATAAAAGAATTGTTGTAACATTACGTCAGAAGCACTTAACTTTGCAAATGTTTAATAGCATGCATTGTACATGTACATTTTATTATTCCGGAAGCATTAAGATATATCATTACCTGAAATATCTGAGTCCATTTCATCATAGTTCGGTTTAAAAGATTCCATTTTTATCCGACGATTGACACTAGGCTTTTTCTTCCTTTTCTTCCTGAAGAAATATCAGCAAGTTGATAATGTAAAACACATATATATTGCAGTTCACTATTACTGTTAAAAAGATGTAACAAATGTTTATGATAAAAAGTAAATTTTAACGATGGCGTATAAAGATAGAAGCAATCCCCATAGATAAACTCAAATAAATTATTCCATACGGACTCCAGTTGGAGACACTCGTGTGGTCCGTGTGACTCTGCTGTTTAAACATCCGACAGACCATTCTCTTATTGAGAAGATAAACTTTTATTTAGTTAGGTTTATGTTGCATTACATCCCGAGGGGTTGTAATCGGACAAATAAAGACGAATAAATGACATACGAAACGAAAGTGGTTAAGCTCTCACCATATATCACAAATAGGAGATGGGTTACCCAAGTCCGTTTTGTCCCTCAAGAATAGATTTTGACTGGGTGTTTATATCTTATGAATGTATCAGGAGAGGAGAAAATGTAGCGGTCAAATCAGGATTCGAAACCGGGACCTCCAAACACTAGCTGCTCTTGTCACCGATGATCGACTCAGTCAAATCCCGCTGCACGAACATGCCTAGTCATCTTATATTAATGTAGAATTGAATTCCAAGAATGATTAATCCTGGTACCTCACCTTTTCTTGGTAATGAAAAAGACCATGATCACAAGGGCTGCTACTAATACAATGGCTGCAATTAGACCCCCTATAAGGCCAGACGACATTTCCGCTTTCTGAAGCTCTGAGTAAAACGAAAACGTAATAGTAACAACACATCATATATATTAAACATAACATAACAAGTGCGATATGATATATCATTTCGATATACAGAAAAGAACCGTCATGAACTTATGGATAGGTACACGGTAGCTTGAAATGATGCTGAATGGTTTATTTTTGCAAAAAAAAAACTATACTTAAATACAAATGTAATTTAAAATTTAAATGATTGCTATAACATGTGCATGAGAACAATGGTAAATGGATATTTTGGTTATACGATGATTTTTTTAAAGAAATAGTTTTACATAAATCACTCCAAAACAGACAAACGAAACACATAATAGAAAACATTTTCTGATTTTCGAAAACCATGATCCAATCTCGTAACACATCGCACACATGAGAGGCCGTCCTTACATGACCATGGCTGTTAATAGGATGTTAATTAATCAAACAAACAAAAAATGATCCAATCTTTTATTTACTCTGTCATATTACATTACCGATACCAACACCAACCTGATCCACTTGATTGGACACACTGTGGAGGTGGGGCACTCCATGTTCCGTCCTCTTCACAAGTGATAGACGCTGACCCAATAATCACATGACCCGTCGGACACGTAAATCCTACATTTGTACCAGAATGATGACTAGCCTCTCGAGACACATTTGGTTGTATCATTTCGTCGGGGATACTGAGGGCAGGACAATCAAGTAGGACTGGGAAAGATAAAAACAATTTATTTTATAAGTCCAGCAGCCCTGATGACTGAAATGCATGTCTCATTACATACAAGTATGCAGTTTTATTGAAATTTTATATTTCCGTAAGTTTTTTTATACGATGTTGATATAGTAGACGCATATGTTTAAATGCTATTTTAAATACATTGACAGTCATATATTTAATTGTATCAAGTCGATTTGTTTGGAAGTCTTTAACGTTCGTACGTATCTTTGAATATTTTCGACATGGCCGCAGTAACGTAAACAATCACCTTAATTTCAAGGTCAATAAACAGATGAAAGGATCGAAGTTATTCAGTTAGAACTGTTTGTATATACGTCAAACTAAAAGCATGGTGTATACTCACGGAGACAGACCGGAAGATTTCCATCCCATACCCCGTTCGCCTGACATACAAGTGTACTTCGTCCATCCACTCGGAACCCTTCTTCACACGAAAACTGTAGCTCATCCGTATACCTGTATAACTTTTCTGTCAAGAGTAAGTGTTCCACTGTATTATCTGGCATTGGACAAGGAACTCCTGTGGATATCAATGTATAAACAACATGGATTTAATTAATTTAAAGAGCAAAGAAGTATTATTTGTGTAATCAATGTGAGCATACATACTGGGATTAAATTTCACCCAACCATAAATCATTGGAATTACATGTAGCATTGCTATAGCGAATGTAATTACACTGAAAGACAAAGAAATATTCCTGGTGCGTCTCATTGCCATATCATAGTCTTGTACAAACTAATAGTGGTACCTCACTGAGGTGTACTACCAAACATCTGATACTCGTTAAAACGTTCTGAATAATGTACGAAGAAAACGTCGCATTTCGGGACAATAATTTGTTTTCTCTTCACAAAATGGCCTTTCAAGTCAATATGATTCAGCTGTCTGCAGTGGTGTACTAACCCTGACATGTAGGTAGTTCTGCATCCCAGTTGCCGTCTGCTGAACAAATCAAAGATGAAGACCCGATCATCGTGTATCCATCCTGACAAGCGAGAGATATGGTGTCGCCGTACCCATATATCTTGTCAGCATACAAAAGGTGATGTTCCTCACCAGGGGGCGCACATAAGACAGCTGTCAAAGGAAAACGATACCATAATGAGAAATATGTGCATCAAATATAAGTATGAGTTTATTGATGAAAAATTGACAAAACGTGAACGTGATACCTAGCAAAATGAAGATAAGCTGTAGATCAGTTCGTTTCACAATATTTTAACTATACAGTTTTTTGGAGCTTGATACGAGGAATTGGCTTAAATCGTAACCTATAAAAGTGTTAGTTTTTGCGATCAAAATACCAGGGGTGGGACGGCTGGTTCGCCCCTTGTTAGTGTAATGTGAACGGTTGGGTTGTTTTGCTTGTTGTCTTCGTATCTTGAGCAGCATGGGGCAAGAGATCCACTGTACAATAAGACATAACATGAATATACCATAGTTTCCAAAGCACGCTGTATGCGATATACTCACACATACAGGTTGGATACGGCATACTCCAAGACCCATCCGCAGTACAAAGGAGAACCTCCTGACCGATAATACTGAAACCCAACGGACACGAGAAGTGTATTTCGTCCGAGAAATGGTATGTCTTTAATTGGTACCTTAAATGTGGATGATGACCTGAGATTCCACACTGAACAGCTACAAGGAAATCAATGTTCCATTTTGGAAGGTTTCAAGGAAACATCAACAGATAAATACGGTCAAAAATAGCCCCTTGTCGAACATATTTATCCGCATTATGCGGTGGTAAATCGTTTTGAATAAAAACAAAAATGAACACTGTGCGACAGGGTGCTGTTTTTTCAACTTGCCTATCGTAAAATTGATTTATTAAACAAATTTTGAATTCCTTCTAAATAATACGTTTCATCAGTAATTTCACCCACCTACAACCTCCCGATAATAGTTTTAATATAATTAAATGTCTTTTGTATGACATAGATTTTGCTTTTGTTTCTATAATGTGGCGGAGTTTGGCAACCCCCACACAGGCATTTAGTTTTATTTTGTGTAATTTCCATTTTGTGTTATGAATTTCCAGATGCGTTATAAGGGATTTGTTATGCAATGGTAATAAAATGTGTTTGTTGAAATTTATAGACTTGTTGTTTAATATGAAATTTTAAATGTCACCATATATTTATAATGGCAGCCATGTTCATTCAAATCCTTCTTTGAGTTTTTTTTTTTTGTCAGGACTGAAGATGAATAAAATAGATTTATTATTATCATAACGCCGTTATCTCGGCCAATCAGAAGTGAGATTTCCAACGGCGACGCCATTTTGTCTTTAATATGCTGATAAAAAAGTTTAAACCAATGAAAATGGTTGTTTCACGCAAAATTGAATTACGAAAACATACGACATACGTCTGAAGTTCTTTGTAGATGAAATAACATTTCTTTTTAACTCAATGTTTGTTAAATGCTGCGACCAATAGTTCAGCTTAATGTTCGATTGAAATGAAATTAATGTTTGGTTTTTGGATTGCAGGGGTCTGAATATCCTCATTGTTTACAGCGAAACCAAGCATGGACAGTTTACACCTAAGTTGTATGACAAACAAGATGACTTTAACTCCATGGTTGATATTTTCTAAGTTTAAAGATAGAAAATGTCATATTCCTGCTTCCCCAACATTCGGTGTTTCCATGTAACATCTGATATTCTGGGCATTGTTTGACATTTCACGACTTTCATGAGAACAGATGTGAACTACTAGCAACAATATTCGACGTTTGAAATATCACTTGATTTACAAAGCAGGTAGGAGATGCGTGACACCACAGCGTATGGTAGGCAATTTTGTAAGGACTTATTCATGTACCACGTGATACTCGTTAATGTTTGTGTGGGATTAGTATCTCCAGAGGTAATAGGACCTAACTCTTTGTAATGTTCTTGCTGAAGTGACGTTTCATCACCAAAAGTCAAAAACAAATGTCCTGCATAACGTCATCAGGTATCACATGGTATGTGAATGAGTCCCATTGAACACCGGGGTGACATATTGTCATTAAGTTAAAATCTTACCCGAACATGTAGGAAAAGTGCTGCTCCAACTTCCGGTACTGAGGCAGGACAAACTCGAACTTCCCATCAGGACGTAACCATGGACGCATGACAGTTCCACGATATCGTTGTAATAATAGGTACGGACATGGTACATTATTTTGTTGTCAATATTGGATTGTATCTGACATTCAATAGCTGGAATGAAAATAAACAAACAAACAAAATAAGATGCTAATTAAAAGATAAATAAAACTAGAATAGGTTATTACTACAACAATTATTCCATCCGAGTTAATGTTTGCATTTTAAGATCAAAATGTACTTTGTAAAGTACCATTCGATTGAAAACACGCTTTTATAGGCTTGAAAAAATAACATTCCACTAGACTTAAGCCTTGACAGATTTTAGTATGCTACGGGTAAATTGTCACAAGAACAGATAGTTAACATAACAATCAGGCTAGAAACAATGCTTAGCCTTTACTGCATGTCTCTAGACAGATGAGTACAAACCTTGACAGGTAGGGAATACCGTTGACCAACTGCCATCTGATGTACACTGCAGACTCCGTGCGCCAATCAGTTCATACCCATGAACACACGACAAGTAGGCTCTGTCTCCAAAATAGTATTCCTTTATATCCACCATCAAATGGCTGTCATACTCAGTCGGTAGTTCACACACTATATGACGTAATGGTAAAGTCACGATTGAGGATGCAATACAGTAAACGATACTTTATCATAGAAAAACACCAATGCTCAATGTATTTGTGAGTGTTGCATGATTAGTTAAGAAATTAAAAAGAATGCATATTTTTTGGAAAATTCGTCATACTGATATTCTCTTGTCGTAACGTTTACAAAAAGGCACCAACCTCCAAACGTATATTCATAAAATCGAAAATTCCATCATGGAAAAGTACTGTGATCGATTTCTCGTCGTGACTTCCATTTGCTTTACCTTAAATGCTAAACCATAAAAAGGGTAACAGTTCCATAACACAAGAAACCGCAACACGACCATACCGAAGTCTCCCAAAACACTCATACCTAGGAAGCCGTCATTACGTTACCATGGATGTTAATAGGATGTTAAAATAATCAAACAAACAAACACTTTACATGTAAAATGGCAATGGTAAAGAGAAAAAGGAAAGAAAACCAATACATCTCTTTTTTTCTATCTGGGCTCAGTTTCAGGATCATTTCTTGATTTGAAGAAATTCCTTAACTTAAAATTAAAAAGAAAGCAGTACAGAAGTTAAGGACACAATTGTGGTTTAAAATATGCAATGTTTTCATATGAGAAACTTTAAGTTAAGGTTTAAGAACCAGTTTAAACTAGTAAGTTTGTATATGCCTATATATCGCTTCTTAGGTGTATTTGAACATGATTAAGTTACTAAAAATGTATATGCATCCGTCCTAACCTTAGATTTTACACTCAAAAACATCATTGTTTCGTTTCAACGGGATTTTATTTAAATCTTTTATATTAAGGTAAGCTGTGCCTTGGAGATATGATTTTTAAACGAATACTCACCACAGCGAGGTATGTCACATAACTCCCATTGTACGCTGGGATCTAAGGTGAAACACCAAGGACCTACAACGTTGTGGTTGGGGTTTCGGCAGTAGTTGGACTGGTCAGCTAGTTTATAGTACCCGTGGACGTGAGGGGTCTGTGAGGACCAGCTCTGACACACTCGACCTGACGTCGTCACATTCATATGACCACTGTAATCGCGGCCGTTCAGCTTTAACTTGCATTCCTTCGCTGAAAACATTCGAACACATTTTGAATCCCTATGCTAATTTATTCTGAACATAATGAATCATTTGATTAAATTTGTATACGCAATTGCTTAGTTTTATTTACATCCTATTAACAATATTATGCATTAACAAAATTGGGATAGGTAATTTAACGGGATGTTGGCGTATGAAACATTCAAGAGCAACCACATAATAGTTCAAACTTGGTGAAATATTGAAAATGCTTTGGAGCTCAAACTGTGTTTAAGACCGTCGAGGGAACGCCTTCCACAAAGGGGGCAACGATAATGATAAAAAAGAGACAAAAACCAATGCGTGCCTTACGTTCTTATCAAACTACTATAATGCGTATTTGACATGACCATCTTTAAAAGTATTTCAGTATAAAGAGTGTTTGCATCTTAGATAATCATTTCGGAATACGAAGTATCTTCCACTTGCAAAGGTTAGGAAGATTGGGGTATGTAGATAGACATATTGTTTCTTATTTTATTTTTTATTTTTTAGGTAGGTAAAAAATTATTGTCCAGAATATTCTATAGAAACTGCTAGGGTAGAGGCCCTTGAGTCAGCCTCCTCACAAACAAATGCCCCCACACACGAGGGTTCTCAATCATCACACACACATTCATTCCCACCTAAACACATAAACAACTCTCAACCATTTCATTCTCAAGTACATAACTTACATATTTAACATCAACAAAACATTAATCCTGGCTCTCACTCCATCTGATTCTCACTATCATTCTCCCATATAGAACCATATCAACTTTTCTTATTACAAGTTTTACACAGATTATAAACAAAAAACTTAAATGAGTGAATCAAACAAACAAAGGAATAAGTATAAAAATAACTGCTGACAAATTCATGAAATAAATAAATAAATAAAAATAGATAAATAAGAATTAAAATGACAATAATAGTAATTGCCATGGTTGATATAACTATATATATATTAATTATAAGTGGATTGATTATAAATGGTTCAGACCCACTATGGTACAGGTAACATGTTTCTTATTTTAATTTTTCCATACAAGGCGTGTGGTGGTCTGTATACTGAATAACATGTCTGTGTATGAGAACCATAACAACCAGACTGGAAGAGAAAAACACATATTATCTCCAACTCCAAATTGATGTAATTGTCGAGTAAGCAGTATTAAAGTTTTCTATCTTTTAATGCTACACTTGTGTTAGATAATACATTTTCATACCTATGCATTCCGGAAGGTTCTGACCCCAAAGAGAATCAGCCCCACAGGTAAGGACAGTCGGACCCTTCATCTCATATCCTATGGGACATGAGAAGGATACAGTATCTCCGTAGAAAAACTTGGTATCGGAAGGATACAACAATAGCTCGCTGTCCACCAAACATTCTATTGCTGTAAGAGAGAGAAACAATCGATATCTTATACTTTGAAATCTCGTTAGCCGTAAATTATTTAAATAAAAAAATAAAACTTAAAAGAAAATAGTGTCCTATAGTACATTTCCAAAATGTTATTTCCTATTTCTATGACTCGGATGAACACGAAGACATTGGTTTTTATTGGAAGACAGTTACCACCATCAGATACCTTAAGTTTATGTATAGAATTCTTGACACCTGAAATCAGTAGAGAAATAGTTAAGTATTACAAAACTAAAAAAATCATTAGAAAACTCAAATAAACTCTTACATTTTATCGAAATATCGCAAACGTCAATCATCACAGGCATTATCTATGGTAGCGATTCAAACTAAGTATTTCTCACTTTCATTGAGTTTAAACTGATTGTGGACTGGATATGTGACTGCAAAGTGAGCCAATTAACACCCATATTTTACCAACTGCGCCAAAAAAAAAAAAAACCATTTTATAGCTTTGGTTGAAATTGACATCAACGAATATGACTGTTGTTGTCAGGCTCATATTTTAATGAACATATTGTTTCAGAAGACCATTGTAAATTACATTAGTGCCACGATGTTAAGATATATTGATGTGGTTTTCCTAGTTTAGCTTTTTTACATTAAGGGCACGAATCTCTTGATAGAAAAATTGCTATGTTCCTGTGTGACAACGTATCGTTATGATGGATTTCAAACCCAGAACAATTGATTTTCGGTGTGGTATTGAAGCTGCAGTAAAGCCTACCTTGACAACCTGGAATGGCTTGGTCCCATGTGCCGTTCTTGCATTGGGCGAAGTAGTAGATCGATGACAGCTTATAACCAGAATCACAGGTAAATACTACGTAGTTGTGATATGTCGCCGTGTCCATCATCAGATGTGGATCACTTGATACGGGGTCTGGACAGTCTATTGATATAATCAAATCATATACTTACTGTTACACCACCTTTTTGTCTCTTTATAATCAAAACCACCCAACACTTTTATAAACTATTATTCTTTCTAAGTTGTATCTGCTTAACATATTTGTAGGCATGTGACTCCGAGACCAACTCATTAAACAAAGGGGAACCAATTATAACGGGACTTTCATGAGACCCCTCCTTATAATGGTGTACAATTACTTAACAGAGGAGTGTCATTCATATCTTAGATCCTCAAGGTCCTAATTGTCTCAAAAAATTAATTTTTGAAATATAAGCTAGCACCTTCTCTGGTAATCGATATAAACTATCTTTACAGTTCATTAGGAACTATCTGTGAGTAACACATACTCAATTAAAACATAGTTTTCGCTATTTTCGGCAAATGTGAAAAATAAAGCAATGACGTGTTTGGGACGGATTGGAGAAAACTGATGTATTTACTGTAAAAGAATTATTAGCGGTGTGAAAGCTATCGCTGATTTCGCTTTCATTAAACATAATACATATCAACAATTTCAAACTTTGACATGCGAATACTTAAGGCATAAAAACAAGATTTTTACGGTGCCTAATTTCTGAGCTCTAACTAGCGTTTATAAAACATCACATTTATTTGTCCGTGCCTTTGAACGTTTTTCACAGTATAATGCACCAAACCTTATATTGGTTTTTATTAGTTTACTGAAGAAAAAATATTATATCAACATTTTCACCCAGTTACGGCACATATGTCTATCTTTAAACGTTGTGAAAATGATATCACTTTTTATATATTTACGATCGTAGCGGTATTAATGTGTGTTTAGGGAGGCCGATATTTAATTATCTCCATTCTTATCTTATGTATTTCATTTGTTTTGTATTCGCGGGGATTCAACTTAGTTTTACAGATATCTGCGGTCAATTTTTTTCCGCGAACATATCAGCATCGAATTACAAATGGCAAGTAAGATAACATGCATAGCTTATTACTGTTAGAAATTGACAAATGAGCGTTCCTTCTCCCTGCAAATACTGTCTCTATAGATATATCAAAGACTTTGTTTTCCTGATATGCCTGTTTTAAACAAGTATGCAGTGTAGCATGTCTATTGATGGAAACTCAACTCAAAAACAATGCAATCTAATAAGCAAGACCCAAAAATATACAATAATAGAAAATAATATCGCAATTCCGCGTGAAAATATCTAACCTCGATTTTATACCGATAATCAGGTATTTCAATACATCAAAAACTACCGATGTACAATATGATAGTAAATGTATCAGGTCAGGGTGACATCAAGGCACTTGATGTTTATAATACACAAGAATCTAAACTCTTACATTGACATAGTGTCCAAAACTATTAGCACAGTGTCCAAAATCATTGACATGGTGTACAAAACAATTATCACAGTGTCCGAAACCATGACAAAGTGTCCGAAAAAATTATCACAGTGTCCGAAACCATGACATAGTGTCCAAAACCATTACCATAATATCCGAAACAATTATCACAGTGTCCGAAACCATGACATAGTGTCCAAAACCATTACCATAGTGTTCAAAACCATGACATAGTGTCCAACACTATTGTCATAGTGTCCGCAACAATTATCACAGTGTCCAGAACTATAATATGGTGTCCGAAACTTGTTTCTTTGACGGTATCAGAGAACAATAAACTCACTAAACATCAGTTAAGTACTCATTATGTATAGTATTTCATTTCCTTAGCTGTCTATATATACAAGAATCATACATGTTATATTAATGGTATATTATATGTTCACACTATCGAAGTCATATAGGCAACAATCCGAGAATAATCTGAAATCCCCAACTATGAAAGGAAGAAATGGGTATTGCTGTCAGTGACATTGTGCTAATCATCGATATGACGCAATTACATGAAGAGACGTCATTAGATTGGAAGTTAAATAACATTCGAAATATATCACTATGACACCGTAGAGGCTCTGCAACGATCCATGGCAAACCAAACCAAAGATTATTTGATAACGAATATGATATATAGAATAATATATTAACATAAACACTATTGGAGATGATTTTCAAAGGGAAAATACGAAACTACAGCAGAAAATTAAGTAAATATAAACCAAAACTCCTTACCATTTTTAACTTGACCGGAAACACAAAAGACGCAGAAAATTAGGATGATGAATGGTAGATTCATATTTGATACGATCGTTGTACTGTCCTAGTAGGGTTATAAACTAAGTTGCATCCTTTAAAGTTATACACATGCGATCCGGAAGTGGACAAATCCGTAAATCAAACAGCACTTCCGATCATGCAGCATGTCTACATCAGTCGTTGAGTAAACTTTCATACGTTACGCCCACTTTAGTATGGAATATAGCTATATTTGTCAATCGTGGTAATTACAATTTCTTTTATAATTTCTTTGTGGGTGGTTAATTTGTCACAAACTTTAAACCATAAAGATATACCTTCACGTGCAACTCTTCATCACTCGGCTCCGAGCAGAGGAGAGGAAATATGAGGATAAAAGTATGCCTAGACATGATTGCTTTTGTGTATTAAGTTATAAGTCCTATAAAAAGCCAGGGTGTGTGAATGTATTGTGTTTGGGAAAGCTGTGGTATTCTAGGGAGTACTACAAAGAGAAAAGAAATCAAGAAACCGGGAGAGTAGGTTTTTCTTTGATCACTCAGTTATTATATATAGATGAAGCAACGCACGCCTATATTCCCGGCGAATGAAGCATTATTTTCCATGTACTTGTTGTCATTGCTACACTAAGAAATCGCCATGTCAGAAGAGTTTCGTCCCCAGCAGAGGATACCGAGGTCATGTGTTACACCCTAATTATTCAGCTTCAGATTCACGAGTGATCAAGAAACCCGGTTTTCACTATACATGCTTCGTAGGTTCGCTAAAATCATCCTTTTTTGTAATGACACGGATTTGTTACGGTTCATTTTGTTTGTACGCTGTGTCGGTGTAATTACAATTACTATCTAAATACATGTCACATTAGATTGATGCTTTGAAACTTGCAGTTCGTATTAGGACGTTTTATTTCTTGAGACGCCTTTCTTACTACATCCTACATCTATGTCTGTGGTTCATGTCATAAGTAGTAAGAAGTATATGCTTAAACCTTTGGTATATTTTGAATACAGATAATAAAATGTCATTTCCTGTATTTTGTCTATCCTCGATCATATGTAATACCCGCGATTGCGTCCGTCTGTGTATTTTCAAACAGCTATTGTGTACATGTTCACGCTTGACAAAACAAACGACGCTCTGACGTCGATAATGAGAGTGTTAAAGCCATGAATGGACTGTACTGCCATTAACAATCGAACGGTTATTTTTTCTACAACAGTCTGTACACGATACCCTGTCCATTTACTATAACTCTGCACCGTGAATTCGGATCAACAGGTATAAGGCACTTCTTTTCATACAGATGGCGATATCTTTGACATGCTGATCTAGATAGAACGGGTAAGTAATGCTATAATGTTTATATTATCTATATTGTCTGTATCCAATTTTAATAACAGTCCTTGCTGAAGCTATCCCTCGGACCTGAGCTAGGTAAGGGTGTATCGATAAATGCGAGACATGGTTATAGTGCCTTGTTGTTGAAGTGTAAATAAGGTCACACATCACTGAAGCTCCCTACCCTAAATTTCATTTGGCAATTTAAAATATTAGTGGTAGATTTTGTAGTAGTAAAACCCAGACCTATTATCCTGTTGACCTCAAGTAAATAAAACGCTTAACATGACTCTCAGTCACAATGAAGTTAAATACCCTCACCATGTCAGGCTGACCGCATAACATATACTATGACTTGGCTTTCGAAATGCTGCTTGGTATGACGTTTACTATTACAAACAAAACAACTTTGAGATTCTTATTTAGAAGCATTTAAATATCTGTACAAATAAAAGGCCCAAAGCAATATGTCTGTGAGCAAATATTTATCATTATGTTCTATTATGTGCAATATATTTGTAATAATTACCTTTCTGAAAATGCTTGAAATATGTTTGTTTTTTTTAATTCAGCGTAATGACCCAGGGTTTGAACCAGGTACCTCCCTATTTAAAAGTATAGCTATCTATAATCGATGATCGGCCAAATCTACATTTAGTTCCTCTATGTCGATAAAAAAATAAATGGTATCAGAACATGCCACCTGATTCTGCTGAAAACATTCACTCAGTCACAAACTATTTCAAAAACGCTGAGCGCTGACAATGTTTCAAACCATCAAAAGGAAAAACTGGTATAAAAGTGAAAGTGTTAATCGGATAGATTATATATCAGGCAATGCGCTATTTTTGTTTAATGTTTTTAATGTTTAAATTTATATCTTGACACACGTGTATGCACTTCAGATGGTTTGAAGATATGCTTTAGTAATACAAATCTGGTGTGAAGGGTTTATAAACTTTTGAAGTTCTAAAGAAGAACAAGAAATTACATGTGCAAAACATCCGTATGTGCTGTCCCATTCTTGTCAACAAGAAAACATTCCAAAGAGAGTATGTTGTCCCTCTATCTATACGGTGATGAGAAATTATATTTTTGAAGTTATTTACCATTTCAAAGAACAAGAAACTACATGCTTAGATTATCTGTATGTGGTGTCCCATACCTTTTCTACAGGAAAACATTCCAAAGAGGGTATGTTATTCCTTTCACAGTCATACAGGAATGTATAAACGCTTCATTATGCAGGGATTTTCTAACCTCCCAGCTTATTTTGAGTCATTACAAGATACAATAATCGAGAGAGATAATTGCACATGATTGCGTGATATATCGCGTGGAACATGAAATCACGGTGAGTTCATATCGAATACCTGTCAAAAAGTAACAAAGGAGAACGAAGCGAAAACAAAATACGACTTTTAGTGAAAAACATTGGGACTGTAAAACATAAAAAGTGTTAATAAAATAAAAAAACAGAGTTGTATAGGTTAAAGAATGAGGAAATTATATTTCTTGTCCAAATTTAAATACTAAACAGCTTGGTATGATAATTATATTTCCTTTTCATAATAATCACTTTTCGAGGACGACTTCATTTTCAACACTTGAATAATCACGGTTGAAATATGTTATAATGAACAGGTCTTTAACAGACAGGTGGTATGAGTATTTAACTTATATTACCGGGTAAAATATATAATGATAATGGTGTAATGAGGTAACGTGTTGCTACCTGGCCACAGGTACAAGTCAAGGCCAGACTCGGGCGAGGCAACAGTATGTACCATAACATACATAAGTTGGGTCAAGAAACTGAAGAAATTCCAACAGTGTACACAAACATATTGTCAAATTTTCAAGACAATATGACCCTATAAAAGGGCAAGGGTTCAACTGTTATAAAGAAACACAACACAAATATACGACAGCCATCCAAAACATACACGTACCTTAATGCCACATTTACAGCAGGCCGTCCTGAAATGACCCTAGCTGTTAAAAGGACGTTGAACATAATAAAACAAACCAATTCAATGGATTCCAAATACATTATTTCTGTGATTGTGCTGAAAAAAAAAATAAATCCGAACATCTTTATTAACCTTGACTATTGTCATTGCAGATGTTTTGAAGAAGATGCTTAAAAATGGTTCGATTTATGCAATCCTTGCTACATGTATCTTGTATTTCTCAAATTCAGGTAAGTGACATTAAAGAAAGAATGCAGATATTGTAATCGCTGTTGTTTGACAATTTGTATCGTCTTTGTATCTTTGGTACAATTATTTGTATTTCAATTAAAGATGCTCCACCGCTGACAAATGGTATTTTTTCACTTTCAAAAACAGCAGCAGACGATTTAGTATTTTTCTTCAGTTACAAAAGTTACTTATTTAAAACCATTACCACCAATGAAAAGTTTGAGCTTCTTATTTCACTTTAAAATAAAAATATGAAAAATAATTAATTGCATCCCGAAAAAAATCAGTGGCACTATATCCTATATGGAATGAAGTACTGCTTGCACATGCACTAAAGGCAAAATGAATTATTTTATATTATTTTTCGTGTTAATTAGACATAAATATACACTACTAAACACAAATTATTGTTCAAATGAGGAATATGATTTATGCTCTGTCGGCGGTGGAGCATCTTTAATGAAAGAATAAGATTAAGAAAAGTATTTATCCTTTTCATGTAGAAATCTTCAGAATGTTTACCTGTGTCACCTTCAATTGGAACGTAAATTTAACATGTAGCTGGATCGAGCCAACAAACTACGGTAGTGATGTTACTACGAACATCACATGGTAAGTGAAGTCTATATTTGCATTAGTCTTGCATGTTAAGAGGAATAATTCACCTGCTATGGTAACGTAACCGGGCTAGAAGCCTGTTTGATTTTTGATAGTATGGTTCAGTAATGTTACACTATAATTTAAATAGAGGTTATGCAATGAGTGGTTCTTGAAATTTGAATTTATTCCACGCAAGTGAGTTATTCTTTTGAAGCTACAAAAGACACGAGCTTTAGCAATGTAAATCGTAAAATGAAATCACTAGGCATGGTTTACAGAAATTGGCAAAATTGAAATTGTTTTTCTTCTGGAGAACATCGTTGAACCCAAGGGGTGTATTTCCACTGTTTTGTTCAATGTACTAACGATCAAAGATGTACTGTATAGGAAAATATTGAGTGAGATGCACTTAATGAGATACACGACAGTCTCCTAAAATATTTTAAAATAAAAAAAAACTAACTTCATTAGAAAAAAGACGAAGGGAGGAAGATTACATTACAATCTGTGATATGTTTTATCCATTTGTAGGGGACTGTCATTTTTTGGAAATCGAGCTTTTTCGAAATGTCCGGTGAGAACAAGGTCATCCTGCAGCTGGGGCTTGGGAGTTGGTACAAGCTATGATGTTGACCCGGACAGTCGGATAACAGTGTGTCTTCAGTTGGTAACATCCCACGGAGTGTCGGCGAAAGAGTGTCATCCCATAGACATAGCTGATAATGGTAAAGGGTTATAATGACTACTTGCATCTCGCTGTCATTGTCATCAGCAACAAAATGATAATCAGCGTCTTTTACTGACCTTGCAGGTGTAAAATGATGAATATCAATTATGATTTGAAAATCAATATATATATTAATTAGGAAGAAGTTTTAATGCCTTGCATACGACAAGGTAATTTTTTTATAATAGCAGAGTCCTAAAATTAATGTGTGCTTATATATGTTTTGAAAACAGAAACTATTTTAAACTAATATGATATTTGCAAACTGAAGGAATTGCAAAATTGTTCAGATTACATAACTTGGTAGCAGTATATGTAGATATGTATTCTTTACTCACTTTGTTTCCAACAGTCAAACCAGCTGCCGTTAGTGACATTGTTGCCATTTCAACGTCGCCGTTGTGTCTGAACATCTCATGGAGTCACGGCAGCACCATCGAATCAAAGACGTATGAAATGAAGTTATTGTCAGATCAACATCAAATTGTAATTGTAAGTAGACCTTGTTTCGATTTTCTTAAAGGCCCACTATCTTTACAAAGCAAAATACTAAAGTTTCTTAAAAGCATTAAATATCAGAAAATACATGCAGATGGCCTTAAGATGAGGTTACAAAACCAAACGCATGTAAGATTCCCTGCTTAATTTATGGAAACAGTGGAGAGTCAATTCGCTGTTTTGCCGTCTGGCGCAGTGATATTCAACTACCGCGCGGTATTTAGGAAGACGGCGGGAAACATAACACGACCCGCGTTTTGTTTCCCTCCGTCATTTTATTAACTTTATTTAAATTATTCAGAAAGTGATGATAAATGTAATATTAACGGTAAGTTAATAATTTTTGCGACTCCACAAAATTATCAACCTTGTTTTACATTCTATTTTAAAAATTAAAATCGATTCGGAAACGAAGTGAACATTTAGTTGGGTTTTTTTTTGTTTTTGTTTTTAAATTTTGGAAAATGGAACAAAGAACAAAATTAGATAAAAAGAAAGTTGACAATGTTTTCTAAAATGATTTGAAATCGATAGTCGATCAAGGAATGCGTTGTAGATTCTTACATATTTACTTGTTTTAATATAAACAATCACATATCCATATCTTACAGAAGTATATTGACAGTGAAACTAATGAATGTTTAAAACAAGTTGATAACAAGATCTCTGCTCTCTATCTAAAACTACTGACTTCTTTTTGACAGAATGTCAACTCCACGGAAGATCCAGAACATTTGGATTACGCAATTGAGGAATCATGCCTTGTTTGTAATTTGTCCCATTACACATCGTATATGATATCAGTGAGAACAAGACCACTCAACTACAACGGCAATCCTACGGGATATTGGAGTGACTCCATGACCATTAACAAGAAAACCCCTAAAAGTGGTAATGTATCTGCACTGTCACTATTAAAGATTGGTTTCATTTACACAACAGTGACCATCTTGACACATTTAAGCATTGATGACACTGTCTTATAATTTCATCAGGATATGAAATATGTTTTGTTTGCAAACTGTGAATCCGCATAGCCATTCTCAGATTTGTTCTTCATAGAAGTATAAAGAAAAAGATCGGCCAATCAGAAAGTCAAACAAACATTTCAACTTGATCGTGAAGTTGGTACACACACATTTCGCAATAATTTGGTTTGCATTTAAATTACAAATTGATTGAATAATAGGAAATGTTTGTTTAGGATTACTTTCGATTGATTTTGAAGTCCAACTCATTACGCGAATTACGTTCCTAATTCCTAATAAGAATTTTTCAATGCATTATCCGTGAACTTTGGTTGAAAATTTTTGGGGCAAAATTGGTTTAGGACAGCAAAGCGCAGTAAGGTATTTATGTATTTGATATAACTGCTACAAGAACCACAATTTGATAGTTCAATCAGTGCGATCATATTTAGCGCAAATGTCCTGGTGCAAAAAACGCCACATGTATTTTACGATATATTGATCTTCCTTTCAATGCGACTAAGAATACAATGTGTTAAGGGTTAATGAATGCCAAGAATTGCATTAAATTATTTATACAATAGTATCATATTATATTACATTAATAAACACATGATATGACGGGAAAATATATCATCGTATTTCCATGTCGTATTTCATTGGGGCGCGTGCCACTATGATATCCACCGTCTTTCACACGGAGTTATCTCCCGTACCGATTCTACAACAATGACGGACGGAGCCTAAAATGACAATTATTACTTATCGAGAACTTAAGTGATATTTTCCAAATAAATAGCGAATTGTTAACTATTTTCAGTATAATAAACAATCTATATCCCCGGTTGCAGTGTGATATAAATGTTTATTTACCTTCAGATGTAATATTTCCCACGCACGGGGAAGTCCTCGAGAAACATTACACCTTCGGGTATTATTTTTGATAAAGGGGCATATCGTCAATTCATCTGTTCGTACTATAATGTTACTAACGAAGACATATTACGTTATTTTGTGTATACATATGTATGTAATGAATCTCTCGAAACCACTACAAATGTCTGGTTTATGAAAGAATACCTTGATTGGTAACTATAATCATAGGTTCATCATTTTATATTCTAGTTCCAGCGAGGTCTCCTTCTCTATTACCAGGGGCCTTTACACGATCTCCTACTAATGTTGAAGGGTATAGTAACGTCCATCTTTACTGGTTGGTAAGTGACGCAATCACCTGTTGATAATAGAATAATATATAATAGCAGAAATTACAAAAGATTATCATCATCAGTTGACTCCGTCTATATTGGCCCGAATGTACAGTGTAGTTGTTTTAAAAATTCACCTATTCTATACTAATTCGTGGGGACAAATATGAATTTCAAACAGTAATATGTTAAAGATGCTCCACCGCCGACAGAGCATAAATGACATTCATCATTTGAACAATAATTGGTGTTCAATCGTATATATATATATGTCTAATTAACACAAAAATTATAATAAAATAATTTATTTTGCCTTTGGTGCATGCGCAATCAGTATTTCATTTCATATAGGGTACAGTAGCACGGAATTTTTTTCGGGATGCAATTAATTATATCTTTATATTTTTAACTTAAAGTAAAATTAGAAACTCAAACTTTTCATTGGTGGTAATGATGTAAAGTAAGTAACTTTTGTAACTGAAGAAAAATACTAAATCGTTTGCTCATGTTTTTGATAGTGAAAAAAATACCATTTGTCAGCGGTGGAGCATCTTTAAATTCCATTTTAATTCCATAAATCTAAGTTCCTGAAATAACTGCAAATATAGTGAAAGTTAATCCCCGCTGAGCACGCAGCAACCATACAGTAGTCTATTTTCACGGCAATTTAATTCCGATGTTCCAGTGATTAATTTCGCGTTTTTGAGCGCAATGATTTTACTGAGCAGATGCTTGAAATGGTTTCACGGTGTAGATTATTTACATTTGTTGAAATTTGTTGTTATGTTCCTCAAGTATATGTAGCCGTCATTCGTTGTTTTACAGGCTTTGTCTCGACGTTCCTGGAATGGTGATCATCTTACATACGTCATAAATGTTACTACCCTAGAGCCGTGTAGAAGACAAACCAAGAATCTGAATCGACACGAAGCCCCGATGGTGTTGGAAATCCTTTCAAACTGTTCGTATGAAGTATTAGTATGGGCTAAAAATGAAGTCGGGCAGACAAATGAACCCAATGAGATATTGATACAGGATAAAGGTAAGTCAATAATCGTTACATCATCTGAAAATATACAATACATATAAATTACTTCAAAAAGGCATCGATAAACGAATCAGTCAGTTTTATCCATTAACGACACATTCACGTCACAATAAGAATAGTCTAATGTAATTTACATTCAAGCGCGAAGGGAGTGTTTGAAGTCGGGATTAATATCAAAAGGAATCTATTGATTGCAGATATACCTTTATGTAACACCTTTCGCATGTATTAAGTTTGCTTGCTTGTTTTACGCTTACCGTTTCCTATTTAATTTGTGGATAACAAAGTAATCAAAAAAGTATTATGCATATGATTCCATATTGTTGCCTTAATATAATATTCTCACGAAATGTGTACAAAATTAAAAAAAAAATATGTATTTGGTACAATGACAAAAATATCACCACATTCCATCTATTGTAATATTTGAAGTTCAAACTACATCAATATAATTACAATGTTGGTAGGGTTCTGCCTTTTACAGGGTTTGCCCCTCCTGAGGATGTGTTCCTTAACACCACGAGTCAGTCTGGTGTAGTAGACATCTCATGGAAGCGGAAATCTGACGTAACCCAGTACACTGTGTATTGGTGTCAGTCCAGTCCTTCTAGGTCATGCGCTGTACGTATCAGTCGAACATTTATATTATATCAGGATGAATACAGAATTTACTCAAAGCTTTGAAATTATCTCAAGTTATGATATTAAGGAGCCTATATTATATGCATGCAAGCAAGGCGTAAATCGTGATTAAAATTCAGAATATTAATCTTGATTTCACGTTAATTCTGATTTGGATATCGTTCATGCAAAATGTTACTTGATACATTAATTACTAGTTCTTCTCTTCGTAATATAATTGTCTGATTTGAAAATAAATGTGTATATCAACATTCTTTTTTGATGACGTTAACTCGAAAAATTGTTGAAATTGTAGACTGGGTTTAACCACAAAACGGTAAAGGGCAACAACAAAAGCACTTTTGTTACCTTAAAAGGATTTCCTAATATATCATATATATTCGGAGTGTCCGCTGAGAAAATACGTAACAGGAAAATAATAAGCAGTGGATTCCTGTGGACTGATTGTTCAACTCTGCTTCCAAGTAAGCTTCTTCTTATACAATGTATACATAGTTATGGAAACGTAATACTCTGTAAGTGTAAACATATTATGACAAACAGGTTCAAGAGAGTGTTTTACAACTTGCAATACAAAGAAATTATGTTTTATATATTTTTATACAAGTGATACCCCACACACGTTCATGATGTACTGGACGTTCGGTTATTGATTTTACAACTTTTTTAATTCTTCACGAAGTATTCACCTACAGCACATTTTACCTGGTTCCTATTTAATTGGAAGCACAATTAGAATTGTCTTTCTTTGCTATGCAGTTCCATTGTCCAACTTTGTGAATATTTAGGACAAATATTCTATTTCATGAGAGAAAAAAAATGTTGTTGGTTTACTAGTATATGACAAATCATAACTGATATTTCTAGTTCAGATATTTCGTCGAGCAAGTTTTAAAACATGTATTTCAGTGTAATAATGCCTGTAATACACATGCATGTAATATTTCCATTTTAAGTGTTTTGAATATTTGTCTTTCTTTCAAAGTCTTTTGTTGTGTCTCACTCATCACAATTTAATATTACGACGTTCTAATCTTCACAATGTCTGTTTCAGACATTCTACAATCACCAATCATACACTTCCGTGGTTACCCAAAAGATAGAATCGTATCAGTCACGTGGGGTTATTCTCACTGCAGCGATTTGATCTTCAGAAAACTGAAATACGGCACAGACTACCGAATAAAAATAGACACTACTGTTAGACAATATAACCGTAAGTCATAACATTTATTACAACTACATAGAGGTACAATAGAGACAAGCGATATCCTGAAGTTAATGTACTGGTATATTGTATTTTTTGACACTAGAGGTTTATGGCAAAATAGATTTTAGAGAGGTTAGGCCGAGAGCAAAAATGATTTGAAGTATTCCCAATAGTTGTTATATTAACAACTTAGTACAAAAAAGTAGCAAGATTTGAGGGGAAAATTTCTATCGCTAAACAACAACAGTCATCTGAAATGTATTTTAAAGGTGAAAACCAATTCTGCATAATTATGGTTTTACCGAAAGCATTTTTATTAGATCAAGTCAATGAAGTGAAGAAATAAACCAGTCGATATCAAAAACTTATTTCAAATAATCTATTATAGGTATCGTTCCTGGGAATACCAACTCCATTGTACTCCGTAACATACCGTCAGGTATAAAGGTGTGCGTAACCATAGCAACCAGGTTACTGTCGGATCGCGAGAGTCCAGTCACGTGTTACATACAACCAGGTAAACAATTCAAATATTTCTGCATTGAGAATAGAATAACAATGCTAGTGAGTATTTGATTGGTTTTCAATTATTAATTTCTATGACAGTAAACTGTGTTTTTGGATGTAAACAGTACTATTTTCAGCGTTTGTGCTGACCATCGTAAATAGCATGGTATGGTTTTATATCTGTCAGAGTTATGTCCCTTATTACTGTATGCACTTTAAGCTGTAAAGCAACTAAAGTGTATGTGCTGTTCAATCTTTTACAAAGATCGTTTTTTTTTCTTTTTTATTTTAATTGGACCCAAGCATAACACACATAATGTAAGTTAACGTATTTAGTGTAAAATGTCTTATTTAAAAGTTAAAACAACAAAATATTATTTTGTTTCTTCAGATGAAGTAAAGTGTTATTAAAAAGCGGTGTCATCACTACAAAATACATTTATAAGCAGTCGTTTAAGTATTTATTTATATTATATTTTCAGAGGAAAGCGATGTTCCATGGGGATTTGTTCTTGGTATAATGTCGAGTGTAGTAGGACTAATTGTCGTCATTGGAGCGATGTGTTTTATGAGGTATGATAAGTATAATTGCTCACAATCAAAGTTATCATATATAGTTTAATCTAATGCAGCTGCTTTAAATATTTTCTGAAAATTGAATAACCTGGTTTTAACTGATAACATGACATAAAAGTACAAAACAATTATTATAAAATAATTTACTTACATTAGCTATGTATATCCGGGTTTGCAATAATAGTACTACAAACTATAGAAAGTTATTTGTCCAGTTTGCAATCAAAACTGACGAGGTGCATGTAAATGTAGAGATTCCTCTCCACTTCAACATACAATATAACTACTGTATTAATTAAAACAGGTTAAAGTTTAATTTCGCTTGGAGATAATTTCGCGGTCTTTTCTTTGATGCCGATTCACGGGGAAAATACTCAAGCAATAATAGAAGTTCCTGCCGGTAATGAGCAATACAGTGCGTTACTTTATTTGCACTAGTAGAAACTAACTTATCCAAAAATACAACGAAATTTGTTTCCCAGCAACTAGATTTAACTCTTACTATCACATGCATATTATTTTGGTGTTTTCGCGTCTTCAGCTTGTAGCCTTTGTTTTACCGACTTTTATTTTTAACAGGAAATGTTGCAGATGGTGGCAAAAGGATATTCCTATTAAGTTACCGGATGTACAGGTACGGTATCTTGTTTCCGCTTTGCATATTAGTTTCGGGGTCTATTCAAAATTTTCATATTTTCTGCAGGTATCTTATACATTCATGATTTGAAAACAAATACAAGTAAATCGATGAATGTGTAGACGGACTTATTGCATTTACTTCGAATTAACCTATATTAATTATAATATATAGAGTACTACATAAATGAGATCTACTATAATTTACTGAGTTTACTAGAAATTGCCTGTATTTATATTCTGATGTGTTTGTGACATTATCACAACACTATTACTTAGCAAGGTGTCATATCTAACTTTTACAGCATTTTCAAAATACATGGTAATAATAAAAATAATGATAGGAATAATGTTTCGAATATGTATCTGGGATCAAATATGATCTCTATATTTTTATAACCTTCTGAGATAAATGTTATGTAAATAATGTTTCTTGTTAGAAACCACAAGGTTTGGTAAACTTTGTGAATAAATAAACTTCTTTAAAGGCCAATTTTTTCTATCTTTAGGAAGTCACGGAAACACTGGTATAGGTAAGTATTCATTCCATCAGTTTATGCAATAGCAATTCAAATTTGTCATGTATTAATTAATGGAAAAAAACTTTTAACCTACCTTCTTTGACCTTCGCTCTTGGCATCTGAGTTCAGCATTTGCTGCTAAAATGGTTTTTGTCCTCCCGCTGAGACACATCAGTTTGTTTTTGTTGTTGATTAGTGATCACAAAATTTATCACATTACGTGAGCTATTACCATCACCAACATTTAATACATAAAGGCTGTTTTGGCCGGTCGAAAATAATGATCTTGAAATACTGGCCTTTACGACAATGCAAAAAAGAAAACCCTAACTACAGAAGAGAAAAGTCAATGTTGTTCATAGATGTACTTCATGATAGACCGATATGCATGTACAGGTACAACTAAGTCTACAAACTACATCAAAATAATGTAATGACTTCTATTTATCTGTAAAATATTAGCTATTGTTTTTATTTCATTGTAGGTTATACGAGTGCCTTATCAGTCGCATGACGAACGTTCAGCGACCTATTGTCAGTAGTCCCTTGCAAGCATCCTGAAACAACAAATGCATGACAGAGGCAAAGAACAGACTTGGCGAACTACATAGAGGCGACCGAATTATGACTACAAAGTTAATTGTATTCCACATAAGTAACCAATTGAAAACATTAAGCCAACGTATCCATACTGAAACAATTAATCCAATATTTTATTTATCGTGGAACTAATATAATTTATAAATGTTTGTATAAGCTTTAATATTTTCTAAATGACATGTTGGTGCGTTTATTTATATTTTAATGTTATAGATAGAATCAGGATATACATATGCAATGTACATATTGTACGATGCATTGACGAGCAATAACATTTCAAATGTATGTTTAGCATCTAATGCAAATTACAGTAATGGTCAGTGGACTATAAATCTAATAGTAATATTTGTATGGTCTGTCTGTCTTTCTGTCTGTTTTGCTGGTATTCTGGATTTGGTTTACAGATGCTATAACTTGCGAACGAATTTGTGGATTTTGATCAAACTGCACGTGGTAGCATATGAGAATATAAGTTTTTGATTGAATTCGGGGTCAAAAGGTCGACCACAGTGATCACTGTTAATAAAAATAGATTGTTTCACAAGTTTTAGTTTCCGGACATTAACATAATTTGTTCAAACTTAATGCAATGATAACATAATTAACAATAATAATAACTTGCCATAGATTAGAAAATATAACTGACGGCAGGGGACGTGTGTTGCTTGCAACACTAATTTTGTTATGATAGTGTTGTCATTTATCATTTATTTATTAATGTTTTTGTATTATGTCTTAATTTCATCTGAATTCATGGCATTTATCTCTTAAAGGATAAACATTTCTAATATGAAATGTTAACGTTATTTTCCTATCATGTGACATATTTAGAAATGTTTTAATGTAATGCAATGTTGTCGGTTCATTCATAACACTATTAATTTTAATGAGGATTTTGCCAGATTTATGAGTTTGTACATAAATTGTAAAAGGCACCCTCGCCTTATGGATTTCAGCATATCTGTTTTTCTTTTTTCTTATAGCAGTTTAATTTTTACAGTATTTTATTTAACTCACATATCGAAGTCAAATTACACAGCAACATTTCATGGTTTCAATGATGAATGGCTAACATGTGGATTGCTTATGAATTATTCACACATCAATGTACCATGTATAAATTATTTATCTCCCTTTTGATATTTGTGAAATGTACTTCAAAAACAAAATATGTCCTTTTACACTCAGGAATTAACAATCAAAATGGCGATATTGTATAGAAATGAATATATCAAGTTTTCGTTATATATGCTGCTTCTAGAATATGCAAACAAATAAATACATTTATTTATGTTGGATAAAAAATAACGCTGTCATGTACCAAACTCAGAACATAACGTATTCAGTCTCAGTGTTTTGGATTTTACTGTACTCATTGTTTCATAAATAAATCTTGTGAACTATGCAATGCTTTTGTTACACAGCCTGTGAATATTTTACATGTATGTGTGACGTGTCCGCAATCTTATAGAGCATACCTCTTTACATAGTGCCGTCGTAGTCTGCTCAATGCCCTTTATAGTACTCAAATGCCAGAATCGTTATTAATATACAATCAACCATATTCAACAACGATATGACAATTTTGTGGGATATGTTTTTTTAATCGGGATATGCAGCACAATTTAATTCTGATTGGACAAAATCGTATCGACCTATATTTTGTTATACATTGAATTTTATTTCATATTTTATTGAAACAATACTCTACACGCCGGATTTTAATGACAAATACTCAGAGATTGATTGCCAACAAAATTTAACATATGTAACAGAACTTTCGGAGAACAGTGTGTTACTGATACATACTTTTTTATTCATTTTATCATGATACAGTATATACTTTTAAAACCTATATGTTCTTCCTTTTATGATGTATATTTATTTAAATGTTATTATAGTGCGATATCTTTATCAGATTTTACTCGAATGAACTAACCTTTCCTACTTAATTGAATTAGAGAAAGCAAAGAATCAGAGGAGTCGTGGAGGAGTCGTATGTATTATATGAAAATATATTAATTTTGAAGACGACCCCTAGATCCTAATATTTCTTACCAATTAGATTGTCCGGCCTTTTGATTTGTTCAGGAGGTGATTGTGCTGTTGCTATATTTTACCAGGATGGTATAACACACTATCCTACTGAATTACACCGAATCCAATGTCCATTAAGTTTAACCTATTAGTTCGCATATAATAACAATACCTTGCCTTCGCCCCCATTCTGACGACGACGATGTTATATGTATAAGTCACCCATTCATCATACAGAGCTACGTTAACAAGAAAATGAGTCAAACTTTCTTAGAATTATTACATGTAGACAGATGTAGTATTTTAACACCATATCCATATTGGTCCTGGTTGACCGCCTAGGGGGCAGAGGGGGGAATTCATTTATATTATATTAACACTTATTAATATATTTATGTATTCCTGATTAGTCACTGTACTATAATGTATATTGGTGTTTAAAAATAAAAATTTATATTCCTGAAGAGTCATCAAGAAATAGCGAAAGAACTAGAGGAAGGTCGTTGAGTTTTATTATTTTGAATTCATCTTGGCCTTTTATTTAGAATTATTAATTTACTAGCTTTATATCATTTTTATCTCATAGTAGTAATCTTTTAATGTTAAATTTTACTAGTTTATAATGCAATGCCTCGTGGTAACTGTATCATATATACATGTCAAAATTACAAACAATCTAAAGTCATTTGATTGCAGCACTTTTATGGTTGTTTTTATTGTACATGTATATCCATAGACAAAAACGAAATACAAGATGTTTTATCAAAGCAATAGTGTGAATCCTCTTTATCAAATGTTGTAACTGGCCATGGGTGTGGCCTATCTGAAGGCAACGACATTATCCAATACTGTAATGATGTGCAATGTATTGTTAATAAAAGACTGCACAAAACATTAACATGACTAAAACATACATATTACAGATTCATCTTCTTAGGAACACACACGTGATGATTAAAAATTCAAACTTTAAAGTAATTGTTCTCTTTGTTACAAAACCAGTGAATCTTTCAGTGTGTGAGTGTTCCGATAACTAGTATACACAGTCACCTCATCAGACAAATGAACAGGCCGCATAAGTACACAAACGTGTTAAAAAAGATGTGCGAATTATCTTCGAAATCAAAGACGAAGATCGATGAGTGATGTTCAGAAAATACTAAAATACGACTATAGGTTTATTATACAAATTAACTGTAAATGTCAAAACGTTTGAAAACACGACTTCCCGTAACAAAGAATTTGGAAAATGTTCAATAAATGTCTCATTTAAATAAAAGTACCAGTAACACACAGCAATCATTGAATTTTGCCGAATACATTGTATGATGCTACTGTATGAACATTATAACGTACTCCAGAGGTGTAGAACAGGGGTCACTTGTTTACCCGAAAGTATATCAAATAAAACTTTTTCTTAATTGTAATTTAAGAAAGGTATTTGTCTTATAGCGTCTGCTACATTTATATTACCAGAGTTTTAAATACTTCAAATTTAGATAATTTCTTCGAACATTCAATTACATTTTATGTGTATATAGATGCACATGTAGTTCAACCTATATAATGCATAATGCATGTTTATTTGTATAAATTGTGAAAATGCTGAAATTTAAATTGATTACATATTATACTGTTATGCATGATGGGGTTACATTTCAAACTATACATTTTTCACACTTTATCATTGTTGTTATTTGGTACCACCAAGGACGTAGATGAGAAATCCTTGGGTATCTCATATAAAATGTCTCTGTTTTAATTATTTTGATTGAATTAATGAAAATATTAAAAAAAAAAAAATCAAAACTTGATATATCCATGTTTATAATTATCTGTTGTACGTATTATTTAGATTCCAACAATGGATTTATTTTATCCTTGATTATCTTTTTTGCAAAAAAAAAAAAAGAAGAAAAAAATGGTTGTTAACGGAGAGTTTATATTAAAAAATGCAACGAAAGATACTAGTACACGACAATTCGGCTGGTAATATTCTATTATTGTAAATATAAGCATTCCTACCTATACTATTTTACCAACTTTAGCTTTCTTTTGACGACGCAATGACTGCTCCCTCATTCAAAGACAAAATAATGATTGCTCCCTGCAGCTTATAAATCAACATGGCGGCCGACTGGGAAGGCTACCCGTTGCACAAATGTGTATTTAATGACGATAAATGTCGTTTGTCTCAGTTGATCCGTGTACATGATGTCACACAAAAGGATATCCACGGTAAGATTTAATTTTTTCTTCAAAAATGTCAAGGACAAGATAATTTTCGCTCCGTTCACGAGACGGGAGTTCGTTGACGTTTGCGTGTTGTCATTTTATGAATGAATCATAAATGTGTGGGATGGAATATTGAGTTGTGACGTAACCGTGGTCGGTGTTTGTATACACAAGCAAACAAAAATGCGATTACTTCAAATGTTGCGTTAAATGCATGTCCTAAGTACTGATGATTGGCAAAATGCTAATTATACTTGTTGGCAGTTCGCCTAAAATTAGGAAATGTTCCAATCAGCTTTCTGAGTAACCAGTAGGCATACTCAGTACTGAACTGAGAATCAAACCGTTCTAGGGCCTATTATTAATATTGTCGGAATTGAAATTCAGTTTCCATGATACTTATATATATGTAAACAGCCATGATACATAGGCTATCATACATGTACATGACTTATTTAGTAATTAATTGATAAATTTTAGATTCGAGAAATATTCCTTTTCTCGATGTTATTGTTTTCTGGACTGAAAGTATTTTATTACAAATAAGTCTATAACAGTATTTAAACAAAAGTTTTCATATATATATATATATACATACGCTATACATTTGTAGGTGTATATATATATAGCTTACTACAGTTTTTAAATCCAACTAAAATTGTGACTGTCCAATATAAATTATAATCAAGGATTTAAAAATGAGAAGGAAATGTCATTGTCTCTTTACACTAATGTAACAGGGTGAAAATAGTGCGCCGCAAGTGGGGCTCAAATCTGCGACCGCGGACTTACTGGTCCATCGCTCTACCGTCTAGCTAGCTGAGCTAAGAAGAAATTCCACCTGTATGATAGCGCTAGAAGGCAACCGTGTTACTATTTACAATTAAAACCTGCCATACTAATAAATACCATGTGAGATGCCTATGAATTGGGGGAAAAACCATTTTGCTCATCAAGTCAAATCAAACACCAATGTAATGCTTAAAAAATTTCACAATGTCTAATCCTTACATGTACTTTTACAAGGACAGAAGATTTAGAATAAACTTCGTAAATTTCATGACAGCCAGCTTCAGAAAGTAAGCTGGTTATTCTCACATGTACACCAGCCACCTACATCATAGACTAAGGTTGCTCCGGCATATATCGAAGGAAAATAATAAGTCTTCGCTCAATGTCACAGTCAGTGCACAAACACAAAAGCGCTTACGATTTATTCGTCCCAGACCTTGAGTGACTTATAATCCTTCTCATCTATGTCGTTGATTTTGATATATAAGGCTACATTATTTAATCAAGGTGTATGGCTTTTACAAAAAAAAAATAGCTCCCAAATATCATAGATCTGGTCGATGGCAGCATTGACAGATGCTGTATATGCGAATTTCGAACAGATTTACAAATTACAAGTTAAGTTCCTTAATATAAGGAAGAAAACTTATTTTTATGCTTGTAATAGTGATTTTTATCGTGATGCCTGCATACATTTAATGACAACTGTTTTTTAGGCTGAACTGACCTGAGATGTTTGAAGATAAAGATATATATTCAAAACCAATCAAATTCTTTGTTGGATGAATTTATTAATTAATTTATATGACTTAAATAAAAATGAATTTCAATTACCGCTGTAGTGTATGTCAGGAAATACAAAGTACTGGTGTGTTTATCTTATCCTTGCCATATATTTCTTCAACTAAATTTAAAGCAAAGTATATGGAAATTGTGGTAGAAACAGGTCACATGATCGCAATTTGTGGTTGTTTAATATGGAATCATGGCAATATCTTTTAAAAGTTACATAATTAAAGCAATCAATTGCTAAAAGTTTCATGTATATTTCCTTTTATTTATTAAGAATAATTAATTACACTTACATGGAAAATTTAAATTTCATATCAAACACTCTTATTTGAATAATACATGATTTTTATTTTTTGTTGTTTACTGGTGGGTAACTTAAACTGCATTTGTTGGACAGATATTTATGAAAAGAAGCGTGTTAAAATGTAGAAATGTCTTTCCAACAAATGCAGTTAACACACCAGTAAACAACAAAAAATAATAATCATTCCTTAAATGTACATTTAATTTCAACCAACTATTTTTTTTCAATTTAATGTTCTGATTAAATAAAACATCATTTTTCCAAGGTTAAATATATATATGATGTACTCATGATCAGCACTCGCAGCTTGTCAGTTGATGCATGTGGAATCCAGGAACAGCTGCTGGCTCCAATTCGGCGGGAAATGTTTTCAAGTTCAGAAATACAATTTAAGATATTCATTACATTCAAATTGGATAATTAAAGAATTAAAAATACAGAAACAAATATGTAGGCCAAATCTGATACAGGTTTAATTAACACTCAGTGTTTCGGTGTATGTATTCTTGCATGACAATTGACAACGTTTTCACAAGTGTAAACGATTTTCCAGTTGGTAAAGTTATATAGCAAAGATTAAACAGAAATGTAAATATATTTATATATTAAATCCTGCATAGTTTGGTTGGTTTATCCTCCTGCAAGCAAAAACAGCTTTGTAGGATCAGAATGTGAAAAGGTTATTAAACTAAGAAAAAAATTGGTAAATTAAAGTAACATGTGTATATATGTATGATTTGACACGTCACATATACTTCAATTACAGTTACAAATGAAACCCCAAATTCAAATTTAAGGTAATGGAATTCTAATATTTCTCACATGTAAAGTATAACTATTGCAAGTAACAGACTAACAGAGAGACATGTAGTATTGGTGATTCTGGTTCTTTAAGGTGATATTTGATATTTTAATAGCATATATCATTCTTACATTTCCAAATAACTTTTAATCGATCCATTATAGAAGTTAATCACTTATACCTATAATATAATTATATATTTATACTTATGAACTATATTTTGTTACAGGTAACACACCTTTGCACCTTGCTGTGATTCTGGGACATAAAGGTGAGAATATATCCTTGAACCAGCTTTTTTCCTCAGAGTAAAACATTATAGAAGACAAGAAAAAAATCTTCATTTAAGGAGTCGTCCTTAAAATTTGTAATGCTTTCCTTTGGAGAGTTTTAAGTAAAATGATTCCTTAAATTAAAGCAAACATGGCTATTTTCTCTTTATTGGGAAGGGGCCTTATTTTGGTAAAGAAATTGGCAAATTGGGAAGGAACTTTCCAGGATCGGGGTAAACTGTATTTTTGGGGAATTTAGCATAAATATGAAATGATTTCCATTGGGAATGGGGCCCATTATAAGCCAAAAAGCCCAAGGAATGTCTGTGAAACTGGTCCCAGTTGTAGTAGCTATATATAGGATAGGAAAAAGCGTGATGGCCAGAACATGTTTTGAAACTAAGACCTTTAATTGTATATATAATTAGAACACTAGCTGGCCAAGGGATGTGCATTTTCTACTGACTGAGTTACCTAGCAGCAATCAACCAGACCTAGAAACATAGACAATGTACACATTTCTGATGAGGGCATGACTATCTATGACATTGACTACCTATTGATTATTTCTACATGTTTATTTTTGTAGAATGTATCCATCTACTCCTTGCACATGGAGCTCCTGTTCGTGTAAAAAATACCCAAGGTTGGACGCCGCTGGCAGAGTCCATCAGCTTTGGAGATCGACAAACAAGTACTTACTAAAATTATATTGATATTTTATCCAGTCAGTTCTTAAATATATATATCTGAAAGCAAATGTTTACCCAATTTTACAATCTTCAGAATTATCAGAATTTTTTTAATATGAACTTTGAACATAGTTATATAAGGCTCTATGAACTTTGAACAAAGATATAAGGCTCTAATTTCCTTTTTTTATATATATATTTCAGAAAGTTTAAACCTTCTTTATGCTTCAAGCTTATTATTTTATTTTTGATGATTTTTAGTTTTATGTCTACTAAGAAAACTCAAACAGCAGTCCAGAGAATCTCTAGAAAGTCGGAGGCCTTCTCTTGTACAAGCATTAAGGGATATAGGGGATTTCTACTTAGAACTTAAGTGGGATTTTCAAAGTTGGGGTAAGTTATTTAGTGTTGTGAAAATGACTCATGCTAAAGTTTTCAATGAGACATATGCTTCTTAATGTTTAAAAGAGATGTTGAACAAGAGAAACACACAAAATTCCATATTAAAATTATGTATCATGCATTATTGAATATGATTTAATGTCATCACATACTTTTACTTTAGGCCACACCAAATTAATTTGTAGTTCTTTGGGAAATTGAAAAATAAAAAAGGAGCGAGCAAGCGAATTTTTTTTGTTTAAAAAAAAAATTAGAATCAAGGATTTATAGGTGCGAAGGGGTTCAAACTTCAAAGTTGAGCGAGCGATTTTTTTTCAAACCATGGAAGTAAATATTAATAAAGAAAACACTGATAAACCTGTGTACTGTGGTTTTCAATCATCCTGGATACTTCTGTATATATATGTATTCATGCATAAACAAAAACAAAACTGTAATTTAAACAACAATGTAAATTTTTGATAAAAAAACCCAACAAAACAAAACAATGATCTATCTGATCAGTTAAAACAAAAAAAGCATATCTTGTAAAAAGTATCATCAGAACAATCACACATGTACATTAAAGGTACACCAAAGTTGACTAGATTTTATAAATTTCTTTTCCATCAGATACACGTAACAAAAGTATCAGAATGAACACAAACTTTCAATTGAAAATCTAATTAATACAATTTACCAGGAAAATCATTTATTTTTGCGCAACACATACAAATTATGTTTCATAAGAAACAAATGATAGAAAGATTGACTGATTCAGTTGTCAGGTTTTGACTATAGCTTCACTATCGACTTGCTTTAAGCAAAGGTATGGATGAATGAAAAGAAATACCGATTCATGATTCTGTATTAAAAACAATGTTCAAAAGAAATAACACTGCAGCTCATTTGTTACAGAAATTCATACTATTTTGTGAAATTTCAATCGAGTCATGTCTTGGTTTGTGGATATCTTGATCGCTCGAATGTCATCTAAATCTCATGTCCGATGCAGCATTAAATAGATTTTACTCAAATTAATGTCAACAAGACGATTAAAAAGATCAACAAAAGTTTCATCATTTTCGGCTTCAATAGGCGTGTTTGACATCAAATATGTTGGGCCTCGCCGAACGGTAACAATTAAGACACCAATAATCGAAAACAAAGTGCTGAGAGTGAAGATTACAAGAGTGAACAGATGAATGTCAACAACACAAAAAGGTCCCCAAACGTTTCATTTTCGACCGCGATCGCGATCAAATAGCAGCAAGGATGCTAGGTCACTCCGGACGTTCATCATTCACCACTCATCGTCCAAAAATTAAACGTTAAAAGTTCAAAAGCATGTTGGTAAATACGATTTTTCCGTCAGCACTTTTCTCCTTACCCGCCATTTTTTGTAGTTAATTCATCTATGTCAGACAAAACCTTCACTGTCTCAATTTCCGCAATGTAATTCAAGCGTCTGCAAGCGCCAGTATAGCACTAAGTGACTCGGATCACGGAAAAATAAATCCGGATTTTTTTTTAATGTGCGGTCGCAAATTTTTTATATATTTTTCTCGAACCCGGAAATTTACGTGCGCTGCTCCCGACGAACTACACATTAATTTGGTGTGGCCTTAAGATAATATAAATTTTTGACAAAAAAAGCCTTATTTAATGTTTCTGATCTTAATTTATCAACAGTTCCTTTGGTGTCCAGAATTCTGCCTTCAGATGTATGTAAGATCCACAAAAAGGGTTGCTGTATACGGTAAGCTTCCAATGCAAATCTGCCACAATTAGCTAAAAGAAAAAATGTCAATACATCAACCTATATATAGCTATACATGTTTTTGAAATTATGTATTAATAGCTAGTCTTCATGAATTGGTCAGCAAAAATAAAAACCTCAACTAAATGTTCTATAATGTATTAATAGGAAACCGTATTTTGCTATATTTTACAGCCTAGATACCACTCTAGTAGATTTTAACGACATGCACTGGGAGCGCGGGGACATCACATTTGTTTTTAATGGAGAGGAGGACCCCCAGAATAGCCTGACTGTGTTAGATAACAAACTGTTTGTTTTCCAGAGGATCAGATATGAGGTAGGTACATCTGATATTAGGTAGGTCAGGAAGATAGGATCTGAGGTAGGTACATCTGATATTAGGTATCTAAGATCAAGAAGACCAGATAGCTGTAGGTACATGTGTTATTAGGTAGGTTAAGAAGACCAGATATGCTGTAGGTACATGTATTATTAGATAGGTTAAGAAGACCAAAAGATATGCTGTAGGTACATGTGTTATTAGGTAGGTTAAGAAGACCAGATATGAGGTATGTACATGTGTTATTAGGTAGGTTAAGAAGACCAGATATGAAGTACAATGTAGGTATATCTGGTAAGAAGACCAGATATGAAGTACAATGTAGGTATATCTGGTATAAGTTAGGTAAAGAAGACCATATATGCTGTAGGTACATCTGATATAAGGTAGGTTAATGAGACCAGATATGCTATAGGTATATCCGATATTTGGTTGGTCTGGAGGATATATGAGGTAGGTACATATATATTAGGTTAGTGCCTCAGATATTTGGCTTGTCCATATGATCAAATATGTAGTTGGTACATTCTTTATTAGGTTTCTGCATCAGATACTAGATTGGAACATTAATAATGAAAATCATAAAATCAACAAAACTTTGACAGTTAACCATTGCACATTTTCTAATATCCAGTTCTGTATTTCAGGACTACTAATATTAATTGTTATATTCTTTATCATACAAGAAGATGCCATTATCTTTAAATTTGATCTGAACATTTTTTGAGAGGGAAGATAACTTACCTTTACATAGTTTAATGGGACAGGGGAGGTAACTCTAACTTTGCACTAAAACCATGTGTAAGTATTTGATTTATTTTGAACAGGAGAGTGAGCAGGAGATGGATGATGAAGTTGATATTTTGATGAGCAGTGACATCATGGCTGCTCAAATGTCAACCAAGAACATCACATTCACAAGGGCACAAAGCGGCTGGCTTTTTAGAGAAGACAAAACAGTGAGTTTATAATTTTTATTTCAGTAGCAAGTAAAGAATTTGGTATTTATTATAAACATAACTGTTTTTTGTGCAATCAAATATAAGCGCACAATCAGTCCTTTGGAAATTAGCGCAACAATATATTGTTGCAATCTACTTTATGCCATTTAGCGCAATTTTATATGAGCAAATTTCAAGTGTGAAAAACACTCATGTTTACAGTACACTAAAGCCAATTCAGTATAAAAATTGTGATAATTGCACTGAATTGCCAACCTCTTGAATTGTCAAATTAAAATCAATCTACTGTTGTTGGTGTGTGTTAGAGTGAACAGTTTACTTCATACTCTTTATACCTCTTAAGAAAACTTGTTTTCCTTTTTAATCACAGGAAATGGTCGGTGACTACCAAGCTGACTACTACTTTATTAATGGCCTCACCTTAGACTCTAGAAAAAGGTAAATACACGTTAAGTTTCACTGACTATTTCTGAACCATCTTTCAATTATTTAAAATTTTGAGTAGAAGATGGTTGTAAAATAACATTTATTAGGTTTTTTTACTGACATGAGATAGATAGTTTTTTTTACTTATGTAATATAGACTTACTGGGTACTTCATGAATTGATTTGTAAACATATTCATAAAATAGTTACTGGATTAGAAAATTAAACCTCAATGTGAAACTTCATGAGGCATGTGGAATTGTAATGGTAAACTTTGTTATTGTATGGAAATGAGGATGAGGTGTTTAGAGTCAATTTTATCTGCTAAAAAGGGCAATAGGACAATTATAGGGGACACAGCAGGAATGTACTGCAGCCTTCTAAAACCTAAAGACTTTCATACATGCAACATATTGAACACAAGAGAGATCAACCTTACTTGACCCTAGCTATTACTGTCGACGCAATAATAGTGTGAACAGTTTCGGTTGATCACTACATAAGCCATCTGTTGCTATTGCCTGGCAGGCTGTTGCTACACTCTCAATATCTTGGTCACAGACACAATAAAATGATGTCAGGAAAAATGACGTGACGTCAGGATTACGAGGAAGGCAGGACAAAATGGTGGCCTCTGCTGGATTTTAAGAATACATTTTGACGTGAAATTCTTTGTTATGCAGGTATTTGTAGATATATGATAAAAGTATCTTAAATTTGTGTTCATTTCATGAGATTTTATGCAACTCGTCTCAAAGTTTTAATTTTTGGTCGCCAAGGCTCGCTAAAATAAAAACTTCTTAGACTCGTTTTGTAAAATCTCATATGAAATGAACACTCATGTAATATCAAATATATATGTTAATCATAGATTGATTAATAAGATTATTAACACAAATGATGTAATATTACAGGAGGGAACACCTGTCTCCTGAAGATGTACAGAAAAACAAAGCGATCATGGAGAATCTAACCAAAGGGACGTGGGATAACTGTGATGTAAGTATATATTGTTCAGGTACAAATGGCAATGGTGATGTCAGTCATATACTTTGTTCCAGTATCTGAACTGATTTTTTGTAGGACTTAATCAAAGAAATAGTTTGGACCTTTGATCATAAGAACAAACCTTATTGGAATTACATAAATAAATAAGTATTTTTGTTTTTTATCCGGCATGCAAATGTACTATGCGAGCATGGCATTTTCAGAATGAATCAAAAGTCAACAGAACAAGTCACTACTACGTGTGACCGATTCTGTCAAAGGAAATGAAAGGGAAACAACAAGTAAAAAGTTTTTTCTTGTGGAAAACTGCTTCTGTATACATGTCTTTTTCTTTCAACCCAAATTGAATTTAAACCAAGCTTTAATATCTGTTATTTGTTGAAATGATGATAATGAGCTGATAAATGAAAAGTAAAAAACCCATTAATAAGAATAAATCATATTTTAGTTTCAGAGACGCCCATCTTTAAACCCACCAGAAAGACCAAACATTAGCTGGGAGGAGTACATGTCGGCTCCAGCCGGTAAACCACCTTGTCTGGGACGGCAGTGGATTCCTAAGGGAAGCTCCAAGTCCTTCAAAGCTACAGTGGCTATGGTAACTAATCTGTAGTTAAATGTTCTTTGATATATCAAGATAGATAACATACTTGAAAAATGATGGAAGTAATTTTCTGCTGGTGTTTAATTTAATAAGATGCTAACAATTTTGTAAGTAGAAAAATTGGCTATCTGTAGGTTTCCTTTTTCAAAGGATTTTTAAGGCATATTAGAGTGAGTTAACCAGTTTTCAAAAATAAGACATTTTATTCATAATCTTTTGGGTTTCTTTTTCAGAGTAAATCTTTTCCTATGGATGTCAGTGTGTAAGTATTTATAGATTGAAACAGAATCTTCTTCTCAAATGGTTCTGGTTAAAGAACTAAAAGATTGTGCTCGATTTCAAATAAAAGAAACAGGAAATATGTCCACTTCTTTCTGGCATATATTATTGATGACCATTCCAAACCATTGAAATTTTTCATTTCAATATTATTGACTTTTGAAATATCTAGAAATCCATGATTTTTTCTGAGTATTTGAAATTATATCTATTTATTATTACAGTTTACTGGATGTACTGGAAGTGATTGCACCATTCAAACAGTTCCAGAAACTCAGGGATTTTATGACCACAAAGCTGCCTGATGGATTCCCTGTCAAAATAGGTGTGACCATTTAAATCTGTTTATGATTCCAATCAATTTAATTTTGTTGGTTCCAATTACACATTTTAATGGCCCAAAGGAAATATTTAATGGTCCCTGTTATAATTGAACATTATAATGGCCCCAATAAATTTGTTTTAATGGCTCCAATTAAACATTCATACCACATGTAATGAATTGCTTTAAACTGAAATCCATACTTAGAGTACACTGTTATTTTTACAGTGATCCTGGTGTTTCTGAACTTTTCAAATTGATATCATTACTTTGAATACACTTTCAATTTTACAGAGATTCCGGTATTTCCGACAGTGACTGCCAGAGTAACGTTTAACTCTTTTGAGTGGAAGGAGAACCTTCCTGACAGTCTGTTCTTTATCCCACCTGAGTACATTGAGGATCCCAAGCGCTTTCCTGACTTATGACTCTACCTGGAAATCTATTTCATCCATATACTTACCAGTCTCCGCGAAATGAAGAGGCCGCCAATAGTTGAGGACTCTAACGCTTGTGAATCGGAGACGGTAGAAGAAGAGCCGGAATGTTTGGTTGGAATGGAGATACCAATGACCAATTTAGGTAACTCCTGTGGTGAAATGACTCTCTTGTTTTAGGTTTTGTTCAGAACAAGAAGTTGGCTAACATAGCTGTAATTATTTTAATGTGTCTAAGTATATCAAGGTTTTATTAGGTTCTAAAAGATTTATTTTGATTATGTTTTATGCAAAAAGGCATAACAAAAGTATAGGGTTCTGGTAACTTCTAATATGATTCATGAAATTAGAAAAAGGATTGAAAAATGACTTTTAAAACTTTTTTTTTTTTTTTTTTTTTTACTTCAAATTAACATGAATGATTCCTTGCTCAGATTTGAACAAAGTAAAGCATATGAAGAGAATATTGATTGAAAAATTATGGAAATCAATATGAGATAAAATGAGCATAAGCATGGACAGACAAGTACATTGTGATTGCATAGAATTTTGAAATAGGGCTCTAAAACGACGACGACGCAAAATTATGCTGAATTAGCATTGATTATAAAGATAAAATTTAGAATCAAATTTCAGCATTAGTGCCAACTAGTTGTAGGATGGATATACATTTATATTTCATTTTGTTTGGTCTTTGATTGTATCCAGTATATTGGATATACATTCATAATATGGATGAAGTAGATTTCAGGTATTAGTTGTGGGTTGTGATGGTGTCAGAATTTCTTTTAGCTAAAATTAACAAATATAGGAGGAAAGGTACACATGGTATCATTTGATACTGGTTAAAACTGCAGCTCAAGTTTGAGTGCAAGGAATAGAGAACTGTTCTACAGCTCAAGTTTGAATGCTAGGAATAGATAGACAACTGTCCTACAGCTCAAGTTTGAGTGCTAGGAACAGAGAACTGTCCTACAGCTCAAGTTTGATTGCTAGGAACAGAGAACCGTCCTACAGCTCAAGTTTTAGTGCTAGGGATAGATAGACAACTGTCCTACAGCTCAAGTTTGAGTGCTAGGAACAGAGAACTGTCCTACAGCTCAAGTTTGGATGCTAGGAATAGGAAACAAATATTAAAGTTTCATTTGTCCATTCAAAGTATTTGTCTTATGAATTACCTCTTTAAGTTAAATTGAGAAACAGCAGTAGAATTATGATTTGTATTGGAAAATATGATCTTTTTTTAGTATAAGAAGCACATGTTGCTGGAATTCTGAATATTGAATTGTTTTTGTATGAATTTTATAGATCAGGATAATTCTTCATATTATAACATGTAATTGATTTTGTGTTGTCCATCTAAATCTTGAGTAAGTCGAATATTCCAGAGAATTGTGTAAAATCTTGGTAAAAGTACATGTACAGGTGATAATAGCAAACATGATTTAGTGTAAGGAAAATGATAGATATATAATTGCATAGCACAGTCATATTTAAAAAATTATATTTTGTTTCATTCTGTATATAGGAAGATAAGGCTACTTAAAATTTGTGGTTAAATTCAAGAATCATAGTTTTAAAGATGCTCCACTGCTGACAAATGATTTTTTTCACTATCTAAAACAGGAGGAGACGATTTAGTATTTTTCTTCTGTTACAAAAGTTACCTACTTTACACCATTATCACCATTGAAAATTTTGAACTTCTAATTTTACTTCAAGTTAAAAGTATGAAAAATAATTAATTGCATCCCGAAAAAATTCTGTGACACTATATCCTATATGGAATGAAGAATATATCCTATATGAAATGAAGAACTGATTGCGCTTCCACCAAAGGCAAAATAAAAGATGCTCCATTGCAGATAAATGACATTTTTTTGGCTATCAAAAACAGGAGCAGATGATTTAGTATTTTTCTTCAGTTACAAAAGTTACTTATTTTACACCATTACCACCATTGAAAAGTTTGAGCTTCTAACTTTATTTCAAGACAAAAGTATTAAATAAAAAAAATGCATCCTGAAAAAAATTCCAAGGCACTATGTCCTGTATGGAATGAAGTATTGATTGCACATGCACCAAAAGCAAAATGAATTATTTCATATTATTTTTTGTGTTAATTAGACATATATATACACGATTAAACACCAATACTTGTAAAATTGATAAATATTGTTTATGCTTTGTCGGTGGTGGAGCATCTTTAATTAGACATATATATATACAAGATCAAACACCAATTATTGTTCAAATGATGAATATCATTTATGCTCTGTCGGCGGTGGAGCATTTTTAAGTTTTAATGAATTTTGAAGAAAATATTGTACACAAGTTTATACATATACAGAGTACTGATGCACTGCATAAAAGACAGTCAGTGTGAATTGAATTCGTAATAAGGAATCCAGAAGACTGCATTTAGATATTTTAGTTTTAGTAGAACACCTTCATTCCCAATTTCATACTTGAGAAATTTAGAAAAAACATGCATGTATAATATCCTTGATGATCAATTCATAACCTATTACTTAGGAAGGTATGAAGTGTTTTGTACAAGAAAATTCCTTAAATAGCTCTGCAGGCATCGGGAATTGATTCAGACAGATTCTGCTGATCTTTTGATAAAAGTGATATTATACTATGACTAAGTGCACCTGCTCAGATTTTGTGTAACACAGTTACCTTTCACATACCGTCCATGCGTGACATCCGACATCATTACCACTGAAATAGCTTTGAATAGGTTTTTAATGGATCATAAAACTTTGATACTTCTGCCATTTTTATAATACTTACTTATATCCATGGTACACTGATTGTCGGCTTTTAATTTGTATCATAAATCATTTGAAAATAGAACACTGCAGACAAAAATAACCTGAATGACTCAAGTAATAATTATTTATAGAACTTTTGTTACATATTCATGTTTGAAATCTTTCACAGGATGTTTTTTTATAAGTTTTCTGCATAAACAGAAAATGTACATAGTCGGGATCTTTGTGAAATCATGTCAGTGAATTAACAGATGATATCAGGAAAATATGTATGTCTCATGAATCTGTATATTGTTGAAATGAATACGTCATTGATAACCATGATGATCAATTGCTATTGTAATTATTGAATATTTATTAAATATATTATTGTTAGTTGTTTATACTGATGATGTATAAAAGGGAACATTATCTTTTAAGTAGTTATTGCTTTTGCTTCATATCTGTTGCTTTGTTTGTTATAGCTTGGCTTCTTTTCTAGTCATTTAATCAAACGGTGCTTCTTATTATCTAGCACTTATTATATGCTACTGTATATATATATGATAATGTCATTACTTCTGGGGTACAATTACTGAAAATGTGTGGGCACTGTATACACTTTTCTGAATTGTTAAAAATTTCACAACAACTTGTTAAAAATTATCGTAACCCATGAAGCATATCAGTATTTAAATCATGTTGTTTTATATGTCAGTCTACATGGAGTTATCTAAAATTAATGTAACCTTGTTTGTAGGCTTCTTTTATGATACAAATCTGTTCAGTTCACAGCATCTGAAATTGAAGATAACCTTCATGTTCATGATTTTTTTCCCCAGAAAAGCAGTATAAAAAGTCAGCTGAGAACAAAGTCTTGACAAATGTATCACTAAACAGCTACACATTAAAGTATAAAAATCATGTACAATGTACTGGGAGTTGGTGATGGCTTCTCATAATGAGAAGCTATATTTAATGCGGGCAACATGTCCCAAATCATTCATTTACCAGTACTGAATCTATAACCCTTAGATTATTTTGACAGGGTGAACTGTATTAAGAATTTCTACATATCGTTTTCTGATTGAAGTTCGGACAAAATTTTACAGTGAATTTAACTTTTAATTAAAGGAAAAAACAAATCAGGCAAAATGATGCATACATACTGCTGTCATTTTTCTATGTGGTGAAATATGTGAGAAACACTATTGATTATTGTATCGTCTATATAGACTAGTTATATGGGATTATTTGTTCATTGTAACAAGGTGAGAGAGCGAGAATGAAGATACAGATGAATATATGACATTAATAGGTGTTGTAAACATCTGATATAAGTATTGTGTGTTAATTTTTATCCCCCTGCTTTCTCCTAAACGGGGGGATATTAATTTGGGTTTGTCCGTCTGTCTGTCTGTCTGTCTATCTGTAACGCTTCGTTTCTGTGCCATAACTGTAACAAATATAAACTGATTTTCTTCAAACTTGGTGATAAGCTTAAATGCCTTAAGGGCTCGGCCAAGTTTGATTGCAACTGTCGATGGACCTTATTTGCGGAGTTATGGCCCTTTGAATTACTAAAAATGTCATTTTCTGCCATTTCCGTGCAACAAATATAAACAGATTTTCTTCAAATTTGGTGATCAGATTAAATGCCTTAAGGGCATGACTAAGTTTTATCACAACTGTCAATAGGCCTTATTTAGCGGAGTTATGGCCCTTTGAATTACTGAAAACGTCATTTTCTGCCATTTCCGTGCAATAACTGTTACAAACATAAACCGATTTTCTTCAAACTTAGTGACAATAACAAGGTTAAATGCCTTAAGGGCTCAGCCAAGTTCGATCGCGACTTTCCACAGACCTTATTTAGCGGAGTTATGGCCTTTTGAATTACTAAAAACATCATTTTCTGCCATTTCCGTGCAATAAGTGCAACAAATGTAAACCAATTTTCTTCAAATTTAGTAACAAGGTTAAATGTCTTAAGGACTTGGCCAAGTTCGATCGTAACTTTCAACGAACCTTATTTAGCAGAGTTATGACCCTTTGCTTATATAAAAAAATGTCAGTTTCTGCCACTTCCGTACAACAACTGTAATAAATATTAACCAATTTTCTTCAAACTAGGTAATAAGGCTGCAGTTTCTGTGTTAATAACTAACAAATGTTAAAACTTTCAATGCAAAGTTGTTCAATGCCTTAAGGGCTTAGCCAAGTTCAATTGTCACTTTTGGCAGATATTAATTAGCAGAGGTTTGGCCCTTTGATTTCATAAAAAAGGCATTTTCTGCCACTTGGTAACAAAGTTAAATGTCTTGCTTCCGAATAAGACTTACTTCAGTTTATTTTTTCATGATTCAACCAAGGTTAAACCTAACCTCAATAATGTTTACCTACAATATGTCCTGAAAGCGGGGGATGGAAATTCCACAAATTTGCTGGTTCAGATCAGTAATAATATCCTGTTTGATATTTAACCCTCCGTATGTTCATTTGACTAAATACCGTATTCCACCTAAAAGTGCTAAAGAGACTTAACACAGAGAGAGTTTCTGAACTCAAATTAAGACTTCTAACAAAGTCCTAGTGAAAAAGTGAACTGCAGATCCATTTGCAAAATTAACTAAAAGAAAATAAAATATTCATTCCTTTCAATTTGCATTTTGAATTTTCAAAGTAAGTGAACAACTTGAGGCCTCAAAAATGAGGAGGTCTCTCATTTATATAGGGACATGTGCGCGTATTGGGTTGAATATTTGATTTGTGATTTTCATAGTATATTTTTTATTTTGTATATACAGTATAAGTATATTCTTGGCTGTGTATTATTACCAGTAGTTATCTTAATTTTGTATAAAAATACCATAACGATAATATCACAATCATTTAGTTACACACTTGTTAAAGGCCACAATGTACCATTTTTACAATAACAAGAGCCCGGGAATTGTTTCACCCAGTTATTCTTTACCCAGTTATATTTCATTTTGCTGCATAACATGTTTTTAGTCAATATTTAATTGCAATTGTGACGAGAAATATTGAATGTTCCTATTTATGTCTCTTTAAGATTCCTGTAAGATTAATGTAATTAAAAGAACTTTACGGAATGGGAAAGGGAGGCTTGGTTACTTTGAAGTACTGTTGAGGTCACAGAAAAGGGAAGGGAGGCTTGTTTACTTTGAAGTACTGTAAAATGTATTTAAAATATACAGAAGTGATAATTAGCACATAAAATTCTAAATTTTCTAGATAGGTGAAGTCGATTTTTACCCTAAATATGCCAAAGACTTTTATTTTACTTAATCTCTAATAATTATCCATTAACTGAAAATGACATATAAAAATTTCCAATGGTAATTATTTTATCTCACAGACCGTAGACATTCTTGTTTTGATTCAAATATATTGTTAGCTCACCTGGTCCGAAGGAATTTAATGAAATTTGACTGCATGTAGCATCTTTATGGGGCACTAACTGAAAATTTTACAAAATAACACCCGAGGGCCTGAGGGGCGGGACCAAAATGGTCAATTTGGCGATTTCAATATATATTGTTCTCTGAAACTTAGCTTTGGATAGCAATCATATTGCATTGTTAATATCCTTATGGGTTGGGGATTCAAAGTTGCACAAAATAAAGAGCTGACCCCCCAGAGGCCTTAGAGGGAGGGCCAAAAGGGTCAATTTAACTATTTCCATATAAACAAATTCTTCTTTGAAACTACACATTGGATAGCACTCATATTGCATTGATAGCATCCTTATGAAGTGGAGATTCAAAAGGGGCCTTGGTGGCCGACAGGTTAAGATGTCTTGACATTACCATAAGCCCTCCACCTCTTGGTCTCGAGTTCTAATCTCATGTGGTGCAGTTGCTAGATACTGACGGCTGGTTGGTGGTTTTTCTCAGGGTACTCCGGTTTTCCTCCACATCAAACCTGGCACGTCCTTACATGACCCTGGCTGTTAAAGGAAGTTAAACTAACAAAACTCAATCCGGATTGAAAGTTGCACAATTTGGGGCCACTTTTCAATTTTGCTATTTCAAATTGTAAGTGTTTTTATGATAATTACTAAATAAACCAGGTGAGTGATACAGGCCCTCTAGGCCTCTTGTATTTAATGCTTTCTCCATTTTCTTGTGCACAATGTGTTCAGTGGGTGTTTTAGAATTGCCCTTGACCTAGAAACTTCAGACATTTACAGTGAAGTCGACACCTTCCTTACACCTCGAACCAGACACTTGCTACCAATCAAGGCCGTGCTGTTTTTAAAAACACCTGAAATATGATTCAGAGTGTTACCTGTCTAGAATTGTAAATATTCTCTCTGTTGTGTATATCTAATCGTCTGTTGAAATATGATACAAGATGAAAGTAATAGGACAAATCGAAGTTTGTAACTAAAAAATCTGAATGATTCACAAGCTCAAATCAGTTTAAAAGGTAGGCATATCCTATGCAGTAAGAACTATTTGCGATCAATGTTCACGTTTATTTGCCCACTATTCTGCTTTCTTCGGAGTTGACAAACTGCTAATATATGTTTTATTTGTCACCTAAGATAAACACAACTTATTTTTTTGTGACAGCTTCCTTTTTGTCCATTCTGTCATCCGTCCTTGAACAAGCTGCAGCTTCCTGTAACCTTACAAGTGACCTAATGTTAAGTAATGACGCATGATCATGGTCAAGTTTCCCATATGTGGACCCTATGAGATGTGCTCATTTGGATTATATACACTGTCAATGGTCTTAAGTTGATGAGGACATCATTCTGATAACTGTAACATCTCTTGATTATTACGTAATATAGATAGAAATGAGGTTTATCTTCGTCAGACATTTGATCTGCAGTGATTATGTTACTCGAAGGCAAGCGATGCTAAGGACGATGTGCTATGCTAGTTGTTAAATCTCCAGTGTCGTTGAAAATCTGAATTATGCATGTCGTTACCAGTGATATCACAATACAATCCACCTTTGTGTTTATGCTGAAACGCCTTGACATGCGTACTCCAGATACTCAGAAAACATTATCTTTAGCGCTATTGAATGACATGTACATAGTGTATTATACTACATCAAATAATGTAAGTATAATGCTGTACGAACCGGTACCATGGTTGGTACTTATAAGTACATTGAATAGCTTAATTTTAATCTGTCGACGAAATATGAAGAATTACCCACTGGTGTAAAACAATGTATGTATAGGCCATGGTTTGGACTTGTATAAATTGACAATCTTTGGATCAGATTTTCAACCTTGTAAAATGACCCAAATCACCCTGGAATACCATACACTATTACTATGGATGGATTATGGATTTTAAATTCTGCAACTTGCAAGTGTCAACTAAAGTTAATTATTACTGACTGAATATAATTAAATTAAGCTGCATTTAATTTTGCCATTTTGTTTGCATTTGATACAATTGCATTTGAAACTTTATGCGTAATGTCCTAGTGCTTTTAATTATACTTACTGCATTTTGATAAACCATTACATCCAATGTGGTGAATACCGTATATGTGTACCTATTTTGTTCTATATCAGAGATCATTCTGTACATATGAATGTTTAAGGAATTGTGTTAAAATCTGTGTCACTTGAATGGGTTTTTTAAATTATCGACAAAAAAGTGCTTTTGTCCATTAACTTTATAAAGTTCACATATCGTCTACTGCTGTCACCATTGGTAGAGCCAGGAAACTACATCTCAGGACATACAAATGTTCATCAGAATACAAGTCATGTTTTGAGACATAGCCGTACTCATTTGGGGAAATGTGTATAGGAGAAGGGAAGGGATCTGGACAGAGCGTTAAGGGACAGAGTAAAGTGTGTAGGAAGGGGACAAAGAGTGTTGAAAAGGGGAAGCATCTTTTGGAAATATTTTCCTTTTGGACTTGCTGTTCCTTAGAAAAAGTACAGATTGGCAAAACGCATCGAAGTAATTATCATGCTTCGGAAATTCCCTTTAGAACAAACTTGTTGGTGTTGGTATGATTTGCCATCAGTCAATCCATCTTTTCGAAAGTAAACTGGTCTGAGGAAAAAATAAATAAATTGATAACAAATAAATTAGTTTTAACTCTTCAGATTTTCAAAGTTACACAACCATTTGGCATGTAAGTTTGAACTACCAAGGGGCAAAGTATTCAGCGATATAGATACCAGTCCATGCAAATAATGCATTTTGTATGTTTGAATGTTTTGGAAAAAAAGACATTGAAACAAAATGATTTGGATGTTTCGATGAGGATTTTACTGTATGACACCAAAGCAAATAGTTTAAAGTAAAGCACAAAGATAGCCATGATTGTGTTGACTCATAAATACACCAAGTGCCTTTTCATTATTATAGAAAATTATTTTCTAGAAATTAACACACATTATTTTCAAAGATAAATCTCGTTTCTTATATGTTACTCTTCTATTCAACAGTGAGTCATACTGTAACACTGCCGTATGTTATAAATTAATCGCAAGGTAGCCAAACCTTATTTACTTCTGAACATTGTATACGTCAAACAAACATTAGCCAAACTGCCATATCATATGTCACTATATTCTAATAATGTGTTTTTACTTCTTTTTAATTTTTTTTTAATTTTGAAACCATGTTTGAGAGGCGCCAATTGGAGGCTTTGTATGCGTAAGACCTGCTCGCTATATTTAATGTTTTAAACAGTTTACCTGTCCTGTGCATGCTATTCACAACACACAATGGCTATTCAATATACTAAGTAATCAAGCTCCTTTTTGAGATTTTTCTCTCTATCTCTGCACGCACAACCTAGACAAAAGCTGGCTGTTTGTATCGATCATATAAATCTTTAAACGATTTAGTTTTAACACAAATCTAACATGACACCTTTTTCATATATGTACATGTATGTGGCAAATATTCTTATGTGGTATTTATTGATGGTGCATACTGCTTTCTGCTTGAATATTGTCCTACTGCATTGCAGTACTTGTTGATTTAATACGTTTCATCATGCATCGTATAAAATGATTGTGTACAACATGTATGTTATTTATTGGATAAAATATATAAACGCTTAAATGAGGCTATGTTCTCCGATGCTTTCACCGACAGCGCTGTCTAATTGTCGTCCTTTATGAGGTGTCATGTGTCGTCTCAAATACTTCGTTTTTAAAATGTTGATATCATGTATGGAAGAATTACAATTAAATTTTGTCAAAATGTTGTGTCTGTTTTTATTTAGATTATTTCAGGGGCTAGCAGGACGGCATACACCGTGACATTATATTGAAACTTGCTGCCTCCATACAAAAATGTATCTGTTCGTTATGTTCTCCTAGATTTACGATAAACCATAGCATGTAGCATTTCTACACCTGTGTTCGATCAGAAGGTACATTTGTGTGTATCAGGGGTAATATGTATGTTATCATGTAATCGGTGTTTAATATAAAGCATAGATGGACAAGAGTGTGTTATATCATTTTGTATGCTGAGCAAAGGAAACAACCTAGTCTCTCGAAAAATTGGTGATTCCCTTTATTTACTTAAAATTTCAGTCTGCAACGTAAAGATTATTCTAAATGACTATCTTCATTACAAAGTTACAGATGTGAGCAGAGTGAAAAGTGAAGAAAATTAAATGTACGGAGACTTCAAAGTAAATGAATGTGGTAGTTTCGGCTTATTGCTCAGCATTATGGGAGTTTCACGATTTGTTCACCAGTTGTCACCACCATTTGTATAACACTATAATGATTTCGAAATGTACACGTAACGCACCGCGTCCAGGAGACGAAGGGAGGTAGTCCTTAGATGATAGGACGCTAGTTTAAACCAACCAACAAAATTGTTAAAATTGAACCTGTTGTCTCTACTGGGATTTTTTTGGCCCTGGGTTGAGCATTCGCCCTTGTGATTCTGTTCCCGGACTGATGCACACCAGAATCTATTAGTTTATCATAATGATCGCTCATTATGAGCGTGTTATAAACAGTTCTTAACGATTTTGCGTCGTCGATTAGCAAGAAGGCTGAAATAAGGAAATGAGTACTCTATGACGTTATGATCAATCCGTTGTTTGTGTCGGTTCTAATGTACCGAAATGAAGTAAATGGTGAAAAGTATATACTCGAATTAACAACCTTTACTATCACTAAATGCTACTACAAAATCTAGAGATTAATTAGAACAGTATTGAATACACCACATAGATTTCCGCACCAATTTTAAACGATTCTTTTGATGACAGACATAATAACGCGTGTAATTAACTTTCCATTACTCATTTTTATTTTCATTTTCGAACATATCTTGATATCCAAACGAATGATGCTCTTTTAAAAGACCACACTGTTTGGTCCACACATTATGAATAAAAAAATATAAAAAAAGCACCACACAGCCAAATGAAATATGTAATGCAATTATTGAGAGCGTGAAAGTGTAATGGAGATTAATTAATTACTCTATGATGATGTCGAAGAGCTGATAGTCTTGATATTAGACAGTTGTTAATATCTCCCATCAGGAATGAGACGTAGTATTATTTTGAAGTGATTAATTCAAAATAACGACAGTTGTTGAAATACTACTTGAAACCATGCTATGAAATACTGTCCTTGTATTGTACTAGAATATTGTCACAAAGCAGCATGTGGTTTTATTGAAGGTTAATTCAGAAAAAATACATGAAATGATCCATAAATATGCTATTGATCCGACTGTCATTCGGTTGTTGTATTTGATATTAAGTCACAGTGTAGGATAACGGTAGCATGAGCTGATGAGAGATGGACAATGTACTTGGCTGTTTCAACCCAAAGCAGATGAAAGAAAGAAAGTAAGTACTTTCCTGTTGTTTGGTTACGGAACAAAAATGGGTCTTTCGTAGCCAATATTATTTCGTTTGCATAGCTGAAATGATTCATACAATTATATACAACTTGGTCAAGCATAACTTCAACTCGGCGAAAGTTTAAACTTCAACTCAATGAACTTGAAATAGAATAACTTTATCTCAACAAATTACACCCGAAATAGCTTCATCTTACGCAATGACACTTGCCCAGAATAACTTCGTATCTACAAACCTCGCCTAATGAGATCCTTTTCCACAAACCTGGTCTATACTAGCATTATCTTTAAAAATCTTGTCCATGATAGCTCAACAAATGTCGTTCTTTCTTTTCCGTGAATCGCTTTGGACGGATGGTGTTTAATACACAGAACATGTTGATCAATATTTGTGGATGTAATTAAATAAGTATCTGCCAGTATATTTTTCTCTAGAAGATATCGGTTTGTATCTGTGATATAGTGTCTTTTGCCATATTTTGTCTTTGATATCACTTATGTGTTACTGTTTGCAAGCAAACGGCTGTTGACACCAATCAAAGATCAACCTTTAAACATATAAGATCTTTTTAACTTGCACTGTACAAAATTATAGTGCAGCAATAACGTATTCTGCTCAATTATGCCACCTCCAAGTGAATAACACGTATTCATACTGTGTTATAAAATGCGCAAAATACACATATAGATAGAATTTTATTTAAAAACATTATCATATAAAGAGTCACCAATGCTTCACGCCAATATCAATATCATATACAAAACGTACAGATGTATAACATAAAATACTGTAACATTTGTGATACCAACTTGCCGCGCCAATAACCAGGCCAAGGTGAGTAGATCCCATGTTGTCAGATTCGTCATTCAGCCAATATTTTTTATCATATGAACAATTATGTGAGGTGTTGCATTCGCTTGTACAGTTCAAACTATCTGATTCTGAATAGGGATCAATTTTCAATTGCACCAAGGTAACCGATGTACATATTTTGTCAATGCTTCCTCTGTTATGTCACCGAAAACACATTTATCGCTGATAAGGGGACTTCTTTGTGATATCTATATTTGTTTGACATCATGAAGGCATGACTGACTTCCACCAATGCATCATTGTTAATAAACATTCCAATAGAAATCAACACAGTATAGTAAGAAGTCCAAATCGTCATGCATGACGTATCACCTAAGACCACCTGAATACCCTCTCGTCACGTGACACTAATTTTACGTGAGGAAGGTGACACTAGACGAGAGGCTCGGTACAACAGACTGGAATACGCATTAGGTAAGTTCTGTAAAGCATACAGTGTCGTGATCATTTTGTATGTATGCGAATTGAATTTATAAAAATGATCTATGATTATATGCGGTATGGGCTTAGATGATTTTTACTGTAAGCGACATCTATATATTTTATAGTCATGTCAGCCTATCACTTTATTTTTAGGAGAATGAACTACACAAAGTTGATATATTGGTTTAGTAATAGCTCTTTTTAGAAGATAAATCTGTTTAACCATATTTCAATATTGTAATTTTAAAATAAATTTAGATATTGCCTCGGGTTATAATATGTGACGAGATTGTATAAGGAAGTTAGCAAATATCCTTTTGGAGATAAAGAAACATGTACGTTTTTTAAATAACACGATGTTGAAGTCGCGAGTTCTTTCACACACATATTTCGACGTTAGTAATCATACAATGTGTTTTAAAAGATAAATAGGTCTTAAATGATAATTTCATAAAAAAAGGTTTTAATAAAACGAGTCTAAGAGCTTTTACGAGCCTTGTCGAGATCCACATTTAAGATACTTGGAATCACATAACTATATTTCGAAAAATCTTATAATCAACGTCACAATGTGTTGCATATATCCGGCTAAGGCTGCCATGACGTCACGACGTCATCGAAACCTGACGTCAAGTCACTGGATATCAGGCGGGCTGTGTGATTAATTCAAATGTTAATATAAAAAACATTCAGGTCTGCAAAAACACATTACATTCATCTAATATTTTATCAAAGTAGCATTCACCATCCGGTGAATTTTCCACCGTTTTAATAACAATCTATACCAAACACAATACATATACTGGAATAATAACATTTACATAACACTGCATATTTTAACAAATGACTTATTAAAACAACCTAGAATCAATAGAAATTGTTTCAGTTCTAATTTCTCGGTTGTCTTATGACTACAAACACAGAATTAATCATAGTTCAAATTCGTTCAAAATATTTTTTTCATATCCATATTGCATCAATTGACATTTATTGTATTCTAATGTAGCTGCTGTTCAACTCCTATCAACTAATGATTAATGGAAATTGACTAATTTTCATTAGCTACGTTTTTTATCTATATGATATATAGTAACATCACTTAATCTTGGTTTTGGTTCGTTGGGCTTACCGTCCTAATAATAACTAAGGTTATTTAAGGATGCATGAAATGAGATGCGCGTGTGAATGTTTTTTCAGGTACCATGACATTTTTTGACAAGGCAAATGTTGCATCAACTGTGACACTAATGTAACAAACAAGCTCTGTACAATTACCTTTGTTCGCAGTGCATAGCATGTAAGAAATGTTACCTTTGTTCGCAGTGCACAGCATGTAAGAAATATGCGAATATATCTTGCCACGAATTAGTATCAAAGCGGAAATCGCGAACATATCTTGCCACGAATTAGTATCAAGCCGGAAATCGCGAACATATCTTGCCACAAATTAGTATCAAAGCGGAGATCGCGAACATATCTTGCCACGAATAAGTATCATAGCGGAGATTGCGAAATTTTCTCATCGCGAAATTAAACAATTATATAGTAAATAATATAATATCTAGCCTGGCATAGATGACGACACAAAATGATTAAATTTCGTTTTTTTTCCCACTGGCAGTCCTGTTTGATAACTGTTGACGTGGAAAGTGATACTATCTGTCCCCAATCTGACGATTTCACAACACCAAAACTTTTAAATCGCAAAAAGAACATTATTATGTAGGTTCTATATTCTGCATTGATATTTATTTCAATTTGAATAGACACAACACCGTTTACCTGATAAACCAGTCAGCCTTTTATACATCATATAAAGAGCGTATTTATAGAATGGAGTCGGCAGTCTTCATCAAACAAAAACCTTAACTATTAGTTACATCTTTCGACTTTGCTGTACCGCGTCTCCGCTTTTGAAAAAAAACACATTGGTATGTGACTATATCTTGCTGTGGTGGAACTTCCCTTTGGTATGCACAATGGTGCTTCCCTGACGAGTTGGTGTAGCAATTTACAACCAAAAACCTGTTCAGCTCTACATTGTATCGGCGTATCAGGTTTATTGTTCTATATGTATAGCCCATAAACTATACAAAGTCATATGTTTGTTGAGTATACCATTATTTGAGATGTATGTACTTATTTCTACATATATGGTGATACATTTTTTCATGCAAAAAAGTTAGAAGCCTTTTTAAATCTTAAAAATATATTTTGAATATGAAGACCACTGATTTTTAAATATTTTTTGTGTATATTATGAAATGTTTTCAACTAAATATATATTGCTATATTACATCCTACTGCAGGGTTAGTGTTGTTTATGTCTACACAAAGATAATTAAACAAAGGTTAAACCAGGAAATTTAAAGTCGCATGTCAGTCTATTTGTCATAAAACTCGATAAGTCTATCCTATCTGATTCGTTTTGTGTGCTTCTCGCCCTGTCCTGACCTATGTGGAAATTATTTTCATGTACAACGCAGATACAACAAATAGCAAAATAGCTTTTTGAAAACATTGCCTCTTTTGTTATTGTGTATTGTCAATTACCTGTCTGGACATTAAATGTATAATGTCTAAGGAACAAGCGGAACTATTGCGGAAATTTAAATGTTACAATGGATAGATTACAAAACTTATTAGCCACTTATACATAATTGTATGTTAGCGATACACGTATATTCGAGTAAGTTTTTTGCTGTAGAAGCGTAAGTTTAATAAATTTTTAGGAGCGCAAGGGTGATATCGTAGGTTCGTTCTGCAGAAAGTGAAACTTTTTACTGTTTTTAAGGCATTTGTTTGTTGATTTTTTGTTTCACTTTTGTTTGTATTTATTATCACAATTAGTATAAGACAATCTCCGGAAATGAGAACCAATTGTGTAATAACATGATATGTAGTATACCACTGGCTGTCTTGCAGCATAACGTCAGAATCTCCAGTGTTAGTGACCCTGTTTTGTAACTGTCAAAGCCACATTTATAGGTAATTCTATAAGGGAAAGACGATTTCATTGTTTACCATGGCCTACTTTCTTCTGGAGTTTTCAGATTCGCTGAACCCTCGATAAGGGTATAAAGAAAAACATTTGACAACAAAGTGAAATTGAACGAGTTTATTTTTTACACATGACATATATGTCACTGGGTACTGTTTGGTTGATTATGACCATATAATAAACTCTGGTCCCCCCCCCCCCCCCCCCTTTATGTATCAGAACGACGGTTTATCCGGCGAACGAGTTCATTTGTTGTAGCAGTAGGCGTCGGCCATTTGGTCTGAAAATAGTTCACATTATTTTATTTTATTTAGTCGTATCTCAGTAGGTGTTAACCGATACTTGTATCAAACATTATAGTAACATATGTAATCAGCTTTATATATATATGCACACGTAATAGAAGCTAATATCATGTAAACAAACGCGTTGTTCCCGATTGATACAGAATAGTGAATAGACGATCCTAAAGTTCTCTTTAACCTGCTTGGTGTTCAATGGGTACAAAGTACAAGTACATTATATATGATTATTCTTTTTCACAAAGAATTCAGAATTTTTAAAAACAGATCAATCAGTTAGCTACCTGTGAAATGATATCGAATTAGAAGTCAAAATAATTGTCAAATATTCTGAATATATTTAAACATACCGATCTGGTTGATATAAAATGTACATATATATATAAATACCATTAAAGTTTTGTTGTTGTAGGAAAAGATGGTTACCCCAACCCGGAAGAATATTTGGCTTAGTGCTTAATTTGTTTTTGAATAAAAAATCTATTTCAAAAGCGCAGTTGCATACGATTAAATAACAATTATATATCTTTAAAGAGCAAATACACAGCTAGCTGATAGACCTCTTACCTCTTCCATATATCATAGCATTTCAACTTTACCTTTCAAAACCGGTTTCTATATCACTGAGTATCAGTTATGTGTTCGTGCAGAATGTCACATTCACACTGAAATCTTATTTTTCAACGATCTGTGCGTTACTTTCAACATCTATTTTAATCACTGACACATCACTTATTTATAAAATAAGCATGATGTATGGGATACTGTTATAACAATTTAATACATTACAATATCGTACAATAATATATAGTAGCAATACTTGCGAATAAAAAGTACTAAAATTTATTTATCAGTTATTAATTACCATTGCAGGAGAATAAGAATCTAAGAATCTGTCAGTTTTTAAATAAAGAAATAATAATGCACTGGTACTTAAGTAATATTAAGACACAACATGGCAATGTAATTCTGCTGAATTTACTCAAAGAGTACGGTAAGCAGTTGTTGAAGTAATGATGATTTGGTACTATTTGATGACGACCACTATTGACAGTGTTGTAGCGACGTGACATTGACATTTACTATGCTAAAGCGGTGACCTACTTTACAACGGGTTGGTACACCCTTATATGGGTACTCCGATCTGATGAATGGCTTTCAGTTACCTTTTTGTTAAAATAGGTATGAAAAATGAACCTAAAGTAGTATGGGTATAACCCATTTGTACTGATAAATCATGCTTAGTCAATCGTGGTTTTCACTGGTTATGTGTTTACCTGTGTATAATAAATTCAAAGGGTACTTTTTCGTTTCCAGTAACCATAATATTTTTTCACATTTATTTCTACTTCAACCGTTCAGATGATAAAGATTTTATGTCATAATTTATATAAAAAACGAGTTTGACCTCTAACACTAGCAAGTAGATTAATTTCTTCTGAGAGGAACGCGTTAAAATGGAAAAAGTGAAACTCAGCCTAACGAGCATTCTTATGATTGTCTGCCAATCTCTGGCATCTATATACCATAGATTCCATAGGAAGATGGTTAAATGGTTATATATTTACATTATTAACTCATTTTTTCGAGTCTCTGCGTTAAATTGTGCAAGACAGATATATAAATCCAAATATAATCAGCTAAACGTAATCCAAATGCCTAAAGGTCCATTTGTTAAAATAACTGATAACTCATTTCCATATATGCATATATTTTATGTTCATTAGAATTCTTGACATAATTTTAAAAAACACATTTAGCAAAATAGTAGACGCTTCCTTTTAGTTTTGTAAAGGTTATTATGACATCAAATGAATACCATAATATGTCTGCAGGATAGCCGAGACAGAGCGCATTATTACCAACGGTTACACAGGATACGATTCCGTAATGGCACGAGACGATTCAATGCAGGAGGAGCGCACATGGACGCAGAAAATTGGAAAGCTTCTACGTCAGAACTTGCTCATTATTCTGATGGTCATTGCAGTGATCATTGGTGTTTGTCTAGGATTAGGGCTGAGAGATATATGGGAGCCGCACGAAAAGAGAAAAATATTTTTCCTGAAGTTCCCTGGAGACTTGCTGATGAACGTGTTGAAAATGCTGATTCTACCCCTTGTGGTGTCCAGCTTGGTATCCTCTCTTGCTACCCTTGATTCGCGAGCCTCGCGGAAGATGGGGCTACGGGCTGTTGTCTATTATCTCTCCACTACATTTGCTGCCGTTGTTCTGGGTATCATCTTGGTATTAGTAATTCAGCCAGGAACACGGGGGAGTACTATTAACAAGTCAGGAGCAGCGAAAAAGTCTCACCCTATAGACTCGCTTATGGATCTCATCAGGTACGCATATGTAAAAACCAGGGTATGAATTTCGGTCTGCATCTGTATTTAGGAATGCTGGATTAAAAAATATTTAATTTGAAAGCACGGCGATTAAAGTAATGAATTACTTGTTTTGAAGATAAATTAAGATTAAATAAAATGTTTTGAAGATTCAATGACTAATTAATGCTATGTCAACTTCATTAATGAACTCTGTTTAAACCAAATATTACCAACTCTCCTCCTCAATCAGCTAGGTAAGATATATATTTATTATAATTATACCGTTATTTACTTTTGAATATATGAACTTGTATCTAACATTTTAAAAAAGCGATTGTGTATGGCCATTTAAATCACTTCTTTTATACTTTTATAAGATTTTGATATTTGATTTTTATTTCATCTGATTGCAGAAATTGCTTTCCAAACAATTTGGTAACAGCGTGTTTTCGAAAGGTTTGTATGCAAAATGATACGAAAATAATTGATTCCGAAATCCGAATATAAGTTTGCATCTGTAATGCCTTACCCGCGGCGCCTATAAATAATTTATTTATTTCCCATTCTAATGTTTACTTTGATACCTGATCGATATACACCATAGTCCTGCGTGGCGCCCATGCAGTTTAATGTGACATGCTAAGGTATGCTAATTGGTGTTTTGGCGGCATCCTTCAGTGAAATACAACTATAAAAGTGCACAGTTCCACTATAGCAAGGAGACACAACAGGAATATACCACGAATTTCAACACATACAGACGTCCACACACACAGTACATTATACTCAAGGGATTGTCCTTGAATTGCACCAGATATACTATTAAGAAGACGCAACCAAACACATCCGAATGACTTATTTCCCCTCGTCCAGTTTTTAATCTCCCGGATAAGAAATTTTAGAACAACTTCATAGTGATACTGTTAGTAGTTTTGTCTCGTGCCCTTCGTATTTCTTCGCAATCCCTTAATTATATTCTAGTTTAAAATAATTTGGTTATTGTTTGTATGTACAATATTTTAACTAGATTCACGAGATTCAGCAACATTTTCAATTTAAATTTTAATGCAATGCGATTTCCACCAGAGGCATACTTATACATCGGCAACCAGTCATACCTATTATTGTAATGATAATTAAAGAATATATGCCATGATTTGTGCACAAAGATTTCTGCGAAGCTTAATTTAATGCTTTGCAGACAAAGCCTTGGAAAATGTTGTTTTGATTCCATCTGTTACATACAGCAAGCGACCGAGGTGGACCAGTATGAGATTAAACCACCCACGATGACCACTTCATCTAATCCAAACGTCTCTACGACCATGATGCCAAATTATACCCAAGCATCAAGTAAGTAAATGACTTCAGCATATAACAAATGTATAACCCGCATCGTTAAATACTTACCTGCTTTTTGGAGCAAATATCCATCTAGTTTGGCTTTTGAATTTCCAATATGAAGGTCATTCATTAGGTCACCGCCGTGGGAAGGTCGCGATACTTTACAAGTGAATAGTAAGGTGGAACTGGAAGGAAATTTCAAAGAAGATGCCAACGAATAATCCAGTTTTTAAATTGAATGTGTTGAAATGGGTTGAAGTCATCTCTCTTTGGTCGCTATTTTTATATGCACAAATAGCAAAACGTGCAAATATACTGGAGTTTATTTAACACTCACTATCTTGGTCACAGAATCATTGCTATGAACAAAACGCTCAGGAACCAGTAATCTACAATCAGCGAATGTTCAAGGGACATGTCACAAACGCTGTACATAAAACAAGCTCACCAATATCAAGCTAACTTCAATTGCTTAAATAAGGTTTTGAATTTTACGACTAACTGTAACAGGCATTTTCGTGGACGACCCTTACGTCAATGGAAAGGTTGAAGGTATGAATGTCCTCGGCTTGGTCGTCTTCTCAATCTTCTTCGGCTGTATCCTACAGCGGATGGGCAATAAAGGCAAACCCCTGGTGGACTTCTTTGAGTGTCTTCACATCGCCTCCATGAAACTTGTTACACTAGTTATATGGTAAGATTTCGAATAACAATCATGCAAAATGTTTGTTTGGAAGGTTATAATGTTAACCAATAAAATAAATTGTATGATAACCAGTGCCATGGGTGTTTTATCATGCACAAACAGCACTTCGATATATCAGAAACGATAATAGATTTTGGAAAGAGACAAGATAGTTCTCGTAAAATATGCTTATCTCAGGTTCATTGCACGATGAGTCACATTAATCGTGTTTATTGGATATACGCATACATGGAAAATCGTCCTTCGATGACCTTACCAACCATCGATAGATCATCTAAATAATCTGATAACACATACACTGAATCTTTATTCTTTTTCAATTTCTAATTGGATTTGTTACTCCATCTCTTGGCCTTGAGATTTAACATATATGGCATAAGTTTCTGGGTTACTTTCAGGTACTCTCCGATTGGTATCATCTTCCTGATTGCGTCTAAACTCGTAGCCATGGAGAGACCCGAGGAAATGTTTGAACAACTTGGCTATTACATGGGGACGGTACTTGCTGGTCTGGCCATTCACGCATTCATAATTCTGCCTCTATTATACGTCATAGTTGTAAGGAAAAATCCGTACAAGTTCATGTACAATATGCTGAAGGCTCTTCTAACTGCTTGGGGAACCGCATCAAGGTAATACGTCTGCACATATTAAGCTCGCGATCAAAAGAGGCGAGAGGGATCGAGAGACCAAGGGAGATTTGGTTATTTGTTTGATTGATAAATTAACGTCATTGGTCATGTAAGGACAGCCTCCTGTTTATGCGGTGGGTGTTTTGTGGTATATTCGAATTGTATCTTCTTGTACGCTCCCGGTCATAATATACTGATTGTTTGTTTGTTTCTTTGTTGTTAAGTACATTATAATGACAATGAGGGAGATGCAATACAAACTTATAATGTTTTATGTCCAGACAGAAACAGTAAACGCCAGTAGAAATCCTTTCTAAAATCATTATACATTATTTTTGATATATCTGTCAATCGTGTATAATGAGAAACTGACAAAACGTGGGTATATACAGACGTTACGGTCCGCTTCGTGCCCTGATGTGTGATTTTTTTTAACTATAACAGATGATTTGGTACATAGAGGTTCAAAAAGAATTAGGTTGTCGTTAAGACTAGACAATTTATAACATCGATCCCTTAACAACTGTCATTATATCAATTAAATGTGATATTTCTAGGCTTAGTTGACTATCACTACACCACGTGGTAAAATAGTAATTAACATATAAATTGGTTTAGTATACTTTCATCTTATGCCTTGCAAGTAGATTTTCAGACATTAGAATTGTTTAAATAAACTTTTAGTTTTTAAATTCATGTTTGGCAAATGTAGTGGGGTAGAATTAGCAATTATTTTTTATTTACAGTTCAGCTACACTACCAGTAACAATGGAATGTCTTGAGGACAACAATAAAGTGGATATCCGTGTTGTTAAGTTTGTTACCCCTATCGGAGCTACAGTCAACATGGACGGCACAGCACTGTATGAGGCAGTGGCATCCATATTCATAGCTCAAAACATAGGAGTAGACCTGGACGTCGGCCAAGTGATTATCGTGAGGTAAGAACCAATCAGATTATTAGCTATGTGAAACAAAAATAAAATTGCCAAAAGAAAAAATAATCAATATTGAGACTTTTTTGTTAATTATTATCAACGGCAATATAGCAAAGCCGTTCGATCTTTGTAATGATACGTATAGGTTGGAGTTTTGGAGCTATGATACAAAAAATTAGTTTACAATCACAAACGTTTAGAAGCAGTCTTATAATTACTGATTACTATTTATAAAGGTTCATAAAATATAATCTTAAAGGACTTATCTATGAATAAAGCCGTCTTATTACCATCTAAGTTTGACGTCCACCGCCGCTGCCATTGGAGCAGCAGGAATACCACAAGCTGGCCTTGTTACCATGACGATTGTCCTATCAGCGGTCGGTCTACCAATTGATGAAATAACTCTTATTTTGGCGATTGATTGGTTTCTGTAAGTTTTTTTAATCTTTCAGTCTTGTATTTTATAAAAGAACAAAATATGTAAATTTAAGTAAATGATATTGAAAAAGTTCTGAAATAACACAATTACGTGAAAAAGTAAAAACAAACAATACAGAAAAAGAACATGTGTTGGTATATTTGACATCGAAATGGTATTTAATTTTTTGAAGGGACCGTTTCCGAACGGCTGTAAACGTTCTTGGAGATTCCTATGGAGCCGGTATCATTGAGCATTTGTCACGAAATGACATCGGAGCTTGCCCTAAGTATGCCCTTGAAACAGACGCCAACGGTGTGGCTATGGCAAATGGATACGATGGTGATAACCCCACATTTGCAAAAGAAGAATATCCAATTACAAAAATGTGACTTTGAACTTGTACGGAAGCTGTGATACGAAATGACATTAAGTTGCTGCTTGGTTAAGGCTTATATGTTGTCAGTATAACGACAATCACCGTATGATCATTCGTAAACAATAATACATTCCTACGAGAATTTCCCTGATTAGTACCCGTTGTATTTCTGGCTTTTGTCTTAAAGGCGAGTCTTCAAAACTCTTATGTAGCATTCAATAGCTTGCAGGCTACGCCAATGTTTGTGACGTTTCAGGTGTATTGATTGGTGCCATTTGAATGTAAGCCTCTAACACGTGGCACTATGGGTAAGGGACCGATTCCATGGATCATATTGAAATAAGCGTCACATGAATTTAAAACACGTTTCCACTATGGTATTGGATTTACTAAGAGACGGTTGCCCATAAAATGGGAAACAACATGTATATATAACATGTGTCATGTGAAGTGAAGAATCCACTTTTCATTACTAAAATTATATCATAATGATGAAAGGAATATCAATTGAATGGTAAGATTAAGAATTCTTCAAAGTTGTCTTCACTTTGCTACTATGGCACATCTTATTACGAGAACAATTGAAGTTACATGTACTTATAATCGGTATAATTTTTAGAATGGCAAAACATATAAACATATACAGGTGTTATGGAATTCATGTTCATATATTTCAATTGACTATACATGTGTATAATACGATTATTACTTAATCACTGTAATCAGAAAATGTAACCCATTAAATTTACCTGGTAAGTTACACATGTATGTATATAATACATGTATATATGTCCGTTTTCACCGTAAGTGTTGTCATTAATTGCTATATCATTACAAGGAATACATATTTACTCTTATACTGCGAAATGAAATGAAATCCGTGCAGCCAGTTTCAGAATGAAACATTAAAAAGGCATCAATTCCTCTTCACAACAAGAATGTTCTGCAATATTCCAAAAATACGCACCTCGCACTTCACAAACGCAATACATCGCATACTTTTATGGCCATCCTTAAATAACCCTGCTTGTTAATACATATAGTACATTAATGTAATCAACAAAGAAATTGAAGTAATCAGACTATGGCGTGCTATTATTACGATGTTTATTATATGTTATGGAGTCGTATAAATTAAAACAATATTCATATGACACAACATTATATTTTGTTTATTAATAGTTTATATATTAAATTGCAAAATTAAAACTAGAAATATGTTTGTTAGACATTAAGTGCTCGCTATACTTCCTAACCTTAATTTTCGGTATGAAATCATCCTCTGCAACAGATGTAAGTAACACTCATTATCCTTGGGACTATTGCAAGGAGATAGTTCACGCCCTGGTGCATTGTAACAAATAATTACCTTAACTTCATCAGAACTTTAAATGTGAAATTACTTGTAAGATCTTTGTTCGATGAAAGTGTGTTTATCATCATTTTGATATTGATACGATAAACTTGTTTTTAAATGGAGCTGGACATTCCTTCTGTAGCTGGAAAGCCTATCGATGATGCCTGACGACGTTTAATCTTACAACACAGTTTTCTATAGAGAGAAAATACGTTTTGATTACAAATAAAGCTAAAGAATATGAACAAGCCTTGGCAGCCATTTAGGATACTCACAATAAAACTGTAAACAGATAATGGTAAAAACGTGTCAATGATGACAAGAATCCAGGTTATTCCTGTGATAGAAAACAACTTCAGGTAAATCACAAAGTCGTGTTTGCGTGCCTTGGTGCTCTCTACTTTCGGAAGAGCTTTAATATGCATTGCCACTTTGATGAACATGAACATGTTTAGGAAGCAAATCAACACAACTGGTGCGAAAAATGTGGAGTATACAGACACATTGTTGGAAATAAAACACGCTACTCCACCATATCCGAATGTGGTCAAATCGGAAGTGACGTCACCAGATAGGGACATGCTGTATGACGTAATTATGTTTGCAAGAACAAACAAGCCGGGAATACCGTATGAGTATGAAAAGTATATTGCAAGTGTCTTCCGTGCGTTGTTCGATCTCCCTAACAGGATGTTTGTACCAAAAACGCTGAACATGTGATAGGAACATACATTCATACATGTAAACGTGGCCAACCAGAAATAATGAATGACCATTCCAATAGCCATACACACAGGGACGATTGATGTTTGATTAAATCCAACATGGAAGAATCCTTGAGAAAAGAACATTGCAAACACGAGACTCATGTTCGTAACACCAGGGATAGAGCGCATTGTACGGAAAAACAAATATGTACAGAATGTCAGGAACAGACAAATTAGTGAAATAACCGTACATACCATCGTGGTTATATACAGAGCATCTTCCATTGTATTGTTCTCATTACTGGTCTCGTGTTCGTTAATAATAGCAAGGTAGTCATCCAAACAAAGACGGGCTTTTCTATCAGTCATGCGCACAAACCTGTTCTGTTTAAACTTCTTGGACGTGTATTTAACATAGAGTTCGAGTGTTGCAGGATTTATGCTGAATTCACCATCATCAAGTGTCACTTGGCGACAAATCATTACATCCGACACAAGAGTAGTCCGAAAGCCAAAGAGAGCTAACGATTCTTTGGTGTTGAAAAACATACCTTTGACACAATATCCCCCGAAGTTAGAACCAATAACGGTCGGTAGCATATATGCCTCAATGGCAGGTCGTTGTCTGAACATAACACCTGAAATGATTAGATCGTCCTTGCTCATATTGAGAAGTATTCTTTCAATATTTAACCTTTCGACGACTTCAGTTATCATGACCGTTGTTTGGAAGAGAATGTGTACGGCTGTTGGTAAGGTTACGTTGCCTAATTCACAAGAAACATTAGTCGTAAAACGGAACAATACCATTGTGAAACCAATGTCCAACCTGGATGTCAATTCAGAATACACCGCATTCCTAATATTTCCTAGTATCGTGTTTGTTTGGCTGATACTGGGAATGGTGCCTTCCAGTGATAAAGCCAGTGTATATTTAAGGTTGGTGGTCGTTCGAAGAAGAGGACGGCACTCGGTACCTTTCAGCACTTTACCCGGATAACAGGTCAGCTGACGATGTTTGGTCTGCAATCAGACAAAAATCAGAATATCATTTAGTCTTTACAATCAGTGATGAATTACAAAATTAATTACCTAGTGCAGTTCCCATAAACTAATAATTATTATGCTATGGTATCCCTTTGAACATGCTTTGCAGAGTTGCAAAATATTGAAATACACAGGACAAATGTTGTCATGCTTTTACAACTTCTAGAATGTGATTAGTATTAAACAACTAGTCACATGTCACAAATTGGAGACTTCTTATAATGACAATTAAAACATGATAGATTTATCTTATAACATTCACTATAATGCGCGTATACATACCGTTATTGGGTCGTAAAAATGTGTCTCATTGAGTTCCTGTCCTTTCTTTACTATTTGGGTCGCAATTGGTCTGAACAGATTTCGAAAATTGGTCTTAAAGTCTGGTTCTTTCGACATCACTTTCGAGCTGTGGGCATTGTACATTTCAAACATAATCCGCCGAGGAAAAGGGATGTCAGATCCGTTTGAGTTGCAATAATGACAGAACACGTTTTTCATGGGAAACATACTTGTCACTTCAGGTAATTCGTGACATGCGTGGGACAATTGCAAGCCATATTGACTACCTCTGTCATTCGTACAAATTTGGATGGGTTCCGATGTCGTTTGTACCGAAGGGTTACAAAGGAAACAAAATACATTTCTATATGCTTCATATGGGTTTACAAGGGAAGATTGTTCACACGACCATACTATATCTGAATCATATTCTGCCCAATACCCCGTGGTATTACATTTGGCAATATAAGCAGGTCCAAAAAACCCAGATCGTTCACAAGTTTTATAACGGTTTACACGATCAGTAGACACTTTAATAATACAACCGTTTCTGGTCGCCATCGCAATTATACTGAAGATTGTACTATGGAATCGTATGTTCAAATCACTCCCACACTGCACGGATATAGACCAAGGAAGGTATTTATTTCGGGATAAGTTTTGTGCTGAGAAGATTTTAAAATTCTGGTTGCAAAGAAAACAATCAAAGTTTCTGTAAGGCATATTGCCCTCTGCCACCACAGACAAGGTTGAATATATATCCTCACCCGGAGATCTACATCTGGACTGAATGACATCGGGCAATGCGGACTGGGAACAACCGTCGATGAAATAATAACTAGGCCCTTCAGTGGCTAAATATGGCATCTGGCAGGAAATGGAAGATTCCAGAACAACATCCAAACAACATTCTATCATAGGATCGAACAAACACCTCGAGTCACACGAACAGTTGTAGTTCCCGAACGTGTAAGGAACCACATCCTGTCGGCAATATCTGTAGTACCCCGTCACACTGAAGTCATACTGCAATAGCTTAGATAGATTCATTGCTACAGAGTGTTCCATTGTCGGGTCTACTGCTCTTTCATTGCTTGCAATAAGTTTATTATAAAACCCGAGGTTATACTCAATGGACGAAAATACATAATTGTGAATAAACTCTTCAGAACCTAACTTTTCAATAATAGATAACTTCTCTGAAATATTGTCTACATAAACATCATAGTAAGGTGCAGAGTGACTGCTATTTCTGTTGCAAAGGAAACAAAATATATTCTTGTAAGGTACTGTGTTTAACGACTGCGCATGTAAACTACATGCTTGTTCGATAGGTTCCACTTTCTTATCCCATAGCCCGGTAACATTACAGGACGATATGATATCGCCATTAGACATAGGAGGGTTACACATTAAACAATATACATTTCTATACACACCAGAGGTAACATTATATTCTGAGTGGCAAGCTAACTCAATATCGGAATTATATGTTGTCCAAGTACCTGTCTTATTGCAGTGCGAGAAAATGATTTCTTCGACGAAATCTGCTTTACATTCGAGAACATCGTCTGCCACTGTGTCGAAGCCAATATTACAACCTTCTTTTTCAGCTTTGTCAAGTACGTCGTCAAAAGTGGAAAAGAAATTAAAATCGGTCAGTGTCTGGCAATCCATTGATAAACTCCACGCCACATAATCATACACACCATTGCATTCCGCACAGAATTTGTTTTTAAATGTCTGCTTGTACTGTCTGGACGTAACTGGTGGAAACTCGATGTGGTTCGTTGTAAAGATGATGTCGCTAGTGTTACATTTGATTCGAAGAGTTTCATTCTCTGTGCCGTTAGGACAAGCGTTAATCATGTAGACCTTCCTTGAATTTTTGTTAAGGAATGAATTGGCGACTGATGGCATCAAACAAACCGGAAGTGGAATCGAAAATACCACATCTGCACAGCAATCTCCCGTTTGAGTACAATTCCGGTTACATGAACAGTCTTGACAAACATTTGTGTGACGTGTTTTGATACTATCAAAACCAAACCCAATTTTTTCCGGATTGCAAAAATATTCCGGACCACAGAGAAGATAGTATTGGTAAAGGAGTTCCGTAGCATTGGAAATATTTGCCTTATTGACGTTGTATCTGGAGGAACACGTTACAACAGAAATTAAGTAATACCAGAGGAGACGTAAACACCGCATTTTTAACCTGTAAAATACCAAACATGGAAACATAAACAAAATGTTTAAAGTAGTTAAGAAGGCTAGGTAATTATCTCATTGAATTTTAGTAGTATATTAGCATTTAAACCCATACATTAATTTTGGTGAGTTTATTTTACGATATGTAGTCATGTTTAGAAAGTGACAGTTCTTGAAATAAATTACATTTTTACGCTATAACCTAATGTTAAGAAAATCTTTTTTAAAGAAGCTCCACCGCTGACAAATGTTTTTTTTTTCACTATTAAAAACAGGAGTAGACGATTTAGTATTTATCTTCAGTAACAAAAGTTACTTACTTTACACCATTACCACCATTGAAAAGTTTGAGCTTCTAATTTTACTTCAAGTTAAAAATATGAAAAATAATTAATTGCATCCCGAAAAAATTCCGTACCACTATATCCTATATGGAATGAACTACTAAATGCGCATGTGTTAATTAGACTATTATATACACGATTAAACACCAATTATTGTTCAAATGATGAATATCATTTATGCTTTGTCGGTGGTGGAGCATCTTTAATGTAAAATCTTACCTTCTAGTTCGTAAAGCTAGTTTGGTATCGCAGAGTGACAACCGTCGCTAAAATGTACACTTTTGAGTTTGTCAGGGCTGTGACCTGCGGAGGGACTGAAATACCCATGCTATCTATTGACTTGCAATAATCTAATTGGCTTTCGCATCAATAGTAATCTGTAGAATCTATTGATATTTCGTGGACATTAACAAGACGGGAATGGCTCCGAAACAAATACAAATCCGGTAACACGATACATCGCTTGTTGTTAGATATCATAAAATGGATGACACTTTGATTTAAGAGAATAAGGTTAATAAAGTTAATATCATTAACAGATACAAATATTTTATAGTTTGCGTCAAATAATGTTAAAACCTCAGAATAGACGAGGAAATGAGACCGTCTGATATGCAAATGGAAATATTTGCCGCTATGTATTCTAATTTGTTGTCAATTTTCTATCAGATTTGATATCGATTACTGCGACCATCCGCGTATTCTCTTTATCTTGTATAATCCTTTTAATTACCAGATGGTAGATACATTATTTCCACTGGATTATTCAGCCAGCGGAATGACCTATTTCTAATGTTTAAATTACACATATTATCTATGTTTGGTGCATGGTGGCCCACAGCACATCATAATTGTATGTATCATTGTGGACTTACGTTTGTAACAGGAGAAGATAACATGTAGCGGCCAGACTGGGATTCGAACCCGGCACCTCCAAACACTAGACTCCCTTCTTTTGTAAAGTCTTCGCCCTCGAAGACACATGAGACCCTTTTTAACACCACCGGTGGTATTTTAGTTATGCGCCAAGTTTAATAGGAGATGCTAACATGCAGTGGCCGGACCGGGATTCGAACCCGGGACCTCCGATCACTAGCCGAATGCTTTACCGCTGAGCTATCTGGTCACCAACGATCGACCCAATCCAATCCCACTACATGTTATTTTAAACAAGGAAAATTGGCAAACGCCATTAGAGCAGCGGCACTTAATCTTAACTCAGTACAAATGTGTATTGTCTCCGTAAATTCCAACATTTTCCCCCATGCGATATATTAGAAACAGTGTTTATAATCTTTGATGTTAATTTTTTAAATGTGAGTTTAGTATGAATGCGCCAAATAAAATCTAAAAATGCTGCTTTTCACAAAAATGTACTGATTAAAGTATTTAATCGTCAGGGTATTTTAATTATATTTGAATACTTATCTTTATATATATACGGATAATAAAGGCCATAAGAAATATCTATATAACGAAGGATTTTCATAAAAAATAATGGAGTTTTTACAGAAAGAAAAGAGTTTAAAAGAAGTCCCCTCTGTAACACATGCAGTTCATATGTAAATAGTAATTTGCTGTTGTAACAGCTACTAATTGTTGTTGGAGGTTATATTTTTATTGATTTGCTGTGGTCTTCGATTGTAAAGTTATATGTGTCATCACTAGGCGAACATTTTTACATTGCGTTTTTTCTTCGGCACAAAATTGGAATCGAAAAATAACACTTTTAAATTTTGTTTTCGAAACAATTAGTGATAAATATATCTGAAGTTGCGAGACAAATGAAAGATACTGTCGGAAGGAATGTTTCGAATAATAATGACTTTTAAGGTCAGTCTTTTTGAACAAAGGAAACAAAAATGCTTCTAGGTGGTGTTCAATATTTAATAAAATGGTCATATACAACGAAGTATAATTTACTAGCTGGGTTTTAATTCAACATTACTTCACATTTATATTATGTGATTCGATTCATCGTTACACATATCTTTTATACTAGATAATAGGGATGTGAAGAATTCAAGATAAATTGCAAATGAATATTATAAAGTACAAATGAATATCAATTTGACATAAAACACATATAACTCATGATACAATATAAATTGCAACGTTTGACATGCCTTAACCGAAGGTCAAAATGACAATAGATTTTTTAAAAACTCATTTTGATTATCAAAAATGGTAGAATCAAAGACTTCATAAATGTGAGTCTTTCCGAAGCAAATACACTTCATACATGTAAGGTCTTTATAACAATGTGAATTCCATGACTTGTTTCTTTGATTAAAATAACGTCCTATTAACAGTCAGGGTCCTGTAAGGTCGTCTACCTATATGTATGCGGTGTGTATCGTGTATGAAGTACGTGTTTTGGGAGACTGCGGTATGTTCATGTTGTGTCTTCTTGTATAGTGGGCCTCTCTCTTGCATTTTTTTTTATTTCACTGAAGCATGCCGAAGAAGGAACCATGCAACACAACCCTCCTGGTCACATTAAACCGACAACGAGCCAATAAGTCGCCCCAAACACAGTATGCTTAGCGCAAAGCAGGAGCAGAAGCTGGGAATTTTACCAGTGGACAGAACCCGAGCCAACGTCAGATGTGCGAGCGCTCCACAGAAGGCCAAAAGTGAGGCGGAGACGTTAGGAAGAATACTGTTAGGTAGAAGAGAAAGAAAATTAAGTCGCCATTTACGATCATGCAATAGGGGCAGCAGGTGCAATTCTAACGTCTTACATGCAGGGCAAATCTGAACATCTTGAAGTAATTATTTGTAAGGATTTTAATCAAACAAGAGCTCAAATGGGCATTAACGGTCAACCTAATATTAATTTCATATACAGTAGAAGTGACGTAACACTAAGTCGTAAGCTTACCTGACCCCTATGACCTTCAAGGTCATTGATTTGACGAAACGTTTTAACCTTTATCCTACATTAGTACTCTGGGCATTTCGGTTTTTCTGATGAAGTCATCAATATAATGTGACCGGGTGGGGTTGTGTTGATCGGTGTCTTCGGCGGCACGCTTCAGTGATACAGCACTATAAAAAGGGCAACAGTTCCACTATACAAGAAGACACTACATGAATATACCGCAGTCTCCCAAAACACGCATCTCGCACACATACACGCAACACACAGCATACACGTGCGGCCGTTTTTACATGACCATAGCTGTAAATAGAACGTTCATTAATCAAACAAACAAATGAATGAAACGTTTACGCACAGCCCACGACTCATGGCGGACGGAGCATGGTGACTATAGTAATCCTGACCCTTTAAGAAAGAAACTAAAATTAATTGTTTTTTAATAACAATATTTGTTGGGAAAGCGTTACGTGATTATATAAATTCAGATTTCGGCCATTCCTCTGAGGCGCCGCAACAGATGCTGGAGAGAATATATACAATGATTTTCTCAATAGCTATTTTGTAGTACATTTCACTGCATGGGTGTGAAAACTGATTACATTATATATTCATGGTCCTTTCCTAGTGTCCATATACCATTTAAAAGATCCAGATTAAAACCGATAAAAATCACAGAAAGTGTGAAAAGTTCACCGAGACGAAATATCTACGCCACTTAGCTTTAGCGACTTCTAATATGTTTTGTTTTATTAGATTAACGTCCAGTTAACAGCAGGGGTCATGTAAGGACGATCTCCCAGGAGTGTAAAGTGTTGTGGCGTGTGAATGCTGTGTGAGGCTGCGGTATATCCGTGTGGTGGCGTCTGAATGTATATGTTTTTGGAGGCTGAGGTATATCCGTGTTGTGTCTCTGTCTTAGCGGAAACTCTTGCAAATTTAGTGAAGGATACCGTCAGAGACACATGACATCACATCTCACCAACTCACATACCGACAACGCACAAACTAGTTGCCCCACTATCTTTATGCTGACTGCAGAGCAGAAACTACCAGCTTTTTAGACAAATATGTATTAACAAATACGTACCGTTGCTACCGTTGGAAAGATCGATAATTTTGTTTTTAATAATTCATTTTTTACAGTCAAAGAGTGAGTAAATACTGTTTTCAAAGATTAAAGATGTTAGTATTTTAATCCAGGATAGATTATAGTACAAATGTAATGGAAAAGTTGTTAGATCTTAATTGTTATTTTTATTATCAGTCACGATTCTTTGAAAAAGTTATCAGTAACACTGTTCAAGGAGCATGTGCTGGTATAGAAATAGTTAACACATACAGGTAAACGAGAGGTGCGTGATCTGCATAATATACTGTCAAATATAAAGTCAACGCGTTAGTCGAAGTAACCGTTTTGCTGCTGTCTGATGACCCAGTGAAATATATTGTCGACACATTCTTTCTGGAAAGGAATACTACATAAATGAGAAAGTTGTTGTTAGTCAGAGCCGGTAGTGATATCACGTCAAGAACATGTCGCGAAAACACTGTTTGAAACTATTTTGTAGGTTCTTAAGAAACAATACTTTAGTGGTGTTCCTGATCGTAGCTATGATCTCAGGAATTGGACTTGGCTGTGCATTAAGGACAATGTGGTCGCCATTGGAGAAAAGGAAAATCGGTTACCTGAAGTTTCCTGGTGACATTATGCTGAACACGCTGAGGATGGTGTCAGTTCCTCTCGTCGTTTCCGGTATAATTACCTCTCTGGCCACCTTATCGATGAAGACTTCTGGTAGTATCGGACTGAGGGCATTGTGTTATTACCTATTTACTACAGTATGTGCAGTCATTACTGGTATTGTAGGGGTAGTGTTGGTCCAACCCGGGAAACAAATAATTGGTGTGTCCGACAAACCAGACAATGGGATCAACCACTTGGATTCTTTTCTAGATATGATAAGGTTTGTTATTGTCTTCCTCGGTCGGAATTTTTCTGTCAAACTATAAGTTTGGATCACGAATATACCAGTCTCCCAAAACACACAACCGCACTTCATACACACAGGACGTTATTTATCAAACCAACAAACAAAATGGAGTATTGGCTTGAAGATTGCTTCCAAAAGGAACTAATTATCTAGCTACACCCTTTTTTGTAGTAGTACTGGTGAATTGTTACTTACCATAAGATTTATAACATAGGTGTGAATGCTTGATTATGCTCGTCGGGTATAAACATATAGGGTGCATGGTGTTAGTGTTTTAGTAATGTTGTTTGTCCTTGTAATAGTGAAAATACATGAATTGTTAAGTACGATCGCACTGAAGAATAATGTGAATGACATCATCATCTCAACCTGTCACAATATACTGACAAGATTTAATTGTGATATAAACCTTTTCTAACACATTCAAGAGCCTAACGTAATATTGAATTGATAAACTTATGATATCATTCTATTGTTTTCAAATTTACTGCATCGAACGGAATAATACCACAGAAACGCTTTACCAGACAACATTATGGCCGCCACGTTTTCCAAGGTACTATATTTACTTACTTCTAACCATTATGATTAAACTAAATACCTAATTTTCATATTTTTGGTGAAATACAAAATTGGTTTCAAGTAAATAATCAATTCAGTGTTGTTGTTTTTGTTCCATTACAAAAATGAAGTCTCTGTGATAAAATAAAATAATATTGAATGGTTACATTATTCGCATTTTCACTTTTTTATAAATTGAACAGCTTCATTTCCTTATATCAGAAGCGAACAGTTGTAGCAGAAGAAATTGTGATTGTAGAAGAAGGTTATATTGGTGATCACTCAAATAATGGAAATCATACGGTATTGAATATTACAGGTATGTGTGTACGTCGCCGAATATGTCGATTTTACGTAACTTTGACAGGTTTATTTTAACTGCTATGTTATATTGATTTGCATTATCTTATTAATTTACACATTGAATTATTTAATACAATAACTGATTTCTTTTTGAAATAGAATGATATAATGTCAGTGATAAAAAGCTAATTTATTGTGATCGCAAAATGTACATATAGATTATCTACATGTTTAGATATTTTATACTGAGGTATTAATTAGTATTAATGGAATTCATCTAACTTTATATTTTTTTTGCTGTATTCCGCACTGACGGAAAGCAACTGTCTTTTTTTCACGTGGAAGAATTCGATGGAACTACTTTTTAATTGCCCGTATCTTAACCTCTGCAATCGTTAACAACTTCGCATGGACACCGTAAATATAAACAGATATGTCACACAATTCATTACAAAATTATAAAAGCAATATATTATAATTTATAATAAATGGTTATGCGTGAAATGATTTATTCAACTCAAGGAAACTATTTTGATGTTAAGTATATTCACTGCATCAATCTTTGTTTTACGATGTTTTAACGTCGTCTGCCGAACGTCAACGTCACAACTGTCAATGAATACAAACGACGTGAAAATAACACAAAATGTCTTAGGGCCAAATTCGAGAGGAGGAAGCCTTTCAAATACATTGTAGACACGTGACAGCAAATGTTTGTATTGCTAAGCTGTATTAATGACGTCCCTGGCCATCATGGTATACCTGTGAATGTTGTAGGCCTACATGTATCTGATGTCGTACCTGTGATAAGTATTATTAGTTATAATGAATAGCAGTTACCACCTACTCCAAATGTACATGATATGAAACTAAGAATTGCTCCCCAAGCGATTAAATTTGGTAGAATATCCAATGAATTCAACCCTGAATTGTTGCAACTAAAGCCGCTGCCGCAACTGCTACCTGAATATCAGAGTACACCAGCCTCTCCCACCTTAACAAACACACCAGTATGATAGAACCATGAACAATCTCGGATGTATGGCGTCACTCTTAATCAGGCATCTGACGAGCAGGAATATTAATAATTAAACTAAAGGCAAACTCGCACGGGTTTTAACATTTGTGACACGTGGGAAACTGTGCCAAACATGTTTTCAATTGGATGTGAAATTATCCTGTTCAAAATATATCCAGAAAAACAACCAAATGACGGTCCGTTTTTATATAGCCCCCAAAATAATGCTACTGACTGATGGACGCTTTTAAATGGTTTAAAGCAAATATTGGCGAGAAAAAAAATAGGTTCTCTTATGAAAACAATTGCATTGAAGAGAAACTTAGATCCACACAAGAAGCTATAAATTCGCATTGCTCGAAAAAATCTTATTCACAAATTAAGAGATAAAAAAACCCGCGCCAACTGACATCATGTAAATCAGTAGACACAAAAACGCACCATCCATTATAAATTACAGCACAATCACCGAAAACTAATAGAGGGTTGCTTAACCTGACTTTCTACAAAAATGGATAGACAAATATTAACAACATCGTTAAATTGTTGAAATCTTTTACAGTTTTCAGATATTAGGATAAAAAGGATACAAGGTCAATGTATTCGCCAAGGGTTGTCACTGTTTTTCTTTACCCTTCTATAATACAGCTTACATTTTACGACACCGACCACGCACTCTCTATGTAATCACAATGATGTGTTTGTATATTGGTGCCAGGTACAAACATGACAATTGACGTCCCAAGTCTGGAATCTGATCCGGGGACGAACATGCTTGGACTGATTGTTATTTCCGTGCTTGTTGGCTGCGTCCTATCCAGTATGGAAGAGCGAGCCAAACCAATGACAGACCTATTCCGGTGTTTGTATGAAGTTGTGATGCGGCTGATCGAAATCTTTATTTGGTAAGAACGTGTATCATTTAAAAGACAAAGATTAAATGTATCTTAGGCTGCAACACAATAAAAGCAGCGTTCACAATTAAATCAAATCGCAACGAATGTAAATTCTGAACCTGTTCACACCCTAACGTTAATTTAGTCTCCACAGCCGAAGAGCTTAAATGATATTCATCATTTGAACAATGATTGGTGTTTAATATTGTATATATAAAAATACTATAAATAATTCACGTTGCCTTCAGTACTTCATTCCATATAGGATATAGTGCCACGGAATTTTTTCGGGATGCAATTAATTATTTTTCATATTTTTAACTTTAAGTAAAATCAGAAGGTCAAACTTTTTAATGGTGGTAATGGTATAAAGTAAGTAACTTTTGGGACTGAAGAAAAATACTTTATCGCCTGCTCCAGTTTTTGATAGAGAAAATACACCATTTGTCAGCGGTGGAACTTCTTTAACCAAAAGGACTGCTAATTCTTTTTTATTGCAAAAAATCAATAAAATATAACTGATAGTAAAATATGACCAATTGTCACTTTTGAGTCGTAACCTTTGAAGATTTTACCTCAATGTAGATTTCGTTTCAATCTGATTAAAATGTTTGTTTGTTTGTTTGATTTATTAACGTCCTATTAACAGCTATGGTCATGTAAGGACGGCCTCCCATGTATGCGGTGTGTTGCGTGTATGTTGTGCGAGATGAGTGTACTGGGAGACTGCGGTATGTTCGTGTTGTGTCTTCTTGTATAGTGGAACTGTTGCCCTTTTTATAGTGCTATATCACTGAAGCATGCCGCCGAAGACACCAAGCAACATACCCCACCCGGTCACATTATACTGACAACGGGCGAACCAGTCGTCCCACTCCCTGTATGCTGAACGCTAAGCAGGAGCAGAAGCTACCACTTTTATAGACTTTGGTGTGTCTCGGCCAGGGGACAGAACCCAGAGCCTTCCTCACAGGGGCGAACGCTCAACTCAAGGCCAAAAGTGAGGCGGTGCCAAGGGAGGCATTAGGAAAGATAAGGTCAGTTAGGAAGAAGAGAAAAGATAAGATCCTAAATTTAGTCGCCTTTTACGATCATGCAATAGGGGCAGCAGGTACAATTCTAACGCCCTACCTGCAGGGCAGAAATCCAGATCCTTATTATCACTACGTTTGATAAGAGGATCTGAGAACATCCCATTAGGAGTCACGTCCAGATGACCTTTGGAAATGGCCAATCAAATTGGCACTGCCATAATCTTGACTGAGGACGAAGCAGTTTGAAATAGCTGTCCGAATTATTTTCATGTACGTAGTCATCTGTCCCAAAAACATAACAAAGTATACTGAGACGAAATGACGTTATCAATTGACGTTGCAATGTGTAGGACAGTGTATTTGATCTGAAGTACACGTGGTAAATAGGTCATCCGAACACGACCCTTATGGTATGTTGTCTGATCCTCTTTTGAACAGAGCTGTTATAAGGATCTGTATTTCAAACAAATAGGATTTCGTTTATGAAAGATATTGATACGAATGCACTTAAATGTAGTTAGATAATGCGGGAAACAAGTCTTATGTCCTATCTATAGTTATGGCCACCTAACGATATAAGAGACATATTTTGGGTGGCTAACGATTGAGCGTTTCTTGAAGCTGTGGTATATATTTTTATTAGTTTTCAAAATGCAACTCTATTTACGAAAATTTTCTTAATGGTGTTTACAGACTCAAGATTAGTGATCTGCGAGAAAAAATACCGTTATATTCAAAACGTTAACATAGGTATTTATACATAACAATTTATGCTTTAACACCACAAGACGCCTATTGTTTAAATGGTATATTTCAGGTTTACACCCGTCGGCCTACTCTTCCTCACAGCGGCCTCAGTAGTTCAGACAGAAAATCCAACTGTCGTTCTTCAGGAGTTAGCAGTTTTCTTCCCGACCGCCATCATATGTATACTCTTGCATTCATTTGGGTCATTGTCGTTACTTTTCTTGGTGGTGACGAAAAAGAACCCTTTCCTGTATCTCTTACACATGTCAAAAGCTTTGTTGACAGCTTTTGGTACAGCATCAAGGTGATTTCTAATATGAGTAAAATACAGATGCTTATATATACTCACGCTGAAAGAATCTGACAAAGTCCAATTTAGTTGAATATTTATTTAGTCATCTCGACAAAGTATTACAAAATGTACATGTATACGAGTGTGTGGGAGAAAAGGCATTTCCAGTTAATAAGAGGATGTCTGTTTGTTTGTTTAATCAACGTCCTATTGATAGCCAAGGTCATGTAAGGACGACCTCCAATGTGAGTTGAGTGTATGAAGTGCGAGTTGCGTGTTTTTGGAGACTGCGGTATGTTCGTGTTGTGTCTTGTATATTGGAACTTGCCCTTCTTACAGTGCCATATCACTGAAGTATGTCGCTGAAGACACCAAGCAACACATCCCAGCCGGTCACATTATACTGAAAACGTCATACTCCTGGTATGCTGAGCGCTAAGCAGGACAGAAACTACCACTTTCATAGACTTTGGTGTTTCTCGGCCATCTAACAGAACCCAGAGCCTAAAGTGAGTCCGTGTCAATGTAGACGTAAGGAAAATTAAAGTCGGTTAGGAAGACGAGAAAAGATCCTAAATTTAGTCGCCGTTTTCGATCAATTCAATAGGGGCAGCAGGTATAAGTATAACGCCGTGTCTGCAGGGCTTCTTATAAGAGGAATAAGTGCAGCTGAACTGAAGTATTGTGATCATAGAGATGTATTTTAGTAAGACTAAGTGGATTTATTTGATATGTGTCACCAGAAAACAATCCTAGCAAAATTGTTTTTATTGAACACTAGCATAAGACCCAAAATTACAATATACAGACAGATATTAATAATGCATATAATGCAACGTAAAACTTTTGTATTGATATCTGGTAATATCCTTTTGCTCACGAAATATATCCTTGTCATGCTATGTTCATGTGATCTTTCATACCAAATCAATGGTTTGAGAGAGAAAAAAACCCTGTCAAATCGTGCTATTTTGGTATGTGTAGCTGAAGAAAAATCAAACACTAAGTCTGATTTTTGTTTTATTTTACTGAAGATAAATTTGTTTGTTTAGTGCTGCCACGCTACCTGTAACAATGGACTGTTTAGTCAACAAGAACCATGTTGATCGTCGAGTTGTGGATTTCATCACGCCGATAGGTTCAGTTATCAACATGGATGGGACAGCTCTATATGTATCCATGGTAACCATATTCATATCACAGAGGCTCGGGGCGACATTGACCTTCGGAGACTATATAATTATAGGGTATGTTTATCTAAAAAAAAACATTATTGATATATCAAACTACTTAAAAGTATTTATTGTTTCCGTGAAACAAACAACAATTAATTCAATTTATGCAATTAAACATACCACACGAACAAACAAATTAATATTAACACAGCAACAATATTTCAAACTTTTTGGTTTGCTTTACTAAATTTGCATGTCATTAACAGCCACGGTCATGAAAGGACGGCCTCCCATGTATGTGGTTTCATTAAGCATAATCAGAAGATATTCAGTATAATTTGTCGCAAACTCATTATGTGTTTACATAATTACTATAATTTTTAATTACTATAATTACTAATATTATGTTCTGATTGTCCAATTATTCTCATGGAATTATTATAATGGTCAATTGTTGATCGATACACCAAATTAATATTTCTTTTGTGACGTCACAACCGGTTGTGCGCTTTTGAACTCAATTGTTCTTCAGGGTGACTTCAGGCCTGACGCACTACTAGGTACAGTGTGACTAACACACAAACCTACCAAGGCAAAGTCTTGCAAATTATTATTAAAACTAACGTCGCCAATTACTCCTCACACCTCCTTTATATCAACTAAACAGTGTCACATGTGGAGAATAATCATAAAACATCTCAGATTGTAACCTCAAACAATATCTATTTAGCAATGTTAATGGATTAAATATCGTCCTGTTTGGACCAATTATGAAGATACTTACTAGTAGGTGTTTCAATACACTACTATTGTATCGGTTACAGCTTCACGGCGTTTGGAATCTCTGTCGGATCAGCAGGTGTGCCTAACATGGGTATAATGACGATGGCCATTGCAGCCATGGCTGTTGGTCTTCCCGTAGATCAAGTACTCCTTGTTGCTCCTGTAGATTGGATTGTGTAAGCGTTTCTTTATATTCCTTTTCGCAAACTCGTCATAGATGTCATTTTGTAGTTGAATTCATATAACCTTTAAGGACTACACGTCAAAAATGGATAATGACAAAATGATATTACGTACAACAAACTTACAGTTAGTAAACACACGTCCCCTGCCGTCAAATACATTTTCTAATCTATGGTTAAAAGTTGTTAATTGCTTAGTTATGCTATCATTGTATGAAGTTTACACAAATTTCGTTGATTTGTCTCAAATTATCGCCCGGAAACGAATATCTTTTAGTAACAATGACCATTGTAGTTGACCTTTTGAGCCAAAAATCATTTCCAAGCTGTATTTTCTCATATGCTATGATTGTGTAGAATTTGATCAAAATCCGTTGATGTTTTCTCAAATTATTGTCTGGAAATTTTTTTTTTAAATCTATTTTTTAGTAATAGTGACCCTTGTACTTGACCTTTTGGTTCATAAATTCAATTCTAAGCTGTATTTTCTCATATGCCACGATTGTGTGAAGTTTGAACACATTCTGTTGATGTTTTCTCAAGTTATCATCCGGAAACTAAATTTTGTGAAACAATCTATTTTTAGATGCATTGACCCTTTGACTCCAATTTCAATCCAAACTGTATTTTCTCATATGCTACGATTGTGTGAAGTTTGATAAAAATTCAGTCATTAGTTTTCAAGTTATTATCTGGAAACCAAGTCTGGACGGACAGACAGACAGATTAATAAATAATGATTCAATAATGAGACCACAAGGGGCCAAAGCAAAATGAAAAACAATGTTTTTCGTTTTCAAAAATATACGATATTCCAATATCACACTCTATAAAAATGACATGACATTGTTGAATTCTATGGTTCATACTCACACATTAACGAACCATTTTGTATTGCATCTTCTTCGAAAACAGGACTATTCGGTAAACGTCTAGGTAACATTTGCAAAGAGCTTTTGATGTAACCTATGAGTTCATTCATGTTCTAACTCCTCTATAACTTACCTGTGTAATTCATTAGTAGGTCATCTGACCCGAAGGGTCATGATGACCTATTATCATCATGCATAGTCGGTCTTCGTGCTGTGTGCGCCGTCCGCCGTGCATCAACTCTTCATTTAAACGACTTCTTCTAAATAACCAAAAAGTCCAAGGTACTGATATTTGGCCTGTAGCATGTCTGGATAAAGGGCTATCAAGTTTGTTCAAATGAACGGCCTTGACCTTCATTCCAGGTCACAGAGGTCAAATATACTTATATCTTTAAAGGTCCTCTTGTGAATAACTTAGAGGCCAGAAGACCTGATATTGGGCCAGTGTCAAACTTGGATGAAGGGCTACCAAGTGTGTTCAAATGAATGACCTTGGCATTCATCTTCAATCTTTAATGCTGTATGTCCTTCTTTTTCAATCTCTGAAATATTTACTCTCGAAATTATCTCTAATTCACCCGCCACAAAAAGCTTAAACGATAAGTCATTAAATTCAATGTTTTGGTTTACATATTCAAATTGGAGGAAGTGATGTGGGTATTTTTGTGGGAAACAAACTGAATCACACGACTTACGCTTACCGTTTTGAAGGAGATTTAGGTTTTACAACCTTGTCAGAGCTCAACTTATCCTCACTTTCACTTTCCATGGAAGACGAGCGCTCTCCGAGTAACCTAAGATATTTTAACATTTTCTCTTTGAACTTAACGACATTCCGCTCATACCTCTTAACTTTTTTAAATCAATATCTAAAGACGCTTGACACATCTCACCTTTACCCAATTTCTTAATGTTCTTTTGTAATGTTTTGTGTTCCTTCTTGGCACTATTCTTCCGGGACCTGGTATAGTGAATGACTTTTAACCTTTATTCAAGGTCACAGGAATCAAATAGGCTAAAATCCTTAAACAACTTCTTGTAAATAACAAAGAGGCTTTGAGACTAGAGGATATTGGATTTGTAGTATGGTGAGGATAAAGGGAACTTCATTCATGGTTAAACTCTTCAAATATATCAGAACCTGAACTTCTTTCAGTGAAAGAGTTCTTTTCTATTGCCCTAATTGTTTGCCACTACTATTTTCTTTGATTTGCGGTATAATGCCAATAGTCAGATGACTGTTAAGGTCCATGGGCCTCTTGTACTTATATCCGATTTGTTTCTTTCTTGCAGCGAACGCTTTCGAACTATTTCAAATATTTACGGTGACTCCATCGGAGCTGGAATTGTCCAACATTTATCGTCGAATGTCTTGGTTAACTTTGAAAAAGAAAGCATGCGGCCAGTTGTTGTTGAAAGACTTAACTCTCATGAAATTGAAGAATCCGATAATCTAGTTTAAACTTATATGTGCCATAACTGGGCAAAAATAACACGTTTTTATAAAAAAATCCGACAAATAAATTTAATGACTTACAAACATTAGTTATAACATAGAAAGTTTTGCACTGTTTTCTTCTTTTATGCTTAATTTATTTATATATCAATCATATCGCAATGATTAAAATTACCAATATCACAAAAACCAATATTGAATAAAACTGTCAACCAGAACTTTATTTTATATGGGCAGATCATAAATATGTACCATTTCACTGTTCACGTAAATATGTGGAAGTTTTGATATATTTGTATGTTGACCATGGCCATGGTGAAGTGTGAGTGTATAAGAAAGTGATATTGTATAATGTTAGTTCTTATATAATGTATTGTCGTGCATGTGTACGTGGCTACCGTATCTATATATAAATTCTACTTTCACTTTCATCTCTATCCTGTATTTCAATTGGTTCTTCCTAAGCTGTACTCTCATTGGGCCAGTTAGCTATAAAAGCGCGGTTTCACTTCTATTTCATAAGTCTGGAGCTTCTATCCTGGTGTCTATATGTAGAGCGTGTGTGTGTTTGTTCTCGTTTGAAGCTATTATTAGCTGACCGTTGAGATGGTGTGATGTCATTGTGTGTTTGCCTTACCTGTAATGTGTCCTTGGTGTGTGTGTAAGTTATACAGGCGAAGCCGCGAGCTGGCGAGTGTGTGAGCACTGTACATGTGTTATATTTGTTAATAAACTCTTTAACTGTATTAAATGTGTTGTTTCTTTGTCAATACGGAACCTGGATATATGGGGCGGACGTAGGTTCAGTCCTACTACAAATGCAGCAATCTGATAAAAACACAGATCCTTATCACTCCGTTCAATAGAGGATCTGACAATATCCCATAAGGGGTCACGTCTAGATGACCTTTATACCACGTGTACTTCAGAGCAAATGCAGTTTCTACACCTTACAACATCAATTGAAAACGTCTTTACGCCCGCGTATACATATACAATGAGCTTTATTGTGCACTTCGGGTGAGATGACTACATACACGAAAATAATTTGGACGGCTTTTTCAAACTATTTCGTCCCCAGTCAAGATTCTAGCAGTGCCAATTTCATTGGCCATTTCAAAAAGTCATCTTGACGTGACCCCTAATGGGATGTTCTCAAATCCTCTTATCCAACGTAATGATAATAAGGATCTGTATTTTAATCAGATTGCAAATACAGTGACGTGCCACATATTTCATGTATTTATAATGCGTCGTCCGTTAATATTCAAACGTAATTACTGTTTCTTTCATTTCAATTGCTTAAATTGACGTCCTATTTATAGCCAGGGTCATGTTAGTACTGCATCCTATGTATGTATGCAGTATATGGTGCGTATTTGAGGTGACTGTTATGTATTTCGGTCATATTATACTAACAACGGGCAAACCAGTCGCGCTAATTATATAAGCAGGTCGAACAGAAACAACTATGAAAGACATGATTCATACTAGATTGAAAACCTTGTGTTTTGCAAGATGTAACGTGGGAGTTATCTCCTAGATCTCAAATTTGAGTGGAGCTACAAAATGTATATATATAAGCGTTGTAGCAAACGTTAACAACTATGCACAGTGCTTCGCATGGATCTGACCCGAGTGAAGAGCAAGCGTTTTAAAGACAGTAGGATATTTGTAGACGTCGCTAAAATTGTTGAAATTTTGCCATTAAACCACCAGCAACATGAAGAAATAGAAACCAACTATGTGGGCATAAACAAGGTGAGGGAAAATTTTCTCGCCTTGTAAAACATGATCGTAGACTGGTTTTATTTTGTTGAAGTTCTATTGATTGAATTTAATCGTCATTAACCATGTGATAATTCTTAAATAAGGGGCTGTGGTGGCGAAATGGTAAAAATGTCTCACATATTACCACAAGCCCTCCACCTATGGCTCGCGACTTCGAATCCCATGCGGGGCAGTGCCAGGGTACTGATCACTGGCTGGTGGTTTTTGTACGGGCACTCTGGCTTATTTCCACCAACAAACCTGGCACGTCCTTACATGACCCTGGCTTTTAATAGGACGTTAAACTAATAAATAGATTAAACGAATTCTAACGATTGATGATGATCAAGGTGAATTTTCATGTAGCATAAAAATATCGTAAATGTATTGTGTCACAAAGATTCAACACAAAAAAAAACCATTTTATTAATGTCACAGAACAAGAATCGACCTAAAAAGTCGACGCGGACATACCTAACTAGCTGAATTTCTATTCAAGTTAGGAAGTTGATCATACGACAAATTGACTGCATTCCACTTATGAAAAGACCCCAAGTCAAGTGAAGTGTGAAGGAAATGCCCTAATCGGATATTTTATTCCAAACAACCTTGGCTTTCAACACTTTCCTCATGCAGACTCTTCGTATTTAAAACAAAAAAATAAATATAGGGGGGGGGAAATGTTTCAACCATGTGATCATGAGGCCATTGTTATTAGAAACGACATTTATGTTTATATTCAAGATTTTTCATTACAAATTCCAAAGGAGATTCTATTCTATGCACAAAAATAGACCGTTGGTGAATACAACAATGATTGTTGGTATGGATAGCTACATTCTAAACGTGTTGGGACATCTTGCTGGTGTTGATGGCACAGAAATGATTAATTAATCACATTTGTTTTTTTTAATTTATGACCTATTATCATCCATGGTCTGCCTTGCAAGTAGGTCATAAGATCCTATTGCATGGTCGTAAAAGGCGACTAAATAGGATCATGTCTTTTTTTCTTCCTTCCTAATAGTCCGGTCAACTTAGAGAAAATATAAGCCTAACTTACAAAAAATTGTAATAGAACTGATCTGGATAGGTTAAAATGCTAAATCTCAATTGGTAACGATTCTAACCAAGTTTGATTCATTTCCTATGAAAATTGAGCAAATGATGATCATAAAAGTGTTTTTCCGCTTAAGACCTTTCAAACTATGAAGAGTATCTGGTTCAATCAAATGTGTGAATTCAGAAGAAGATTTTTTAAGTCATTTTGACACCTTTTAGCCCCGTCCCTCTGCCCCTGGGGGTCAGCTAGGACCAATATGGATGTAGTGTTAAAATAATATTTCAGGCTAATAATTCTAACCAAGTTTGACTCATTTCTTATGAAAATTGAGCAAATAATGCTCATAAATTAATTTTTCCTATATAAACTATCGTAACCTTGACCCCTATTGGCACGACCCTAGGCTCCTGAGGGGCTAGGACAATATCATGCACAATTTTGATTGACCTTTGGCAATGGAAGGCTTCTACAAAATTTAAACAAATTTGGTTCTGCAGTTTTGCAGTCAAAAATGTATATTGTTTATCATAATACGATGGAGGACAAAAGGCGATTAGAATGGTTGACTTTAGACTTCGTCTCAGGTGTTCTGAAAATCCAAATATGGGAAAATACTTTTTTCGTCTATCAGAAGATCAAGAAAATAGGGAAAATAGTTCATATAAGCTGAAACGGAGAAATTGTAATTGAACAAACCGTTGAGCAATCAATATGGTGAAATATGCTTTGAAATGTGTCAATTTTAACATTTAAGCCCTAGTCAGCTATAAAAAACACTAATATTTTACCCTAAACAAAATTAGTTTGTGATTAGATCCTTCAAACATGACATTTTGTATACTTTTATAGTGATTTATTTACATGCCATTATTGATACAAATAAACAGGAATCTTCAAAGTTCGCTGATATTGCCAATTTTTATGTTACATTTATATCGTATCCATATTAACAGTTTCCATAATTCTTGAGTAAGTATTTCAAAAACTTGGAAAGCAGTTATATCCAAAGAGCAGATTACATTTTGTATACATTAGAGTACATATCGAAAATAAGCAAATTTTAAATTAATTAAGCACTTACACATATTGTATTTCATGAGATTGGGTATAAGTGCTGAAAAATGGTCAAAAAATAAAAGTCCATCAATCTGAACAAATAAATAAAAAAAAAAGAATTTTCTGGATATGCTTTGACAAATCCAAAGAAAATTTTCCATATTTTACCTAACACAATAAATGATTTACAGAAAAAAATTGAACTTTAACACACAGATAACTTCTTTAAGATGATATATCGTCCCGTTACTCTCTATCGAGGGAAATGAAAAAGTCCCCAATATACCAATTTTTGTGGTTCAAATGAGCTTTTCGTAACCCTGAATTAAATCTTTACTAGTAGATATTTTAAATAAAATATCATTTTTGCTAAGAATAACCGCCATAAACAAAACATCAATGCATACATCAAAATTTGTCAAAGATTGTTTTTAGATATCCCGTATCTAAATCTGTAGCTCGTGCAATTTTGACTTAATAACAGTCAAAATGAGATCAGCAAGCCAAATTTGATTGGTCTTATACATGTACTCCTAAAGGGTGGAAATAAATTTTCTTCTATGGTCATAAAATTAATTAAGAAATAAATTAAGGGATCTTTATTCAATCAGTATTAATATCTGTGCTTATTATTTCATACTGCTTGAAACAAAAATCAACAAAGGCCAATATAGTTGGTAAATATGAAGATTTCGTATCTTCTTATAGGATAGTTCGTCCAAAACATATTTTGTTTGAAATATGTTTCGGACGAAAACACGGTTTTCAAAAAAGTTAACATTGATTTATTTTATCTTGTATTACAGAGAGGAAAGTTATCGAAATTTAAACTCGGTCAATTAAGAAATATTTTTTGTTTAATTTTCCTGATATATTCGGGGTTGAAATAAGCACTTTCTCCACTTTTGATTCCTTTATCAATACATACATTAACATTACAGAAAAAAAAACCTAAATTGACTGGACTATAATATCTTCCTTGATACCGCCTCAATTTTACCTACGGTTGAGCTCTGGCCCCTATAAGGTAGGCTCTGGGTTCAATAAAAGTTGTAGTTTCTGCTCCTGCTTAGCGCTCAGCATTCACGGAGTAGGACAACTGGTTCGCCGTTGTCAGTATAATGTAAGTATGGTTTGTATTTGATATTATATTAACTTAAATTATAACTTTAGTCCACTCATTCGTTATATTCTGTGGAAACTTTATCACAATAGTATTATCTTATCATTAAACTCTACCTAAGTGTTAATCAACACATCTTCTATGTTATATTGTCTTTATCGTCATGCTGGACAATCCGACATAAGTAATACATTTCGTTGGTGTATCATTCAAGAAATAAACCAATTCAAACTAAATTATTGCTTTCTTCCATATCCTCCTGATTTGGTGGTTCATGCTCTAATTCTTTTTCCTCAGATGATAGCATAGACCGACACAAATGGTCAACAATGCCAGCTCCAAACGAGTCACCCATAACGTTTATTGTTGTCCGACATCGTCCACTGAAAATATGGAAGATTTGATTTATTAATATCAGAAGAAATACAAGAGACCCATTGGCCTAAACTGTCATCTGAAAAAAACCAAACACAGAATGGGTAGGTAACTTCAGTATTTCATAGCAGAGATTGAGCAAAGTTCCCAACTTAGATCTCTTTCCGGCCGGCCTCTGTCCCCAATGGTCTCATTTATATGAAATTGAATTTCTACTCAAACAGATGTAACTATATTTTACTGCAATCCTTGCAAAATGTCACGTTTGGAATACCGCCCATGTGTCTACAATGAGCTTAATAAAGACTATGAACAAAACCATTGACTAATTATTTACTTTTTAGGTCACCTATTGCGATAGTCTTTTGTCCGTCGTCCATCATGCGTCTTCCGACTTCCGTTCACATTTCCTTGTGAACGCGATAACTTGAGTAAATATATATCGAGCTTAATGAAACTGTGTGTAGACTAACATTGGAATGGTCTCCGACAATATTGAAAATCAGCATGATTCAACGGTAACTTACGGAGTTATTGCCCTTCTCAACAATAATTATTGAACCTTGTGTACACGATAACTTGAGTAAATATAAAATGAGCTTAATGAAATTTGGAATTTAGACTAACATTGGACAAATCTCGAACGAATTCTAAAACTTGCTTGATCCGACGATTATTTATGGAGTTATTGCCCTTTGCACTAATAATTATTATAATTTTTGAAACTTGTGAATATGATAACTTGAGTAAATATGCACTAACATTGGAAAGATCTTGAACGAGTTTGAACATCAGCTTGATTCAATTGTAACTTAAGAGTTACTGCCTTTTGCAATTATAATTATTGAATCTTGTGAACATAATAAGTTGAGTAAATACGATCCGAGCTTAATGGAACTTTGCATGTAGACTATATCGCTAACATTGGAAATATTTTGAACAAGTTTGAAAATATGCTTGATTCGACTCTAAATTATTGACGGAATTATTGCTCTTTGCAATTATAATAATTGAATCTTGTGAACACGGTAATGTGAGTAAATATACACCAAGCTTAATGAAACTTTGTATGTTGCTTGGTGTCTTCAGCGGCATGCTTCAGTGATATAGCACTATAAAAAGGGCAACAGTTCCACTATACAAGGAGACACAACACGAACATACTGCAGTCTCCCACAACACGCACGCAACACACCGCATACATGGGAGGCCGTCCTTACATGACCATAGCTGTTAATAGGACGTTAATTAATCAAACAAACAAACAAAAACGTATGTAGACCTATTAGATGTGTTCCTATTTCGTGAACAAAAGTCATCCGTTGGCTATTAAGTTACAGAACTAATTTGTATCAAATATCAAGTAACCGTTATGGCCAATGGGCCTCTTGTTATCTATTTAAATTACTCTGTCATTACCTATTATTTATACTCTCCACTATTTATAGTAACCATACATCGTAGTTACTTACATGACAATTAACAGGCTATTTGTAAAGGGAGGAAAACAACATTATCGCTTATTCCTTTAGAGCGTCTGGTTATCTCAATGTATTTTAGTCATCAAGGACATATTTTTTCACTCAAAATAAACTCAAGGTATAGATAGCGGCTTTGAACGATTACATCGATATATAGCTAAAACCTTATGATACTTACAAAACCCACTCAAATGGAGCAGTGAGCAGGACTTGCTCTACAGGCAGCCCAACCGCCATCGCCGCTACCGTCATATACATCAACCCTGCTGGTATAGCTGCTGCTCCGACAGACACTCCAATAGCTGATAATCTGTTATCAAGGGGAAAACACCAATACATATGGTATCTTATTTTTGTGCTGTCAAATTCAAATTAATTTGATTTCTCTTTTTTTTACAATAAATCCATAAAGAAAAGGATATGCAATGTTTTACAGCTATTTTCTTAAGTGATTACAAGTTTTACATTACTTGTACATATAGTAAAGGTTTCATGGAAACTAGCTTGCTCAAACACTCGAGGTGTTTTCTACGTTAACACAAACATATACCGAAAACCTACCCAATTACAACGTAACGTGCAGGACTAAGACTAAGTCCAAGTTGATGAGAAATAAAAATCAACAGCATTGGTATGTACACTGCCGTTCCGTCCATGTTGATTGTCGCTCCGATAGGAGCGATGAAGTTAACAACCCGTTTGTCAACCTTGTTTTTCCTTATCAGACAGTCCATCGTAAAAGGTAGGGCAGCTGCACTGGAATGAAAATAAAAAACCTTATTAATATATATTTGGTTTTGTTGATTTCATTTGGTGAAACGTCATCTTGACAACCAGTAACATTTTAGGACGACCTCCTATCTGTGCATGTTGGGGAAACTTGAGGATATTCTTTCTGTCTCTTGTACCAGTGAATGGTCTTTTTACAGGAACTTCTAAGTAATGTTTCCTATGCCATTTATTTATCAATTAACGTCCTATTCATGTGAGGCACCCTTCCGTGTATGCGGTGTGTGGTGAGCAGGAGATTTCGGTATGTTCGTATTGCAGTTATATTTCACTATAAAAGAGCAAGAGCTGCTATATAATAACGTTAACAATGGCGTTATCAATTGACGTAGCAATGTGTGTAGAAAATGTATTTGATCTGAATTACACGTGGTAAAAAGTTCATTCGAACATGACCCCTTATGGAATGTTGTCAGATCGTCAATTGGACGGAGTGGTTATAAGGATATGTATTTTAATAAAATTGGACGTTAGAAGAAGAGAAAAGTATCCTAAATTTAGTCGCCTTTTATGATGTTATTTGGTTTACTGAATAAGCCAATACCAAGTCAAACCGATGCTTAAAATTTGTTATTTATAATGCCATGTGGTTAAAATGTCTCGGAAAAATCTCATATGTCCATCGCGACTTTGAATTCTATTTAATTTCATTTCAACAAATTTGATTGACAATATACTACATAGCCAAAAAGATAAATAGTTCTCTCCTTTCATTTGAATCTTATCTGGGGCAGTCGCCAGCTAGACCAGAGATCACTGTTGTTTATCTTTGTACTCCGACCTCCTAGCACATCATCGACTTGACTCGACCATTGTTAATATGACGTTAAAGTGAATAGTCGGGCAAAGAAAACCAGTCTAAATGCGTTCATTGGCCTTCCAAAAGTTCTTACATATTAATACGACGGTCAAGTTCTCCTTAGTTTCCCAGTTCTGACCATTTAAGTAAAGAAAAGTTGAAAGCATCGAAAGCGAGGCTGCGTGGAAATGTAACCACGGACATAGTGAGCCGGGAGGACGTTTTAGAATTTCCATACTTTAAATTAATTTCTTCGTACGCAGACAGATTTTGACGAGAGATTTTATTTTTCCATTTCATAAGAAATTATACTGGATACATTCACACCATTTTTACCGACTTTAGCCATCCTTGCCCGATTGTTCACTTTAAATCAATCGATATGAAAGAATTACGACTGATTTGTTCACTCAGTATTTGATTGTCTTTAGTATGCGTGTTCAGCGAAATAACAACTTTAAAATTGCAACAATAAATCTCCTCTCGGAAAAACACATAAGACATTCAATATGAAGATATCCTGACAAATAAACATGTAATTAAAATTAAAACAAGGAAAAGATAGCGTAAGTATTCACTTCATAAAGACTACCTGGAAGCTGATCCAAAAGCGGTGATGAGTGCTTTTGACATATTCTTTAAGAAAACATATGGATTTTTCCTTGTCACGACGAAATAAAGCATCGGCACTGTGCCAAAGCCATGCAACAGGAGACAGATGATGACTGTAGGTATAAAGAGAGCGAACTCCTGTAGGGCGTCTCGTGGCCGCTCTACCCCTACAACTATTGACGCTATAAGGAACATTAGTCCTATAGGGATACACCTATAAATAAAAAAAAAACAAAACAAACCACATTGACACTGTTATTGTAAAATTGTGATGGTTGCATAATGATTATAATTGTAAAGTAATAATATCAACTATGTTTACCCTGTGCCTTTGACCTCTAAATTACCCAGGCAAAGTCGGGTGTTTTTGATATAGATACAATCAAAAGCAAAATAAATTACCTATCATTGGGTCCCAGTTATACGGTCTAAAATGATACATCTCCTTTCAAAAAGCATTGTTTTTCAGATGACACCAAATATTAATACGATGTACATTGATGTTGAAATAATGTTTATGCTTGAAAGCGGCATTACCAAATAAATATCAAAACCATCTTCATCATGACCAGGTAGAGAGTCTGGAAGAAATCTACGAGTGGCTTTCCCTTGTCCTCCATGCTGGAAAGTATACAGCCAATGAAAATTGAGGCTACAATTAATCCGAGTATGTTTGACCCGGGAACAGATATAACTGTTGGCACCTCAACAGTTGTTATTTTAACTGGAATGTAAAAACGATTTTATTCAGTGAAAATATATGCAAGTTTCATTTTTCCTTGTTTGTATAGCAGGTCTTTTACAAACGTTACAACGGTACACTCTCTGTATTTCTAATTTACCTTTATAAAGTCATTTCATGTATTAAAGGCACATTTAATTATTCACAAATGATATTTATCAATAACAATATTCTTAAGTAGCGATAAGAAAGGAAACAAGGACATAGTCATTCAGATCCCCCGCCAATGGAGATATCAAAGCTGAATTAAGTTTGATTGTGGAGACTTATGTGTATGAAAAAACCCAGGAAAAATGAAGTTGAGCTAAAGAAAGATGGAGTATAATTCAAGTAGAACGGGGCTGCAATTGTTGAATCAGGTATACAGCCTTGACATTTATATTAGACTATATACACAAAGATGGGTGGAGTTTTGCAAAGTAACATTTACCATTTACCATGATATTTTCAGCAATGTTTCCATGGTAACGGAAAAAGTGCAAAAAATGAAAACTTAAAAATAGCAAAAGGTACTACTAGACCATAAAAAGAATGTGTCTATGAAGTTTCATGGAAATATCTCAGCTGGTTTTAGAGTTGTGCTCCGGAAACGATTCTTACACAGAAATCTGCCATTTTCAGCAATGTTTCATGGTTACAGAAAAAAGAACAAAAAGTGAAAACCTTAAAATAGCAAAAGGCACTACTAAACCAAAAGACCAATGTGTCTATAAAGTTTCGTGAAAATATCTCTTCTGGTTTTAGAGTTATGCTCCGGAAACGAACTTGGTACAAAAATGTGATATTTTCAGCAATGTTTCCATGGTTACGGAAAAAATGCAAAAAATGAAAACCTAAAATTAGCAAAAGGCACTATAGGCCATGGGCTAGGAGGGTTCCACATGCACCCCCCCCCCCCAACCTCCGAACCAATATTTTTCTGAACCCTTTGCATAGGTTGGGATGAACTTCCGGTTATGACGTCATCAAGATGGCCGCCATCTCGAATTTCACTAAAAATTGAAAAATAGTCATAACATTAACATTTTTCAACCGAAGTAGACAAATGAGATATCAAAATGACCACAATAGAACAACAAATACATATCAGGACCAAAACATCCAATATATGTAGTGATTTCTACACAGGAAATGAAAAAATCGGATTTAAAGCTCAAAAATGGTGATTTTTCAGCAAATATTTCATATTTTGTTTGACGCAGCCAAAATGTTTCCCAACAGCAATCTATTATTTCTAATAAGTTTTTGACCACTTGTCAATCAGTTTAAGCAACAAAAACAACCAAAACCAATGTTAACATCGTATAAGTTCCGGTTATGACGTCATCAAGATGGCCACCATCTCGAATTTCACTGAAAAATGAAAAATAGTCATAACATCGGCATTTTTCAACAAAGTAGACAAATGAGGTATCAAAATGACCACAATAGAACAACAAATACATGTCGTGACCAAATAAGCCAATATATGTAGTGATTTGAACGCAGGAAATGAAAAAAATAATATTTTAAGCTCAAAAATGGTAATTTTTCAGCATTTTTTCATATTTGGCTTGACGCAGCAAAATTGTTTCCCAACAACAAATTGTTATTCACAATCAGTTATTTGACCTCTTATCAATCTGTTAAAACAACAACAACAAAAATATATAGAAATGCAACAGAGATTTGTTATACCATCATTTGGTTTACAAAACATCACCGGATGCGGCATATGATTGTTATTTTTTCCAAACCGCTAACACTACAAATACCATGACACTTTTCGAAACATATTGTGTCTTTTAGAATGAGCACATCCATTGTTTATTTCCTGTGTATAACGCAAGATATAATATGGTTACTACAGTGTCACATATTTCTTTCACTAGTTCTTAATGCTTATCATTTTCGTTGTGCGTGCTTTCTCGCCAGAGTGTCGTCTTCGACCTCGGTGACCTGATGTGACATTACATTACCGGGTTACCATCGTGGTTCTAACTTGTCAACTCTCCATGGTCAGAGTTAAGATCAGAAACATCGGCTTCAGGGATGTGGGAGCTCTTCCTGTTTCCAACCTAGTTTCACCTAGATTCACATATCGTATATGATGTTCCAGACTTCCCCGGCATGATGGAAAAGACACCAGATCAACATTCTGCGGAGGGTTGAGTTGGTTCTCCTTAATTCGTATGAAACACAATTCCTATTTTTTGTGAACCATAGGTGGCACAGGTGGATTCTTTGAGGTCATAAATGAGGTCTGCAGTGAAGTTTCACTCTTTGCCAAGTCTGGAAAGCACTTTAGAGAACTTTTTACTGGAGAGTCTTCAATGGTCTCTTTGCGCATACACCAGATGTGACACAACCAGCACCTTCAAGGGAGTGGGAAAAGTCAGACCAATGAAAAACATTTAACATTTATGCCCTCATTAATGACCTCGATGATATCATCAGTGCCATTTATGGTTGCACGAGAGTCCACAAAATTGATGAATAGTACTTCATACGAATTATGGAGTTATGTGCTTAAGAGAACCAATTCCACCATTGGAAGAATGTGCATCTGGTGTAATTTCCATTATGCCGGAGAAGTCTGAAACAGCATATACGTACGATATGTTAGAATCTGAAAGAGATCCCACATCCCTGAACCTGTTGTTCCTAATATGAACTCTGGTCATGCATGGGTCATAAAAGGCTAGAACAACACTGGTAATGCAGTGTCACAGGAGCTCATCAACATCGAAGACGTCGATCTGGCTTTCGACGAATTGGATACTGATATCTCGAGTACTCTGATTCGGACTGCATGTACCAGCTACCAGATATGCCGAGTCTCTTCAGTGGATAGGTCAGTGAGGCGAGAAAGCACGCACAATGATAATGGTTATCATTGAGAACCAGTGAAAGACATATTAGTGACATTGTAGTAACCATATGACATTTTGCTAATGCTATGCATAGGAAATAAACAATGAATGTGCTCATTTTCAAAGACACAAACGCTTTGGGAACTGTTAATGATATTAACGAAAACACAGGCTTAGCTTAGGTTACATTTGTTACGCTATCAGTAGGTGTTGTGTTATTTTTGAGACGCTGCTAATCAATAAAATTGAGGGTATAACAATCATTCTTTTTTGCATTTCTATATATTTTTGTTGTGTTGTTTTAACAGATTGATAAGAGGTCAAATAACTGATTGTGAATAACAATTTGTTGTTGGGAAACAATTTTGCTGCGTCAAGCCAAATATGAAGAAATGCTGAAAAATGACCATTTTTGAGCTGAAAATATTATTTTTTTTCATTTCCTGCGTTCAAATCATCATATATTGGCTTATTTGGTCACGACATGTATTTGTTGTTCTATTGTGGTCATTTTGATACCTCATTTGTCTATTTCAGTTGAAAAATGCCGATGTTATGACTATTTTTCATTTTTTCAGTGAAATTCGAGATGGTGGCCATCTTGATGACGTCATAACCGGAACTTATACGATGTTAACATTGGTTTTGGTTGTTTTTGATGCTTAAACTGATTGACAAGTGATCAAAAAACTTATTAGAAATAATAGATTGCTGTTGGGAAACATTTTTGCTGCGTCAAACAAAATATGAAAAATTTGCTGAAAAATCACCATTTTTGAGCTTTAAATCCGATTTTTTCATTTCCTGCGTAGAAATCACTACATATATTGGGTTTTGTGGTCCTGATATGTATTTGTTGTTCTATTGTGGTCATTTTGATACCTCATTTGTCTACTTCGGTTGAAAAATGTTAATGTTATGACTATTTTTCAATTTTTAGTGAAATTCGAGATGGCGGCCATCTTGATGACGTCATAACCGGAAGTTCATCCCAACTTATGCAATGTTAACATTTTGATCAGTGGGTCATAAGGGTTCAGAAAAATATTGGTTCGGAGGTTTGGGGGGGTGGGTGCATGTGGGACCCTCCTAGCCCATGGCCTACTAAAAAGAACCATGTGTGTATGAAATATCTCTACTGGTTTTAGAGTTAAGCTCCGGAAACCATTCGTACGGACGGACGGACGGACGGAACCCATTTATATATCCCCCGCCAGCTTCGTTGGGCGGGGGATAATTAACTGGTGTTAATGTTTCATTAGGGTTATCGGGTGTATATTTGTTGATACAAGCGATACCTGTTCCATTGTTTGTAACATTGACAATCGTTTGGTTGCCAACGAAGGATCCAACATTATCTTGAAACTCAACATTTTGGGATGGCATCACTGATTGCTTCTGAAATAGATATTATACATAACACGTTTTATCGATATAAGACAGTTATTTGTTATCACAATAAGTACACTTAGCATACTATCGAATATGAAATACCTCATTTCCGCACATTACCTTTGAAAGTGTCGCTTCAACCAAATTATCTGGGAAGGCGTTTCTGAAAATAAAGTTTGAATACAAAGGATCCTTATTTTATTTTTTACAAGCCATTATAAGTTCAATTTTTAGATGCCATTGATTTTGGTTTGGAGTTGTTTATATGATTTTAGTCCCTCGATTTGTACCCATTATACTACCATCATTTTTATTCTTGATTGCAAACACTATTTGATATTGATATAGTGTTTAATAGATGTATACACCTGTATTTTGGAGGCCACATGTAGAACATTTATGTGGTAAGATGACACTTAGAAAATACGAGCCGGTGGTATAATTAAATGACTCTGGATGTTAATAAGATGTTAATTTAATAAAAAGCAGAAACACACAAATGTTGTCTATCAGAATTATCCCGATACTGTAATATGACTTTACACAACCTACATTTAACGTTCTGTTGTATATCTATATTACCTTAGCATGTCCAAGAGTGCATCAAGTTGACTGGTTCCTTTTGTAGTACCCGCAGCTTGTTTCACACTTTTCTTGCCGTTTGAAATTATCACAATCCCAACCGTACCGGTAATCACTGAACAAACCGTGGTGCCCAGGTAGTATACGACTGCCGTCATCCCGATTCTACCGGAAGTCTTCATCGACAACGAGGCTACTGACGATATGATACTAGAGACAACAAGAGGAACAGAGACCATACGCAACATGTTCATCATAATTTCTCCTGGGACCTTTAAATAAAATATTTTCCTTTTGTCCGATGGTGACCACGATGTCCTAATAGCACATCCTAGTGATATTCCCAATATAATAGATACTGCTATCATTACCACCATCAGGTTTCTTCGTAAACATTTTCTCACTGTTTGTCTTCGTAGTCCTGAGTTGTTTCCAGCAGCCATATTTTGGACTGAAATATCGAGTGTTAAATACTTAGCTAATTGATAAATATTTAGAAAATTGATAACTATATACCTAAGCATATAACATTGAATTTCACTAACCTACAATGATTAAACTGCTTTCCTTTCGATCGCTGTATCATCACCACGTTCTATTGGAGTAACAGTGAATAACATACGGGTAGCGATTTGTCTGCTTTGGATTGCCCGTGAAGATACATGACAATAGCATACCCACATATATACAAACCAAGGTGCAAATTAATATGTTTGTTTCGATTGTAAATGTAAATGAGGATACAATATATTAACTATTGGAGTAACAGTGAATAACATACATGTAGCGATTTGTCTGCTTTTGATTGCCAGTGAATATACCTGACAATTGCATACCCAAATATATACAAATTTATTACAAAATTTGTTTGTTTGTTGATTACATTCATATATTGTTTAAAATTGAAATTTTTAATTAACCAAGTTGCACATAAACATGTTTTTCGATTGTTAATGGAAATGGGGATACAAAATGTTAACATGGGATACAAAAAAGTTTGGCCAAAACACAAGAGAGGCCTTTCCTTAAGGGAAGTCACTGTTCTGCACACAGATATACACTCAAGTTAAAAATAATCTATGATTAATTTTATTTTGTACTGGTTCAGAGTACTATCTCCGGTGAAAATATGTCCGTAATCACCACTTCTCTTAAGTATTCAAATTTTGAATTTTATATCTATCACTTAGCAAAACTTAAAGCACCAGTTTATATTTATATTTTGCTTCCACAGGCTGGAGCTAGCATACAAGGATCCACTAAAGACAGTGCCCCACTCATCAGAAGGTTTAGCTCCTTCTCCTCAATCTTATTTATTTTAAAAGTAAGTAGTGCAGATGGTACTTAACCCATGTTTTATTCTTTTCGCCCCTGTGAGAAAGGCTCTGGGTTCTATCCCCTGGCCGAGACACACTAAAGTCTATAAAAGTTGTAGTTTCTGCTCCTGCTTGGCGCTCAGCATACAGGGAATGGAACGACTGGTTTTCCCGTTGTCAGTATAATGTCGCCGAGTGGGTGTGTTGTTTGGTGTCTTCGGCTGCATGCTTCAGTGATATAGCACTATAAAAGGGCAACAGTTCCACTATACAAGGGGACAAAACATGAATATACCGCAGTCTCCCAAAACACGCATCTCGCACTACATACTCGCAACATGCTTGGGAGGCCGTCTTATATGACCATAGCTGTTCATAGGACGTTCATTAATCAATCTAAAAATCCAAATCTGCCCTGCAGGTAGGGCGTTAGAATTGTACCTGCTGCCCCTATTGCATGATCGTAAAAGGCGACTAAATTTAGGATCTTATCTTTTCTATTCTTCCTAACTGACTTTATCCTTCCTAATGCCTCCCTTGGCACCGCCTCACTTTTGGCCCTGAGTTGAGCGTTCGCCCCTGTGAGGAAGGCTCTGGGTTCTGTCCCCTGGCCGAGACACACCAAAGTCTGTAAAAGTGGTAGTTTCTGCTCCTGCTTAGCTCTCAGCATACATGGAGTGGGACGACTGGTTCGCCCGTTGTCAGTATAATGTGACCGAGTGGGATGTGTTGCTTGGTGTCTTCGGCGGCATGCTTCAGTGATGTGATATAGCATTATAAAAAGGGCAAAAGTTCCACTATACAAGAAGACACAACATGAATATACCGCAGTCTCCCGAAACACGCACCTCGCACAACATACACGCAACACACCGCATACATGGGAGGCCGTCCTTACATGACCATAGCTGTTAATAGGACGTTAATTAACCATAGCTGTTCATAGGACGTTCATTAATCAATCTAAAAATCCAAAAACAATCAGTGTTTGTATTTCAATTCTAAAAGTATGTTAAAGTAAATACTTTAAAGGAATATAAATGTAAATAAGTTTTGTCTTAATAATTTGACAATTAGGTACAGTCCATTAAACAGCAAAACTTCGAGAAGCGTTTATGTCTTTGGAAACCTCTCCAGGATTCTAACCCGCATGGGGCACAAGATGGTTACCTCATACTAAACTGGCGCTGTGGCAAGTGATTGAGGGCAAGGAAGGGATGATCCTCCACCTTCAACAGGTATAAAAGATTGTTTTTCTATTGATTTGGGTTTAATTGATGAAATTGCTACAAAAAAATCGTGTTTTTTCTAACTATTTTTGTGATTTATTAATGATAAAAACAGATGAAGCAAAATCCTCCGAAGGAATCCAGCTGTATAGCTAAAACTTTCTGAAGCTGCTACAGGATACATCATTCAAGTACTGGCTCAATTTCACGACAGATGTTGTGAATTGTTTGGCCAAATTCTCAAATACCCTTCAGGAAAAGAACAGTTATGTTGGAAGAATCACAGAGCTGGAAGGAGCAAAGACTTTACTGGCTGAATTAAAAACAAGGTAATATAAAAGGCATGTACTTGTATATGGTGCTGGTTACTTTAAACCTGAGCATGCTTTCACTTTGTGTAAATTAGCTTTCTTTTCCTGACTAAATTTATAATTATATCCTAGGTGCTTTAATAGTGGCATTTCCCTGCTTCCCTTTCATCGCATTCTGTAACACGTTTGTGCATATTAAACTTCCCCACAAATGTAACTATGTGCTTTCTTTAACCATTAACATATCAAAGTCAGCTTATGTATATTTAACCACCTCACTGCTTTGAAACTCTTAATAAGTAAAATATAGTGCTGGTCCATATCTGCGCAAGGTGTCAACTGAACTGGATCAAACTCTTCATTGCGAAAAGAGAAACTGGTAAACACCCTGACCAATGCTATCTCAAGCAGATTGCAGGTGTTGGCAGTCTATTTGCAGGTGCAAATGTGATATTAACTATCGGATCATGGTCTGACTTCAATGAAGATATAGGTAAAATATGAAAAAAAAACATATAAAAAGGTATCTTACAGGGTCAAAATATTAATTTTACTATCATAGAGTTGCCAGTCACTTACATTCTCAGTTGAATTAGAAATATGACTTAATTTAAAAATGCTCCACCGCTGACAAATGGTATTTTTTCATTATCAAAAACAGGAGCAGACGACTTAGTATTTTTATTCAGTTACAAAAGTTACTTACTTTACACCATTACCGCCATTGAAAAGTTTGAGCTTCTAATTTAACTTCAAGTTAAAAATATAAAAAAAATTAATTAATTGCATCCCGAAAAAATTCCATGGCACTATATCCTATATGGAATGAAATACTGATTGCTCATGACCCAAAGGCAAAATAAATTATTTTATATTATTTTTTGTGTTAATTAGACTTATGTATACACGATTAAACACTAATTATTGCTCAAATGATGAATATCATTTATGCTCTGTCGGCGGAGGAGCATCTTTAAATGAAGAAAAATATCACAAGAATAAAATTATGTAATGCAGTTTTGTAGACTTATGCTAAAAGCCAATTACCACCCTGGGGAAGGATTATCAAATATATTATAATTATTATTATCCAATAATATTTGAATTTTATTAGGTCACCTGACATAATGTGATCGGGTGGGGTGTGTTGCTTGGTGTCTTCGGCGGCATGCTTCAGTGATATAGCACTATAAAAAGGGCAACAGCTCCACTATACAAGAAGAAATAACACGAATATACCGCAGTCTCCCAAAACACGCACCTCGCACAACATACACACAAGCACTGCATACATGGGAGGCCGTCCTTATAGCTGTTAATAGGACGTTAATTAATCAAACAAACAAACCAACCATAGGTCATGGTGACCTATGCGATTGTTTTTTGTCCGTCGTTGTGGGTTGTCCGTCGTCAGTTAACATTTCCTTGTGAACGCAATAACTTGAGTAAATATTAACCGACCTTATTGAAATTTTGTATGCAGACTAATATTGGAAAGATCTCGGACGATTTCGAAAAGCATCGTGTTTCAACGGAAATTTAGAGTTATTGCCCTTTACACTAATAATTGTCATTGGACCTTGTGAACGCGATAACTTGACTAAATATAAACCGAGCTTAATGAAACTTTGTATGCTGACTAATATTTCAACGATCTCAAATGAGTTCCAAAATCAGCGCGATTTGAGTATTATTTACAGAGTTATTGCCCTTTGCAATAATGATTATTATTGGACATTGTGAACGCGATTACTTGAGTAAATATAAACCGATCTTAATGGAACTTTGTATGTAGATCTTGGACGAGTTCGAAAATCAGCATGATTCGACTGTAATTTACGGAGTTTTTATCCTTTGCACTAAAAATTGTTATTTGACATTGTGAACGCGATAACTTGAGAAAATATGAATACATCTTAATAAACCTTTGTATCTAGACTAACATTGGAAAAATCTCGGACAGGTCCAAAAATCATTGTGATTCAATAGTAAGTTTCGTAGTTATTGCCCTTTGCACTAAAATTATTATTCAACATTGTGAATGCGATAACTTGAGTAAATATAAACCGAAATGAAAGAAAGCTTTTTATGTAGACTAGCATTGGAAACATTTCGGACGAGTTCGAAAATCAGCGTGATTAGATTGTTAGTAATGGAGTTATTGTTCTTTGCACTAAAATTCATTATTGGACATTGTGAACGCGATAACTTGAGTAAATATGAGCCAATATTAATAAAATTTTGCATTAAGAATAACATTGGAAAGATCTCGGGCGACTTCGAAAATTAGCTTGATTTGGTCGTAATTTACGGAGTTATTGCCCTTTGTACTAATAATTATTATTGGACCTTGGGAATGCGATAACTTCTTGGGTTAAATAGACTAATCTTAATGTAATTTTGTATGTAGACTAACATTGGAAAGATCTTGATAAAGTTTGAAAATCAGCGAGATTCGACTGTTATTTACGGAGTTATTGCCCTTTGCACTTATAATTATTATTAGACCTTATGAACGCGATAACATGAGTAAATATAAACTGAAATGAAAGGAGACTTTGAATGTAGACTAACATTGGAAAGATATCGGATGAGTTCAAAAACAAGACTGATTCGACAGTAATTTACGAGGTGATTGCACACTGCACTAATAATTACTATTGGACCTTGTGAACATGACAACTTTAGTAAATATGAACCGAAATGAAATGAAACTTTGTGTGTAGACCAACATTGGAAAGATCTCTGACGAATTTGAAAATCAGCTGGTTTCGAAGATCATTTAGGGATTGATTGATTGCCATTTGCACTAATAATTATTATTGGACCTTGTTAATACGATAACTTGAATAAGGATGCACCCAGCTTCGTGAAAATCTGTATGAAGACGTATTAGATGAACGTTAAGGCCCATGGACCTCTTGTTTGTATCTTTAATGTCACAGGTTGGATATGAGCATGTTCAGAAGTTGGTAGGTATTGCAACACCTTCATGAGAAACATGCTGCCCTGAGGTTAATGTGGATAACATAGAGACGGAGTGGACCAAATTGAAAGTATGCCTTACAGTAGGCAGAGAGGGAGTGGGACGACTGGTTCGCCCGTTGACAGTATAATGTGACCAGGTGGAATGTGTTGCTTGGTGTCTTCGGCGGCATGCTTCAGTAACATAGCACTATAAAAAGGGTAACAATTCCACTATACAAGAAGACACAACCCGAACATATAGCAGTCTCCCAAAACAGGCACCTTGCAATTCACACTCACTACACACTGCATCAATGGAGGCCGTCCTTACATGACCGTAGCTCTTATTAGGACGTTAAAACAAACAAACATACAAAAAGCCTTACATATAGGCACGTACCAATACATTATGGATGTCTTTGTAGCCAAATAAGTAGGACAGTATCAAAGTACGTCATAATTAGTTAACTGTGCTTTTATAATAAACATTTATTTCATGATGCAAATTTCTAGATGGATTTTGTTTTCATTGATAAAAATTGAATGAATTTTCAATTTGATAAGAAGCAAAATGTCCGAGGTATGACAGCCATTGTTAGAATACTCCATTGTGGAAAGTTATTGCCTTATGTTGCTACAAGTTATTTGTGACACATTGCTTTTTACTTTGCAGTCTGAAAATGGTCAAGAGTGACTTGAGATCTCGACTTGGGGAGGTCAATTGGTGTGATCAGATGCTGATCAAAATGTGGTTTGCCAAAATCGTAGCATTTGACCCCATGCCAGCTGTTCACCATTGGATGACTTGTGAGGAGAGAAGCAGGCGTCCATTCTACAAGAATGATCTAAAGGTAAATACATTAAATGAATAAAGAACAATATCAAACATTACAAAATTGCTATTGTTATTATTATTTCTTATTTCAAAAATGTCAAAGGGCAAATCAATTCTTAATTAAGATCAATTTCTCTCTACTAATTACAGAAATGAGTATTCCCAGGTTGTCATCAGACAGCCATTATTAGTGTTAGATTTATTCAGGAGCATGCAGAGGAAGTTGAGTAAGTTCATGAGGCAGAGGAGGAAGATGCGATTCTCCAGCACACCGACCTAGATGATGATGAATTTGATAACATGTCCCGACTTGTTAGAGTTGCAAAAGAAAGCTTATCAGCTTTTAATGGAAAAGCTAATTATATATTTATCAATGAAATATTTTGCGTGATTTTTCTTTTTGAATTATAGGTATTGTACTACCCAAATTGTTTCAATGGTAAAACATCAATCAACTGCAATCAGATGACTTCATTCATATGTGATCATTTAAAAATTGTATTTATCAATATATAAATTGCTCAAACGTCAGGGCCCTAGATTTCCATTAGGGCCCCCACTTAAACTTTCAAAGGAGCAAGGAGGTCTCCTTAGCAAATAAAGTTAGTGTCTAAGCCTGTATACGTTCTATAAACAGTTTTTTCTTCTTTTAATCAACGTCCTATTAACGGTAAGGGTCAGGTGAAGAAGCTTGAATGTAGTGAGCGTTTTCAGAGGCAATTAACTGCAGATGCCATGTAATTATTTTGTTTATTTCCTGTCTTTATGACTGCTGAGTAAAGTCAATCTGGGTTATCTTCCCATATCAATATTATTATTACTATTAGCTGTTCATAAATCAATCAAAATACACGTACAATGTACTAATACATACAATTTTTCCCATGAAGATTCTAAAAGCAGGTAAAACTAATTTATCAAATATAGTAATTCGCAAATTCATCTTCACCAAAATAAACAGGTTTTTTTCCCACATACATACTTAGTCAATATGCTATATGCTATGCCGACAACTAGTCGTCCTACTCCCTTTATGCTTAGCGCTAAGCAGGAATGAATAGGCTTCGGTGTGCCCACAGGTATTTGGCTCTATAGACATTTTTCTCTCTCTATGAACACGCCAGGGCTAATCGGTAGCTCAAAAACCACTGTTTGTTAACACTTCAGCTTCATAAGCATGGAAGTTTTGTTAGTTAGTTCATGTCTAAATACCACCCATTTGCCGTATGTAGCCCTTTTGAAATTTCCGAAAATTTTGAAAAAAATGTGCCTTTAGCCGCTATGTTAGTATGTGTGTAGTACATTTGTTTTCTGGGCGTTAATTGGCTCTCGAAAATTAATTGACCATTTAACGCCGAGAAAACAAATGTACCACACACATACTAACATGGCGGCTAGAGACACAAGTTTTCAATTGGAAATTTCAAAGAGCAGTATTGAGCAAATGGATGGTATATAGATATACACTTACATACCGGTAAGTTTCTCTTTTCGACATAACTTTCATTCTGATGACGCTGAAGTGTTGACATGCAGTGGGTTTTTAAAGCCCTGGCGTGTTTATCGCAGGACAACGCAGTGTCCGACCAATTGAAATCTGTCTAAATGTTTCTGGATACCTAATGACATTTATACGGCACGATACATATTGTATCATATATCAAATTAAAGTATAAAATATATAGAGAGAGAAAATGGCTATAGAGCCAAATGCCTTTGGTGTTCCTTGGTCAGTGAGTGGACAGACTCTAGAACCTTCCTCACAGCGGCGAGCGCTCAACGCACTGGTCATTGCTCTCAGGCTGGTGTCCGTCAGCACAAGCGGACGCCTGCGGAAATAGACGCCACTGTAGCATCCATCCTTGACCCGCCAAATAACGAAGTGACTAGGATAGAAATCGATGAAAATTGCCCTCCAGTAAAACGTTTGAAGACAGACAATGAAAACTAACCGCAGGGTGAAGTTGTTTGGCCAGCGCCTATGCAGGAATGGATGTCAAGAGGGTCAGCAGATATAGCATCAATATCGGATGCGAAAAGTAGTGCGTGATTAGTCACGAAAACTAGGCTAGAAAATTAACAACTTTGACAAATTTGACAACGTTGAAACTTTTTTGTTAATATAAAAAAATGGTTAAAAGTTTTGAAAAAAATATCTTTCTTTTTATGCCGTTCACTCTCATCGATAATTTCTACGTTCCCTCGCTTTTTGTTGGCAGATTTGCAGTTGTACCACGTCCAAAACTTGACTAAGCCAAGTCTCCATATATAGGATCGTGCTACAATTGAAAATTATTCAGTTGTAGAACACTTCAGCTTTTAAGCAAACAGAAAGCAAGGAGTGCATAGGAACATACCTTAAAACAATCAGATAATGTTGTATTCAGATGTTTTTTCTAATTGTATATTAATTTCTTTTAATTTGTTTTAAATCAGAAATTTAGACAATTACGGAATAAAAAGTGTTCGGATTTACAATCCTATTGTCATAAAGCTATAATTCGGAGAGTGTAAATCTGCATATACAGAGTTGTAATATAAAGTGTTTACTAGCCTAGTACATGCATATATTAAATTCACGTACATCCATTTTTGAAGAGTAAGGTTACATATATATTCTGTTAAATAAATAAAAAAATAGCACATTTCTACTTACTAGTCTCTACAGTCTAGAGTATGATTATGCCCTACCGATAGGGCGTTAGAATTGTGCCTGCTGCGTCTATTCCATGATCGTAAAAGGCGATTAAATTTAGGATATAATCATGTCTCTTTTTCCTAATCGAATTTATTCTTTCTAACGTCTCCCGAGACAAAACCTCACTTTTAGCCTTCTGTTGAGCGCTAACCCCTGTGAGTTAAGCACTGGGTTCTCTCCCCTCGGCGAGTCACACCAAAGTCTACAAAAGTTGTAGTTTCTGCTTCTGTTCAGCGCTCAGCATACTGGGAGTGAAACAACTGGTTCATCCCGTTGTCAGTATTATGGGACCGGATGGGATGTGTTGCTTGGTGACAGCAAAGGCATGCTTTAGTGATATAGCACTATAAAAAGTGCATAGTCTCGCTAGAAATACACGACTGAAAGGATGTTTTTGAAGCTGTTCGGCAGAAAAAAACCCATTTCATTAAGAAAAGTTTCAACAATGATGACTATACTGGAAAGAGTTAAGGGGAAAACAGACAATGTCTTGTTACAAGGTCAACCAACAGCTTTTCTACGGCGAAATAGAACAGGAACTGGCCAAGAGGTTGAAAGATGCGGCAGCAAAGGATTTCGGGCTTACTCACCGACTCTGCAAACGGACGAAGCTTAAAACGCTGTTTAGAAATTTCCGGGAAAAGACTGGCTTGGCGGATTCATCAAAAGACACCCAAATCTAAGCATTAGAAGCCCAACCGCTTTATCAACTGTTTATGCAGGAATGCTAAATCCTGTGGTAACAAGAAATTATCTCCATGCATTGAACTAAACCCTTGATTCCCTAAAACTAAAGGTTCAACCCATGATGATATGAAATATAGACGAAACTAGTGTCCCTTTAACATATAAACCAGCCAAGGTCATAGCGGAAACTGAGGTCAGAAATTTCCTAGGACGCGTTGTAACTCTACAGATAATGTAAAGGTTATGGCATGTTTCAACGCCGCGGGCAATTATACCCCCTATGGTAATGATCAAAGGGGAAATGTACAAAAGTCTGTAAGCTTGCAGCAGAATGGAGGGCGTCCCTAGTTCCATGTACACGTTCCAGAAACGTGCCTGATTGGAGATACTTTAGAACTTAGACTTAACAACATTTTCTGAGTCACTGTGGTCCTGAACGACCACAACATATTATCCTTAATTCACATTCTTCCCACGAAACCCTAGGTTTGATAGAGGCTGCCAGAGAAAATATATCGTCTCCTAGCCTTGCCACACACTACGCAATGCCGCTCGACAAAACTGTATTTGGCCCTCTTTCAAGAGCTTACAGTCGCATGTGTTCAGGAAGTTCATGACCAATAACCCAGACAAGTTGGAGTGGCGGCTAAAGCTGTTTCGAGAAGCACAGAAAGAGGATTTCACACTTGAAAACATCAAAAGTAGGTTTCGGAAATATTGTCTATATTCTGTTGATCAGTCCGTACTCACAGAACAAGCATTTGCACTATCTGTCCCATTTAATACTACACCATCTGCTGTCGTATGAGCATCCGGTGACGTTTCCTCCAACACGGATATCTAGAGCATGAACGATACTCTTCCCTAAGTTGACGATTTATGTGTAAATGTAAACGGTTCACCTTCTTCATCTGGTGATACCATTGCTCTTACCAGCCCTAGTGTTCCAATAAATGTCAATCAATCTTAGTGCCGATTTACGTGGTCGACTCTAGGTCCCTCGCTGTTAATTCTTCTTTTAGCGTTTCCTCGCCTGATAGCCGACAAACTGTAACTGTATCCGCAGCGATTGAAGTAAATACAAGCGAAGAGAACGGTGATTGCGTAGGCAGGGTATTGTCATGGACAGATATTGTAGAGTCTGTTCTAAGCAGAGAAATCCAGGCTAGCTGATAGATGTGTGACTACATGTATAAATATAATGACGTACAATAAAGTACATTGCATGATCTAAAGTTCGAATTGGGAAATTGTACAAGTGTGCATGCATATACATGTATGCATTGAATATGTTTTTGTTTAAATTATAACTTATTTACATAAGCTTTACATTATATAATATATATTATTTTTAATTTCAATAATGATACATTGTTCATTAAGAGTTATATATCAATTGAATTTCAAAGGTAGCAACTTGTTTTATCTAAAACTATGTTCATGGTGACTCGTTTTATACAGTTTGAAGAGAAATAAACCGGTTGAACATATAAATCGTATCGGGTATGGGTTTTTTTCATATTTAAGCAACACCGCTTGCTTGTATATATATATACAATGTAATTTATCTACTCCAAACCGGATGTTAACTGGATGTCATCATGCACCGTCCATCGTCGTGCGTAAACTTTTCATTCAAACTACTTCTTCTCAATAACTGAAAGACCCATGGTTCTGATATTTGGCATGTAGCATACTGGAATACATGACCTTGACCTTCATTCAAGGTCACAGGGGTCAAAAAGGCTAAAATCTTTGAAAGACTTCTTCTCAAGAACAATAAGACCCAGGATACTAATATTAGACCTATAGCATGCTAGAATGAAGGGCTACCAAGTTTGTTCAAATGGGTGACATTGGCCTTCATTCAAGGTTACAGGGGCCAAAAAGGCTAAAATCTTGAAAGGACCTCTTGTGAATAACTAAAAGGCCTAGAGACATGATATTGGGCCTGTAACATGCTATGACAAAGGGCTAATAAGTTTGTTCAAATGAATGACCTTGACCTCCATTCAAGGTCACGGGAGTCTAATAGGCTAAAGTCTTTTAATAACTTCTTATGAATAACTAAGAGGCCTAGAGACCTGATATTAAGCTTGTGACATGCTGGGGAAAATGGCTGCAAGTTTGTCCAAATGAATGACCCTGTCTGTCGTTCAAGGTCACAGGTGTCAAATAGGCTAAAATCTGTAATCAATTCTTGTAAAAAACGAAAAGGCCTAAATACATCGTTTTGGGCCTGTGTCATGCTGTGATGAATGGCTAACAGGTTTGTTCAAATGATTGACCTTGACCCTCATTTATGGTCACAGGGGTCAAATAGGCTAAACTCGTTGCCCTTTTAGCATTGATGGGGTCTAAGGGACCTTCATTCATAGTCTTATTCATCAGATATATCAGAACTTGAATTTCTATTAAGAGTTCTTTGTATTGCCTTAATTGTTAGCCACTGCTATATTCTGTGACTTGTATTGTGTCAAAAGTCAGATGACTGTTAACGCCCTTGGGCCTCTTGTAGTATATATCCGGTTTATACAGGTGTGTGATTTATAGAGGATATATCAATCAGTGATAGTGATGTTATTTTGCCTTGAGGTCGTCAATCTCAATTATATGTCAACATTTTACGTGTAGACTTTTAATTCAAACACGATTTATGTATTTTCCCTTAATGAACTATTTCTTGATTTAAAACGTGTATTCCAAGATGACATGATTAATAATTAGGGATTCTCATACAGGTGTTTCTGTTCTGTGTTTTCTTCTAATATTATTATTATTGATTTCCATTCAGGATGGTAATCTCATTGTTTTTGTTAGGTTTTTGTTTCTTTTTATTATTATCATTTTTAGTATTTCCACAAAACTTTCTTAACACTTTTTCTCAGGAACGGAACAAGTTACGACGCTCAACTTTGGACACATTTTGTAGGTACATTAGTTCTTGAAAACGTATGTTCGGTTTTGTACGTTAAAGTTCAAGGTCAATGTCACAGACGTGAAAAACTACATTTTTAGAACGAAGTTTAAACGTTCATAATTTCGTAACCATACATTCTTCGTCATCCAGGTTTAATTATTAAGGTAGATCCTGACATAGCACGTGTTTTCGCATTACATGTTATCAGAGATAATTTCAAGGTCAAGATTTTGCTACGGGGTCAAACAAAGGTCGAAAACGAAATTTACCACAAAAAAATATTGAAAGTTGGATATGAAATGGGCATGCAGACACCCATAAGGCCAACCTTAAAATATTCTTAGTTTGGAATTTACCGACCAATAATGTTTCATAATTTTGAAAGTTGGTCGGTTGGTAGGTAAAAAATATTTTATTTGAAACAAGAGGCCCATGGGCCTTAACGGTCTTCTGAACATCATTTCAACAAATTTTAACAAGAGGGAAGGAAAAAAGATTTTGTTAAATAGAAACCGGAACATCGGTGTTGGGCAGAGTCACTATACAAAACTTTTTCCAATTCCCAAAAATGATATTTGATAAAATTTGGCCAAAATTTTAAGATGTGTTTATGACTACTAGCTTTTTCAAAACATATTTTTAATCTTCTATTAGGGCCACACCCCTCCTGCCCCAGGGAGGGGCCAGAGCCATCATTTATACAAAAACATTTCACATTTCCCCAAAAATGTTCTGACCAAATTTGGTCAAAATCCAATGAGAACTTTATGACCAGAAGCGTTTTGAAGGAATTCACTCTATTTCCCCTATTGTGCCCCGCGAGGGTCAGAGTAACTGTGTATACAAAATCTGTTCCCTTTCCCATAAAGATATTTTAGAGCAAATCTGGTTGAAATACTTTCGAAACTTTATAGTCTGGTAGCGTTTTAAAGAATTACCCAAATTTCCCCAATTAGGCTCCGTCCAACCTGCCAAAGGGGGTCAGAGTTATCATTTATACAGAATTTGTTCTCCTTCTCAAAAGTATGTTTATGGCCAAAATCCAATGAGAACTGTATTACAAGTAGCGTTTCGAAGGGATTTTCCTCTATTTCCCCTATTGGGCCCCGCCCCTCAGGCCCCAAGGGTATCAGAGTGTCACTATTTATACAAAATCTGTTCCCCATCCAATAAAGATATTTTAGACCAAATGTGGTTGAAATCCTTTGGGAACTTTATGACAAGTACCATTTTGAAGGAATTTTCCTCTATTTCTCCTATTGGGACCCGCCCCTCATGCCCCAGGGGGATCAGAACCATCATTTATACAAAATCTCTTCACATTCCTCAAAACACGTTTCTGAACAAATTTGGTCAAAATCCAATGAGAACTTTATGACTCGTAGCGTTTTTAAGAATTATCAAAATTTCACCTATTTGTGCCCCGCTCCTAAGGCCCCAGGGGGGGGGGGGGGGGGGGGGGGGCACCATTTATACAAAATATGTTCCCCTTCCCCCAAGGATGTTTTTGGCCAAATTTGGTTAACATCCATTTGGGACTTTTAGACTAGTAGCGATTTAAAGGAAAAGTTTACGCACGACGACGGATGGTGCACGATGACAATAGGTATACACAAAGTCAAATGTCAAAAGATTAGTCCTCAAAACCATTGGCAGATATTGCGCAATGTTGAATGTTGAAAAATGGTACCAAGTCACCACATTTTGTCACTTAACAAGAGGCCCATGGGCCTTAGTGGTCACCTGAGTTCAGACACAGAATGAAACAAAGACATGCATATAAACACTATATATTTGCCCATCTGACCCTTAAAGTCAGTCAGTGATTTTATAAATTTGACTTTTTAATCTATGAAGATTATTTGGTTCCATCAAATCTGTGAATTCAGAAGAAAGATTTTTGAAATGTTATCCATTTTGACCCCTTTTGGCCCCACCCCTCTGGCCCCTGGGGGTCGGCCAGGACCAATATGGATATGATGTTAAATGCTATCTCAGGCTAATAATTCTAACCCAGATTGACTAATTTCCTATGAAAACTAAGCAAACAATGTTCTTAAATGTGTTTTTCCTTATAAACTATATAGTAAATTTGACCCCTCCCTAGGTTTGTTTGTTTGTTTGTTTGTTTGAGTTTTACGGCCCATCGACAACTAAGGTCATTTAGGGCCAAACTACAAGTCATGCATTAATATCAGGATAAAAGTTCAGGGTAAGAAAAAGCAAGTAAGGACTAAAACACAGATTGTAAACGTTGATTTGATAAAAAAAAAAAAAAAGGGTTTGCATGGGATAAAATAAATTTGGCTAAAACACATGAGAAAACTCATGCAAAAAGTTGATGAAACGATGAAATGTTGAGTTGATACGATGTATGATGAGAAAACGTTCATATTTTGCTTAAAATACCGATCTCTTTGAGATAATTAAAAATACGATTATGTCTCACGGCATGAAACAAAGTGTACATGTCGGAGACATCATAGTATTTATCTCGTATGTGTTTAAAATCAATACAATGCAATAAAATATGCTCCACTGTGAGAGGAGACTCACATGCATGGCATGTGGGAGGATCCTCCCCTCTCAATAGATAGGAATGTGTAAAATATGTGTGTCCAGTTCGGAGCCGAGAGAGAACAACTTCCTCTCTGCGGTCTCTCCGACTGGACAGTTTAGGATTAAGTGTAGGTTGAATTTTAAACAGTTTATTGTTTGTTTCGGTAGACCACCTTTGTTGCCAATGGTGTTTGATGGCTGACTGAATTGAAGGTTTGATGTCGGTGTATGGTAGTTTCAAATCTGTTTGTGCTAGGCGAAGAGCAGTCTTAGCTGCTTTATCAGCCTGTTCATTCCCCTTTATACCCACATGACTGGGAATCCAGAGATAAGTAATTTGAGTTTTAGAAGATAATCGAAATATTCGGATTAAAAGATTTTGGATTAGAGTATTTCTAGGGCTTCTTGATTTCAAAGCCTGAAGAACCGAAAGAGAGTCTGAACAGATGATTGCCTTTTCAATGCGGTGTTCTTCGATATGGTCAAGCGCCAGACCGATAGCACATGCTTCCGCAGAGAAAATGGAGGCAATATCCGGGAGTCGGATAGAGGAGCAGTGATTAGATGTACAGCATGCTGCCGCAACATTATCACCATCTTTTGATCCGTCAGTGTAGATCTGAACATGGTCAGGGAAAGCCCTAATGCACTCCCGAAAGGAGGATTTGTGTTCTTCGGGTAATGCACTGGATTTTGCCCTCTCATGTAGAGATAAATTGATATCAGGTGTTTGAATGAGCCATGGTGGTACATCCGATACGGTGTACTCGTCAATGGTGTCGAAAGTTATATTAAGTTCCAGCAAAAATTTTGAAATTCTGATGCCAAATGTTGGTATGAGCTTTTGATTTTGTGTAAATATTTCTTGATGTTGTGGATTGAATACAAGGTTAAATGCAGGATTTTTGGGGTTGGATTTCAGTTGAGCAGCATACTGTAAGGATAATTTCTTTCGTCGATCGTCTAGTGATGGCTCATTAGCTTCCACGTGGAGACTCTTCACATGTGTTGTTCGAAAAGCTCCAAGTGCGAGACGCAGTCCCTGATTCTGTATAGGGTCAAGCATCTGTAGATAGGAGCTGCGAGCCGATCCATAGACAATAGAGCCGTAGTCAAGTTTTGATCTAATAAGTGCCCGATAGATACGTAGAAGCATTTCACGGTCTGCACCCCAATCAGAATGGGAAAGAACTCGTAGAATGTTCAGCGCCTTCGAGCACTTATCCTTCAGATGTTTGATATGTGGAACAAAGGACAGTTTCGAATCAAATATTAGTCCAAGAAATTTAGTTTGTTCAACTACTGGAATTTTAATTCCATTGAGTGTGAGGTCAGGATCATTGTGTGGTTTTCGTTTTTGACAGAAGTGCATACAGACAGTTTTTGATCTTGAAAATCTAAAGCCATTTTCGTCAGCCCAATTTTGTAATTTGCCTAAACATTGTTGTAGTTGCCGTTCTATAGTGTGCATGTTTTTTGATCTGTAACAGATCAAGAAATCATCCACAAATAGAGACCCTTCCGTAGATTGGCCAAGACATTTGGTTATGCTGTTAATTTTTAGTCCAAAAAGTGTGACAGACAAGATACCACCCTGAGGGACGCCCATCTCCTGTGTTTCTGTTTCTGAATATGTTGAACCCGTTCGAACTTTGAAATGCCTGTCAGATATAAAATTTGATATAAACTTTGGCAAATTACCACGTATACCGATATCATGGAGATCGTTCATGATTCCATATTGCCAAGTTGTGTCGTATGCCTTTTCAAGGTCAAAGAATACGGCCACAAGATGTTCTTTCTTGGCAAATGCTTCTCGTATAAATGTTTCTAGTCTAACTAAGTGGTCTACCGTTCCTCCCTAGGGGAAATCTGAAATCCCAGGGTCATGAAATTCACAATTTTTTGTAAAGGGCCTTAAGACCTTCCAATCTATCAAGAGTATCTGGTTCCATCAAATCTGTGAATTCAAAAAGAAGATTTTTGAAATTACCACTTTTACCCCTTTTAGCTCCGCCCCTCTGGCCCCTGGGTGTCGGCCATGACCAATATGGATATGATGTTAAAATGCTATTTCAGGCTAATAATTCTAACCCAGTTTGACTAATTTCCTATGAAAAATAGGCAAATAATGTTCATAAATGCGTTTTTCCTATATAAACTAAAGTAAACTTGACCCCCTCCCCAGGGGGAATCATGAGACCCCAGGGTCATATTTTTCAAAGGACTTTAAGACCTTTCCATCTATGCAAAGTATTTGATTCTACCAGTTCCAGAATTTCAGGAGAAGATTTTTGAAGTTTTAGCCTATTTGACTCGTTTTGGCCCCGCCCCTAAGGCCCCTGGGGATCAGTCATGGAAAATTTGGTAATAAGATTCAATGGCCATCACATAGGGATAATTCTGACTACAATTGACTAATTTCCTATTATAATGACTAAATAATGCTCAAAAATGTGTTTTCTCTATATCAACTATTATAGTAAACGTAACCCCTTCCCCAGGGTCATATAATTCACAATTTTCATAAAACACCTTAAGACCTGTCCATCTATGAAGAGTATTTGATTCTACCATTTCCAGTATTTAAGAAGAAGATTTTTAAAGATTTGGCCTATTTGCCCCTTCTGGCCCCGCCCCTCTGCCCCGAGGGGGTTGACCAGGACCAATATAGATATGGTATTAAAATGTTATCTCAGGCTTATAATTCTAAACAAGTTTGACTCATTTCCTATGAAAATTGAGCAAAAAATGCTCATAAATGTGTTATTCCCTATATAAACTATAGTAAACTTGACCCCCTCCCCAGGGGGAAACGTGAGACCCCAGGGTCATATAACTCACAATTCGCAATAAGGACACGACAAAGTGCATCATTGGACAATAGTACACACACTCATCAAGTTTGAAGAATATCCATTTTATGGTTGGAATTGTTTTGTATCGATGGTACACATTTGTGTGCAACTATCTGTGTGTACATGTCTCGGTCCATTTTTGTCATGCAGGCTACTAAGACTCTACAGCAGAATGAAAATATCTAATATATCCAAAACGAAGTTGAATTATGACAAAATTAATTTGTGTCAATTCAAAGATCTTTCAAAGCATACAAGGCATTTTCCAAAACATTAAACAAAATATATATTGAATTGATAAATACCTGGAAAGCATTCACCATGTTGACGAAGTGGCAGTGATTTCATGAGGTTTTGGCTGTTCATCAGGAGACTTAAAAAAATTCTTCCCTGACGTGATTTCATCATCGCTCAAAAATGCTTTTATATTGAACGTAATGTAATTCAACGAGGAGGTCGAAGTTTGTGGTAACCTCTATAGACTCGTCAATATGTGGATGGAATAGGGCCATTCGGGCTGACACAACACTGGTCAGAACAATAGATTAGGCCACTGGTGGTCTAAATATTGGCTTTTGCTTCGTAGAGACATGTAGTAAAACAAATACAAGTAAGTTGATAACTATCGACAAAGAAATGACAGTGAAAACTGGAAGGCATCATTAGAAAGGGAATAAACAAATCTCCGTTTTGGTGTATGACATATAAGGATCCGTCAGAAAATGAAGAAGAAACGTTAATTAACAAGAGATCCCAGAGGGATCTTGGCGCCCACCAAAGAATGATCTATGTCTGACAATGAAAAGAGGAATCTTTTCCCTGCTTTTCAAACTTTTTCAAACATACTACATATATACGAAATTTTAGACAGATCGCTTCATTACTTTCTGAGAAACAGCGGTGAAATCCAAGATAGCAGCCGGTTGGCCATCTTGTTGACCGATCGATCCCAAAGGTACTATGCTCAACTAGGGCCCAAGGGGAACCTACGCATGGAATTTGAGAGATATCCCTTCAGTAATTTCTGACAAATAGCGATAACTATAAAAATCCAAGATGGCGGCCGGTCGGCTATCTTGTTGACTAATCAGTTATCAAAAGCAAAATGCAAAACTAGGGGAACCTAATAGGAGATTTCAGAAAAGATGGCGATGACGTCACACAAAGGTACATCCGGGCGCTCAAAGGTACAACTCCGTATATCTGTACACATAAACATGTGGGAACACAGCCGCTTGAGATGTCTGTTTACATTTTATTGTAATAAATAGTACGGCAATCAGAGAACTATTGCGTTATTTCAATTTTTAAAAGTTTAAATAATAATATTTAACAATATTAGGTAAATATAAACATCTGGCATTCATATATTTTACTCTGTTTATACTCCATTTTCGACCGCCACGAGAAAAAAACAAGGTCGCCATTAGACCTACGTATAAACATTGACAGAATATTAAAAATATCAGCTTGAAATTATAAATTTAATTCCAAGTTGCCCGAAATATCATAATGACATTTTAATAAGCGATTACTGTTGTCTAAGTCTTACTTGGTAAACACCTTACGATGTGTGATTATGACCAAACTAAAATTTACCCCAAGCGCACGGCAGCCATTACGTACAGTACTGCCGATATCCCGAATTTCGTCATTTTTCAGAGTCACAAAATTACGTATTCTGGATAACTTTTTCGTCAGAAATTTTGGAATTTAGTTAATGACATACAAATGAGTCAGTTTATAGTTACTTTTTATAATATTTTGAAACAAAACTTCGAGTAATTTAGGATTCTCGAAGCCGTGCGCAATGTGTCCTGGTCGGCATTTACAGTACTACGATCTAGCTATATTGTAGTCCATCTAACATGTATTCAAATTATTTAAAAGTAATATCACTTCAATGTGGGACTTCACATAGCAGCCCATGGAATAAAAGTGACCAAAAATTAAAAAAAACTCTCTACAGCATGAAATTGAACGATTTCACCATTTTATTTTTTCGAGATATCGGCAGCCATACTGTACGTGCACGTACATGTACATATAGATCTGCATTTACGTGTAACACAGTGGCTTATACCATTCCTTTAAAACAAGATATACATGGAAAATAACGAAATATATATTTTACAAGTACTTATTGAGATATGTGTTGGTAATTACGTATTAATATTATTAATTTCCCAACTATGGGCTGTGGCCCGAGGTGATCTACCAGCGAAGCCATGCACGAGCGGCCGTGGTCTGGCCAGGTGGTCCACATTCGTTATATTTATATTAAATAGTATTGTGAACATCTTTTTCATGTATAACAGAAACAAAATACATTGAAATCAGTTAGATTTCAGAAAAGATGGCGATGACGTCACACAAAGGTACATCCGGGCGCTCAAAGGTACAACTCTTATATCTGTACACATAAACATTGTACATTGGAACACAGCCGCTTGCGATGTTTGTTAACATTTTATTGTAATAAATAGTGCGCCAATCCGAGAACTATTGCGTTATTTACATTTCAAAAAGTGTAAATAAAAATATTTTATAATAATATATATATTTAAACTTATAGTATTCATATATTTTACTCTGTTTATACTCCATTTTCGACCGCTACGAGAAAACACGGTCGCCATTACGTATAAACCTTGACAGATATATTGCAAATATCAACTTGATATTACAAATCAAACTCAAAGTCCCTCAAAATATAATTATAAGCAATTACTGTTTTCGAAGTGTTCCTCGATAAAACACTTTACGATGTGTGATTAGTGCAAAATTAAACATTTGCTTTCGTAGATTACCCCAAGCCCACGGCAGCCATTACAGTACAGCCGAGAACCCGAATTTCGTCCATTTTCAGTGTCATTAAATTACGTATTCTGGTTATTTTTTGTCATCAATTTTAGGATTTAGTTTACAACATACAAATGAGTCAGTTTGTAGGTTCTTTTTATCATATTTTTAAACAAAACTTTGAGTATTTAGGATTCTCGAAGCCGTGCGCAATGTATCCTGGTCGGCATTTACAGTACTACGATCTGTAAATTATATCAATTTAAATGAAGTCTACCTAATATGTATTCCAATTATCTAAAAGTAATACCACTTCAGTTTGAGACTTAACACAGCCGGCAGTCCATGGCATAAAAGCGGCTGAAAATGAAATATTAAAAATATTATTTTACGAGATCGCCATATCATTTTACGAGATCGTCAGCCATACGTGTACGTGTAAAACAGTAGTATAATTACTATTCGTAATTTTGTTATGATAAAGAGTATTCCATTAAAACAACATGTACATATTAAATAACGAATATATATCTTAAACAAGTACTTTTTGAGATAAAAGTGTTGGTAATTATTAATATGATTTATTTCCCCAACAATGCTGTGGCCTGCGGTGATCTACCAGCGACGAAGCCATACACGAGTGGTTCACGTTTTGTTTATATCATATCGTATTGTGAACAGTGTTTCATGTATAACAGAAACATTATACATTAAAATAGATCATCTTTTCATAAACACCTTTTCACAACCTGAAATTATACGTATGGACAAAATCGGGTAGGCCTACGTGTGATGGCCCGGCAGCGCTTCGATAGGTGGCTTCGACACTAAAATTTAGCAATAAACAAATGAAAATATAAAAATGTTAACATCCGTAACCTGTAAAACAATAAGAAACCATTTCAAAATCAGAATTTGCAAGTATGAAAGCGTAAACTTTTGTCAAAGTATCGATTATGAAGATTGGATGTACGTATCTGTTATTGTTTTTATCAGTCGCCATATTGTGTTTGTACCTTTGAGGACCCGGATGTAAACTTTCTGTGACGTCACGCCATCTTTTCTGAAATCTCCTCTATGAAACTTGAGACAAATCCATTCAGTGCTTTCTGAGAAATAGCGGTAACAGTTTCTAACTATCAAAATCAAATATGGCTGCCAGGTGGCCATCTTGTTCACTGATCGGTCCCAAAATGCAATATGCACAACTTGGGTCCTACATATGAAATTTGAGAGAGATCCCTCCAGTACTTTCCGAGAAAAAGCAATAACAAACTTTAACTATCAAAATCAAAGATGGCCGCCTGGCAGCCATTTTGTTGATTGATCGGTCCAAAAATGCAATAAGCACAACCAGGGCCCCAGGGGAACCTACATATGAAATTTGAGAAATATCTCTTGAGTACTTTCTGAGAAATAGCGGTAACAAACTTTAACTATCAAAACCCAAGATGGCCGCTGGTTGGCCATTTTGGAGACCGATCGGTCCCAAAATGCAATATGCACAACTTGGGTCCTAGGGGAACCTACATATGATATTTGAGAAAGATCCCTTCAGTACTTTCTGAGAAATAGCGGTAACAAACTTTAATTATCAAAATCCAAGATGGCCATCTGTCCGCCGTTTTGTTGACCGATCGGTCCCAAAATGCAATATGCACAACTAGGGTCCTAGGGAAACCTACATGTGAAATTTAAAAAAAGATACCTTTAGTACTTTCTGAGAAATAGCGGTAACAAAATTTAATTATCAAAATCCAAGATGGCCGTCGGTCGGCCATTTTGTTGAACAATCGGTCCCAAAATTCATTATGCACAACTATGGTCCCAGGGAAACTTACGTATGAAATTTGAGAAAGATCCCTTCAGTACTTTCTGAGAATTATCGGTAACAAACTTTAACTATCAAAATCCATTTGTTTGTTTGTTTGATTAATTAACGTCCTATTAACAGCTATGGTCATGTAAGGACGGCCTCCCATGTATGCGGTGTGTTGCGTGTATGTTGTGCGAGGTGAGTGTACTGGGAGACTGCGGTATGTTCGTGTTGTGTCTTCTTGTATAGTGGAACTGTTGCCCTTTTTATAGTGCTATATCACTGAAACATGCCGCCGAAGACACTAAGCAACACACCCCACCCGGTCACATTATACTGACAACGGGCGAACCAGTCGTCCCAGTCCCTGTATGCTGAACGCTAAGCAGGAGCAGAAACTACCACTTTTATAGACTTTGTGTAATAGAGGAACTATTGGCCGAGAAGGTAGGGCGTAGGAATGGACATGCTGCCCATATTGCATGATCGTAAATAGCGACTAAATTTAAGATAATGGAGTAGATCTGTGTATATCCGTACACCTTTGAATGTTAACCCATTATTCCATTCTTTCACTGCTATCATAAGGCCAAAATTAAAATATTGTTTGTTTGGGATTTACCGACTCAAAAAATGTGTTACTGTGTTCTTAGATTAAATAATTTATTTTATCGCATTATCCGGAATTTCCGGTTTTGGTTCCAAGTACTGCCATCTCGCCTTATTCGCCAAAACGTTTTACGGCAAGGCGTAAGTTACCGTGTCACCGTGATGGAAAGCACAATGACGAAAAGAAAAGTCTGCCGACTATCACTGTGCATGTCAGTGAACTTTGGTGACACTGACAATAGAAAACCAATACGAAATAGAACATTTGAATATTAAACTAAGGGAACGTTGGCATAGTAGTCCAAGATGTCCATGAAAATAATGATGAATTCACAAGGAAAAGCGAGTGACGTCTGTATCGGCGGAAATCTTGTCAGAGTTATAAGCCCATTCATACTGTAATAAGTGACGTCACAATGGCCAGTTAAGCTCCGCCCACTGGTGGTCTAACGTAAGTTATTTGGCTTTGTATTTATGTACAGTGTAAATGTTTAGCCCACCATCTGCCACCATCATCAGATGGTGGGCTATTCAAATCGCCTTTCGTCCGTGGTCCGTCCGTCCGTTAACAATTCTTGTTACCGCTATTTCTCAGAAAGGACTGAAGGGATCTTTTTCAAATTTCACATGTAGGTTCCCCTGGGGCCCTAGTTGTGCATATTGCATTTTGGGACTGATCGGTCAAAAAAATGGCCGACAGGCAGCCATCTTGGATTTTGATTGGCCCTGCAGGTAGGGCGTTAGAATTGTATCTGCTGCCCCTATTGCATGATCGTAAAAGGCGACTAAATGTAGGATCTTATCTTTTCTCTTCTTCCAAACTGACTTTATCTTTTACAATTACAATTTGTACCCGTAAACGTTATATAATTCGTGAAGATACGTTAAATTCTTAAAGTAAAACTCTATTACAAGAAGTTACAACGGGAATATATCACATTCTCTCAAACGTTCACTAGCCCTTCATACACACAATACACCGCAAGACGGGAGGAGGTTCTTACAATGGCGATATTAATATGACGTTAGTTTAACCTCAAAACAAATAAAGGCCATGTAATGTGACCGAGTGAGATGTGCTGTGTTGTTACCTTGGCGAAATATGTCATTGATACATCACTATGGAAATTATAAGAATCCAGTTATTACAAACAAGAGCTGTTGGAGAACAACAAAGCTCGCCTATTCAGAAGAAGTTGATGTTCAAGTATTTACTATTTAAACATGGAAATATGACAAATTATCAGACTCAAAAACCCCCTAAAGGACCCCAAATTGGTTGTATTATCACGTTCAGCATCCATACACATTAGGAAAATAAAATCATAAACATTTATGATGACTTAAGCTTAAACAATAGACAAAATAGAAAATTGCTCAAAAACTTTAACATGGAAATATGACAAATTAACAGACTCAAAAAAAACCATAAAGGGCCCCAAATTGGTTGTATTATCACGTTCAGCATCCATACACATTAGAAAAATAAAATCATAAACATTTATGATGACTTAAGCTTAAACAATAGACAAAATAGAAAATTGCTCAAAAACTTCAACATGGAAATATGACAAATTAACAGACTCAAAAAACCCCTAAAGGGCCCCAAATTGGTTGTATTATCACGTTCAGCATCGATACACATTAGGAAAATAAAATCATAAACATTTATGATTACTTAAGCTTAAAAAAATCGACGAAACAGAAACTTGCTCAAAAACATTAACGTGAAATGGGACGCCGACGCCGGGGTGACAACACCCCCCCTATTCTTCGAATAGGCGAGCTAAAAAGCGCTCGAAACATACATATATTTACACAGAAAACACAGAGGTAGCCGTCCTGAAATTACCTGGACTGTTGATAGGATAGGGCGTTTCGCTTTTTTAACCATCCAAGCAAGCATTGTTTGTTTGTTTGATTAATTAACGTCCTATTAACAGCTATGGTCATGCAAGGACGGCCTCCCATGTATGCGGTGTGTTGCGTGTATGTTGTGCGAGACTGCGGTAAATTCATGTTATGTCTTCTTGTATAGTGGAACTATTGCCCATTTTATAGTGCTATATCACTGAAGCATGCCAAGCAAGCAAGCTAATTATTACATTTCGGATAAATATCCTATCCTCAAGCAGCGTCGTAATACAATGCATTTATTAATGATGTTCAAATTGTTATCTTGAGATTTGAGCTACATTATCAACCACGTTTTCTTATATCGATTGAGAAGTAACTTTAACGTGCAACCTGGAAATAATCAGCTAGCCAAAGGATAAGTATTGTCAGAATAACAAAAGATGTGTTAATATGTGTTTCCAGAATGTGTAATTAGTGTGAACATATCGATTAAAAATTATACATGTTACTGAGGTTTAACCAATGCGTGAATGAAACATACCTTATATGGTCCTTGAAGCGATGCAATATGAATTATTTTGATCATGTATCCTTGATGTTAAGTTAAAGAAAGATTTTTTTATGGTTTCCATCTCCTATACACACTGAATGGACGATTTTTAAGATTTTAATGATTAAGCATTTTCCCATAGATCGGACTCAGAAAGCATAACGTCTGAAACATATTATTGACAATATTAGATTACATCCATGGAAAAGTACTGGACCAAGTATATTTCACGAGTCATTAAGTTTGCCTAACACTCGTTACAAGGATATGTATTTTAAGGTCACCCGAGAAAAGTTTCAAGTGATCTCTAATAATCGTTTTTAGTCCGTCGTCGTGCTTCGTGTGCTAGTAAATTATTTACATTTTCGACTTCTTCTTTAACACTGCCGAAGCAAATTCGATGAAATTTTGCACAAATCTTCTAAGGCATAACGCCAATCAAAATTATGAAATTATAAACTGGTTGCAATATGTTTAAATGATCGTTATAAACAACAACTGCAAGTTTCAGGAGTCGGTTTTAAGCGCAAGCGATTTTATCTCCAAAAATGTTGTTTTTCGCCAGTTTTGTATCGCTACTAATTTGGGTAGCTATTATATATCGCTATGATAGCAATAAATTTACATGTGTAGCCTGGTCATAGTGACTAAATTAGGTCATCGTCCTGCGACAAGTGATGTCGCACTGTCCAGTAAGGACCGCCCTGGTAGGCTGGTTTCACTAGATAGACAGTTGTCTGTAAGCGGCAATATCTTCTTTATTTAAAAAAGATATTGAGTGGTATCATATAAGTCTGATGTTCTGTCAATAATATAAAGCATATATATATATAAATATTTACAGTCAGTGGTGAATTGTCAGTATAAAGCCTGTTGATTTATTTTGTTTGTTTGATTTATTAACGTCCTATTAACAGCTATGGTTATGTAAGGACGGCCTCCCATGTATGCGGTGTGTTGCGTGTATGTTGTGCGAGGTGAGTGTACTGGGAGACTGCGGTATGTTCGTGTTGTGTCTTCTTGTATAGTGGAACTGTTGCCCTTTTTATAGTGCTATATCACTGAAGCATGCCGCCGAAGACACCAAGCAACACACCCCACCCGGTCACATTTTACTGACAACGCACTCCCTGTATGCTGAACGCTAAGCAGGAGCAGAAACTACCACTTTTATAGACTTTGGTGTGTCTCGGCCAGGGGACAGAACCAAGAGCCTTCCTCACAGGGGCGAACGCTCAACTTAAGGCCAAAAGTGAGGCGGTGCCAAGGGAGGCATTGGGAAAGATAAAGTCAGTTAGGAAGAAGAGAAAAGATAAGATCCTAAATTTAGTCGCCTTTTACGATCATGCAATAGGGGCAGCAGGTAAAATTCTAACGCCCTACCTGCAGGGCCACCGTTGATTTAAATCAAAGGCTATTCAACATTATTTCTCGATAGATTGAGTATGTCACGCGCAGTTTGGAGCCGCGCGGATGAATTTGTAACGGTCCGTATCAGTGTTGGGTGTTTTCAGTAGCCTACCGATCGTACGTTCGAGGAATATGTATCAAAATAGGTTTGAACACACATATAGATATACATGTACGTGTGTAAATACAAATGTAGAAAAATTACATTGTTCATGTTACAACCGTATCTCTTTTAGCAATGCTTCCGTGCGTGTGATTAATATACAGTGTTTTACAATGTACAGTTTTGCAGCACTCAGCATAACGGGAGTGGGACGACTGGTTTGCCCGTTGTCAGTATAATGTGACCGGGTGGGGTGTGTTGCCTGGTGTCTTCGGCGGCATGCTTCAGTGATATAGCCTCTGTTTGTCTGTTTGATTAATTAACGTCCTATTAACAGCTATGGTCATGTAAGGACGGCCTCCCAAGTGATATAGCACTATAAAAAGGGCAACAGTTCCACTATACAAGAAGACACAACACGAATATACCGCAGTCTCCCAAAACACACACCTCGCACAACATACACGCAACAAACCGCATTCATGGGAGGCCGTCCTTACATGACCATAGCTGTTAATAGGACGTTAATTAATCAAACAAACAAAACAAACAAACAAACATTCTAATGACGTCGCAATGTTTACATGTTGTGTCGGCTACGCTGCGTTGTTCGATACAACATGTAGACTACTATACTATTTGTACTATAACATTTCCGTTGCATGCAAATTGATAAAAGATGTCAGGACAATAACAGTATTTGAGTTGAATAAGTTTAACCAAAACGATATTTTACTAGTAGCACGACACTGCAATACATTCATGACCATAGCTGTTAATAGGACGTTAATTAATCAAACAAACAAACAAACAAACATTCACTTCAGGGGACTGATAAGTCCTCTCCGCTATCTGCTGTGAATCGACGAGAGTAGGCCTTACATACAATGTACGTTTGGGTATTTCGACATATTAAAACAGCATCCTACAGTTGTAGCTTTACGATACTTGCAATGGATATCTCTGATATTTATTGAAGTGTTTCAAACAACAATACAAATATATGCTAACATTCTGAGAGCGCTATAGTAAATGTTTACAGTAGTGGGCCTACCTGTTATTGTAACTTTGTCCTATGTTCCTCGAAACGACGTCCGATTCATTTGAAAACCTCCAAAATCCGGACATGCAACCATTTAAACATCACAGTATTCAAGTTATTTTAAACGTGAACTGGTCAAATTAGAACTCGTCACACCGGCCTTGACACAGGCGATTTGAATCGGACGCCGTTTTACAACTTCGTTGAATATCATGTCACGTATGAATTGTGTAAGAGTGTGTAATCATACGACGCAATAGATTTTAATAAAGCAGTTTTATACTATGGAAATTTTCACATCAGGTAAATAAAATGATTTATATATAGTTTCATATAGGAAAAACCCCAGATATATGCTTATAGCTGTTAATAGGACGTTAATTAAACAAACAAACCAAAATCATCAAAATGGAACTCGTTTTAATTGAATGTTCATTGATAATTTGGCGGGAATTTCCACCACTTCGGGTGGCTGTTCCAAATGCCTGTCGGAGCCGAATGGTACAAGTCAAGTTTAGTGTTTTAATTGCCATAAACACTAAATATAGTAAATTTTAAGCTATGTTAATAATGGTTAAGACTGTAAATATAAGGAATAAAGTCTCTTTCTGGTGGTTCTATCGAAGGATAAAGTTGAGTAGGGTATCGATATTTGTTTCATGGACCGCGAATATCAATACCCTACTCAACGTTATCATTCGATAGAACCACCAGAACAAGACTTTACTCCTTAAATACCACCTATCGTCTGTTTTCCCCTTCACTCTGTCCTGTATTGTCATCACAGGAACTCAAGTTTTCTTAAAGATGCTCCACCGCTGACAAATGGTATTTTTTCACTATCAAAAACAGGAGCAGACGATTTGGTATTTTTCTTCAGTTACAAAAGTTACTTACTTTACACCAGTACCAACATTGAAAAGTTTGAGCTTCTAATTTTACTTCAAGTTAAAAATATGAAAAATAATTAATTGCATCCCGAAAAAATTCCACTGCACTATATCCTATATGGAATGATGTACTGATTGCGCATGCACCAACGGCAAAATAAATTATTTTATATTATTTTTTGTGTTAATTAGACATATATATACACGATAATACACCAATTATTGTTAAAATAATGAATATCATTTATGCTCCGTCGGCGGTGGAGCATCTTTAATTAAAGTTTTTTTTTCTTCTGCCGAACAGCTTCAACAGCCACACACAACTTTTCTGTCGTGTATTTCTGGCGAGACTGGACACTATTTATAGTGTTAAATCACTGAAGCATGCTGTAGAACACACCAAGCAACACATCTCATTCAGTCACATTATACTGACAACGGGTATCACTTTTATAGACTTTAGTGCGTCTCGGTCATGGGAGAGAAACCCAGCGTCTAACTAACAGGGACAAAGAAGTATTTCAGAAGGAGATTTTTGAAATTTTAGCCTATTTGACCCCAAAATTTGACTCGTTTCCTGTTTACTTTGAAAGACTTTGGTGTGTCTCGGTCATGACAACCCAGAACCTACCTTACAGGGGCTGGCGCTCACAAGAAGGCCAAAAAACACGAATATACCACAGTCTCCCAACACACGCACTGCTCACTTCATACATGTACACGCAATGCTTGGGAGGCCGTCCTTACATCGACATGGCTTTTTTTAATTAGAAGTGGTTCAATTTTATTCTGTGTATCTATTTAGTTTGCATATGGTGATAATTATTGATATATAAACGAGTAAAGCGTTGCCTGAACAGCATTCTTTAAAGATTCTCCACAGGCCGACAGAGCATAATTGGTATTCATCTTTTGAACAATAATTGGTGGTTAATCGTGTGTATATATATATGTCTAATTAACACACAAAGTAATATAAAATAATTTATTTTTGCTTTTGGTGCATGCCAAATCAGTACTTCATTCCATACAGGATATAGTGCCACGGAATTTTTTCGGGATGCAATTAATTATTTTTCATATTTCTAACTTGAAGTAAAATTATAAGCTCAAATATTTCAATGGTGGTAATGGTGTAAAGAAGAAACTTTTGTAACTGAAGAAAAATACTAAATCGTCTGCTTCTGTTTTTGATAGTGAACAACAACCATTTGTCAGCGGTGGAGCATCTTTGATATAGACTTGAAATTAATATCGCTTGAGAACAGAGCCTTGACGTTAAGATGTGTTGGCCAATTAAAGATATTCTTTGACATAATTTTCAAAAGTTTCAAATCAGAAGTGCTAAAATTTTAATTTTGTATATTCTATTAATTTACAGCTGTGACTTAAGTATTATTGTATTATTGAACTGAATGAAGTGTTGCCTAGACAGTATTCTTTACCATGAAATTAATGTGGCTTGAGAACCGTTGCCCATATTGCATGATCGTTTGTTTGTTTTATTAATTAACGTCCTATTAACAGCTATGGTCATGTAAGGACGGGCTCCCATGTATGCAGTGTGATGCGTGTATGTTGTGCGAGGTGCGTGTTTTGGGAGACTGCGGTATTTTCATGTTGTGTCTTCTTGTATAGTGGAACTGTTCCCTTTTTATAGTGCTATGATCGTAAAAGGCGACTAAATTTAGAATATTATCATACGAGTGGTCGCCCCTGTGAGGTAGGCTCTGGGTTTTGTCCCCTGGCCGCGACACACCAAAGTTTCTGCTCCTGCTTAGCGCTCAGCATACGGGAGTGGGACGATTGGTTCGCCCGTTGTCAGTATGCTTCAGTGTTATAGTACAATGAAAAAGGGAAGAGTTCCACTATACTAGAAGACACTACACGAACATAGAGCAGTCTTCCAAAACACGCACCATGCACTTTACACACCCTACACACTGCATACATGGAGGCCATCCTTATATGATCCTGGCTATTCATAGATCTTAAAAATAATCAAACAAACAAACATTCATAACCAGGTGCCCCTAGGCCCGTATTTTTTTCATTTATGAAGAGATCTGTCTCAAATTTCATATCAAGGTTTCCCTAGGGTCTTACTTTTAACGAGTTTTGATCGTCTCTTCTTCAATATCTTTTTTCTAATGCCTTTATGAACACTGCCCGAATTTAACTTAATTGGAACTTGAAGGTAGGTTTCGCCCAACCAAATACATGTTTTTTTTTTTGTAAAATCCAATAAACGGAAGATTTGTTTGTTTGTTTGATTTATTAACGTCCTATTAACAGCTATGGTCATGTAAGGACGGCCTCCCATGTATGCGGTGTGTTGCGTGTATGTTGTGCGAGGTGCGTGTTTTGGGAGACTGCGGTATGTTAGTGTTGTGTCTTCTTGTATAGTGGAACTGTTGCCCTTTTTATAGTGCTATATCACTGAAGCATGCCGCCGAAGACACCAAGCAACCCAGAGCCTTCCTCATCTACAGGGGCGAACGCTCAACCCAAGGCCAAAAGTGAGGCGGTGCCAAGGGAGGCATTAGGAAAGATGAAGTCAGTTAGGAAGAAGAGAAAATATAAGATCCTAAATTTAGTCGCCTTTTACGATCATGCAATAGGGGCAGCAGGTACAAGAAAAGATGAAAAAAAACATATTAAAACTAACCTCAATTGAGTTTCTTTATGCGTATGAAATTGAATAAATGTGTCTTGAATACAAAATTGAAGGAAATCCTTGATTTATTACGATTGTCAGCCAGACAGAGTAGTTTGCAAATGAAGCTGCGCTAGATTCTGTTGTCGAAGTTTCGCGCATGCGCATTGTTACGCACTAAAAGTACACAAAATGGCTGAACGAAAGCGTGTGAGAAAAAATGTATCTGAATCCCCACAAAGATGAGGAAATTAGAATGGAATGCAATCGGTAGCACCCAATGACACCACTAAGGAATGAAATCCAGAGATGGCATGTAACAATAGAATAAACAGAGCCCACATCTTAAGCGGAACTTGCCCGAATTCTGTTAAGACTCGTGACCACGTGGTGAGTTAAATTTCAAAACATATGCCAGCGCACATACAGTGGCAGACCACAGGTGTTCGTTAAGTATAATACTGGGTCAAGGTCTATAACTCGGCCGGCCATATAACACTACCCAATTTCAGAAAAAGTATGATTATTATCCAACCGTATAGGATATAATAATAGAAATACTCTCAATCGACAGCCAGATAATTTATCTTTAATTTGGTATATGATACAATATATATCATGCCGTATAAATGTCACTAGGTATCCAGAAACATCGGAAAACAGCCAGATTTCAACTGGTCGGACACTGTGGTGTCCTCCGATAAACACGCTAGGGCTCTAATGGGTAGTTCAAAAACCACTGCATGTCAACACTTCAGCTTCATAGGAATTAAAGTTTGGTAAAAAACAAACTTACAGGTATGTTAGTGTTTATCTATGTACCATCCATTTGCGCAATACAGCCTTTTGAAATTTCCGATTGAAAAAAATGTGTGTCTCTAGCCGTCATGTTGATATGTGTGTAGTACATTTGTTTTCTCGGCGTTGATTGGTCAATTAATTTTCGAGAGCTAATCAACGCCGACAAAACAAATCTACTGCACACATACTTACATGGCGGCTAGAGACATAATTTTTTTCAATCGGAAATTTCAAAGGGCTACGTTAGGCAAATGGATGGTATTTATCCAGGGATTTACTAACCGGTAAGTTTGTTTTCTACCAAACTTTCATTCTTATGACGCTGAAGTGTTGACATGCAGTGGTTTTTGAGCTACCCATTAGAGCCCTGGCGTGTTCATCGGAGGACACCACAGTGTCCGACCAGTTGAAATCTGATGTTTTTTCGATGTTTTTGGATACCTAGTGACATTTATACGGCATGATATATATTGTATCATATACCAAAATAAAGATAAATTATCTGGCTGTCGATTGAGAGTATTCCTATTATTATATATCCTATACGGTTGGTTAATAATCATACTTTTTCTGAAATTGGGTAGTGTTATATGGCCGGCCGAGTTATAGACCTTGACCCAGTATTATACTTATACTTATATTAGAAACGAACACCTGTGGGCAGACTAACTAGATAAATGTACTAAGCTAGCAAGCGTATGTAAGTAACATGAAGTGTTTTAAATGATATGATATGTATAAACAGTCCATCACACTTCGTTGTAAGGTTGTTATATTTTCACTGAATATGCAATTTAATGTTGTTTTTTTACTGAACATGCCGTGGCAACACTGTCACTGCTTTCTGACTTTTTGTTGCACGCTTCCGTGTGTTGATGCGGCCTCGTTTTGGAAAAACTACGTCATGTTCTGTGTAAAGCTTGACTTCGCTCTATTTTCAGAGGAGCATTTTCCTTGTCAAGCTAGGCAATTGACCACCCGTATCGTTCGCTGTATGCATTAAAAATGATCTGAAGATTATATCTATGTCGGAATAAATTTAAATTTCATAGTCTATATTTCATTGAGCGAAACCTACCTTTAATTTATCTTAATTTTAACTGGAATTTCAAGCGGTCTATTTATATCTATGATGAGCAAGGCTCGTATGCATCAACAACTCTGAAATTTGTATTACAAACAATGTACAATATATTGTAGAACACATTGTAAACGTCCATACTTGAACGGTAATTATACAATGTACGAATAATATAGTAATTTTCCACTAGAAATCTGTCGCTAATTTTATTATTTATATTTTACCTGTAATTATATTGCAGTGACATACGTACCGGACGTCTTGATTTTTTCAAATAATTAGTTAAAATGTTTCGTGATTTTATCAAAATTTTAGCTATTTTCTATTTTAACGAGAACTTTTCTTCCTAACGTCTCTCGGGACACCTTTTAGTCTTTTGGTTGAACACTCGTCCCTGTGAGGTAGGCACTGAATTCTGTCCATTTGCCGAGACACACCAAAGTCTTACCGGGAGTGGAAGGACTGTTTCACTCGTTGTCAGTTTATCGCACCTCTCACTTCATACACGCGACACACCGCATACATGGTGGGCCGTCCTTTCACGACTGTAAATATGACGTTAATAAATCAAACATTTGAACTGTTGAGTTTCAGAAAATCAAGAAAGGAGAATCATAATTGCACTTATATTGTGTGATAGCGTTTGCGTTACCGCAGTCTCCCAAAACAGAAAGTTATTTTCGGTAAACGCGATTAATAGTCCACGTATCGTGTATGTTCGTACTTAAAGAATGACATAAATGTAATCTATAAAGGTATGTTAAAATATTATTGTTTGCTTGCATTCATATTTTCTTGGGTTCAGATTCACATAAGAATTTAAAAAATAATCTTTCCTTACCCTGAGTGAAAAGAGACTTTCTCCTACATGAAAATGCTGGTCAATTATCCATATATGTATGGAAACCGGTGTTTGCGTTACAACGATACAATTTAACTCAAGGGTTTGTATGTTTGTTTGATTAATTAACGTCCTATTAACAGCTATGGTCATAAGAACGGCCTCCCAATCCATGTATGCGGTGTGTTGCGAGGTGTGTTTTGGGAGACTGCGGTATATTCATGTAGTGTCCTCTTGTATAGTTAAACTCTTGACCTTTTTATATTACTATTTCACTGACGCATGTCGCCGAAGAAACCAATTAACACACCCCACCCTGTCACATTATACTGACAATGGGCGAACCAGTCGTCCCAGTCCCTGTATGCTGAACGCTAAGCAGGAGCAGAAACTACCACTTTTATAGACTTTGGTGTGTCTCGGCCAGGGGACAGAACCCAGAGCCTTCCTCACAGGGGCGAAGGCTCAGCTCAAGGCCAAAAGTGAGGCGGTGCCAAGGGAGGCATTAGGAAAGATAAAGTCAGTTAGGAAGAAGAGAAAAGATAAGATCCTAAATTTAGTCGCCTTTTACGACCATGCAATAGGGGCAGCAGGTACAATTCTAACGCCCTACCTGCAGGGCCAAGCTCAAGACGATGAGCTATGCACCAGACTGACAAGATCCAATCAGCATTGCCTCTGTCCTTCAATAATTTGATGACACCTTTCCTCTCGCCCATCATTACAGAACCCCATCAGAACAAAACCCTACTAGTTTCTGTTTACAATCTGGCATTTCAAAGTCCCTAAAAGCCTTGTCAATTGCTGACAAGATTCCTTCAGCTTTTGTTGATGGAGGTTCCTCTAGCTTTAGGAATTTGATTTTGGGATAGAAATCATCAAGGACCTTCACCAATATCATTTCCTTTTCGCTTTCTGACTTGTCCGCTTTCCTCCACCAACAAACCTGGCACGTCCTTACATGACTGGCTGTTAATAGGACGTAAAAATAAACAAACTGTTGAACCATCAGTGTAGACACTAAAGTAGTTTGACTGTTCCAAAAGGCCTTTGAGGTCATCAAAATATGGTGATGCAATTTGGTTGATAAAGTCTTGTCCAGCTTTGTCATTAATATATGTGCAACCTATCTCGATTCCATTCAAATTTTGTAATTGCAACAAGTCAGGGAAATCTGAAAATGGCCGTTCATTCTTTATGAGGTAATCCCGAGTTGAATCAGACTATAACAGATGAAAATAATATTAAATCGCAGTAAAACAAAATTAAAATAACATCTCTTCCTTATTTCATGCACTGTTATGCCCAATATCTGATTTTATTTGTCATAAATGTATTCTTCAATGGTCATTTTCAAAAAGAAAATATAAAAAAAAAAATCAAACGAAAAATGGGGCAGGGGTTTCCCTTTGGGCGTACGTGAGCCAAGTAAAATCACCCCCACCTTATTCCCAAGTTGTAAACCCATTACAACTTATTTATTACAGTAAACTGAATTTATGAGATTTCTGATGTCTCACTCTGATTATGTTTATGAATTATTGTAAGCAATTAAAATACTACATTCATAAATGTTCACTGAAAATCAACTGAATATTGAAAATAATTTGTGTAAAAAATCACTTACCGATGATGTCTTGTCCGCACTATATTTTTTACAAATACTGCAGCATATTTCAATAACGTGCAAATGGTCATCGCCAAGTTTTTTTCCAATTCAATGTTAAGTTCCTTTTCCCATTTTGTTACTGTATTCTTTGTTGTTGCACGTTTTTGGGGCTTTTTGGCAGACGGGCCACTTTCTGTCTCACTGTGACTGTCAGCGTTTTCATCAACAGGTTACGCTTTTTTCATCTTGTGTACGCTTTACGTTTTGCGATTTTGCTTGCTGAAAGAATTTAAGTTATATCAGCCATTTTAGCAGACTACGTGAAACATTCGGAAGAAAGATTGTTTCACGGAATATCTCTGAATATTTCGATACCAAATCAATGTCATTGTTGTTGAGACGCTTGAAAGTATATGGTATGTACAAGCGTCGACAAGACGTTGCACTATTTGTGTTGAACGTTGTGCTTTCGTTTCACGATTCATTTAGGCTATTTTTTTATACTTTGGCACACAATGTATGACTGGCGTATTGATTGGAACATTAAGTAGCTGTATATATGTATTTAAAATGACGAAGTTGAACGATGCAACCGCTCGCCAAAAAATGCAAGTACATTATTTTTCCACTCGCCATTTCAAAAACCAACTCGCATTTGGCGAGTGTGCGAGCGATAATTTCGAACCCTGATGTTGCATGTGTTTATTTACTTAGAGTAAGCTTAGCCATTAAACGTATTTTATATACAGATATAGCTCGCAAAGTTGGTGGCCATCTTGAAATACAAAATGGCGGTCCATCTACATATGTTTAACACTCTCAGAATGTTCTTAAGTGTCAATAATATTGGTGTAGATGTTTAAAATTTGGGCCTAGCTGGTATAGAACGCGAGATATGGGTCGAAAGGTGGTTTTTGACGGCCATTTTGAAAACCAATATGGCGGTCGCCAGGGGCCGTGATTTTTTGGGGTCCATTTTTTTCCTGAAACCTTATGTCCTAAAAAGGTCAGATGCAAAGTTTCATGCTTTCTTCAAAATTTGAACGATATTTGCCAAAAAATCGACCTTAGCCGCTCCACTAGGTAAGACGGCGGTATATTCATGTAGTGTCTTTTTTATATCACCGAAACAAAAAATCAGGAAGTAGAAAAATATAAGATCCTAAATTTAGTCGCCGTTTACGATCATGAAATAGGGGCAGCAGGTACAATTCTGACGCCCTACCTGCAAGGGTATTATGTCCTTTTATGGACACTTACATTAAGCGATATAAGTATAACCATACAGAACGGGTACGTATTAAAAGGGGATTGTCAATGTATGTATTTTTTCCATCAATTCTATGAATTCCTTTCAACTTCAAGATAGCAACTTGGTTCAAAAACGTAGCACTTTTACATGCGTAAATAAAGAACAACCGTGAATAAAAGTATCAAATATTTTAAAACATGATGTTCGATCCTTCAACAGGCCTTTGGATCTATAGTTATACGGACATCTTTATAGATTTTTAACACTGTGTTGAAAATCAGTCTCAAAATATGTGGGAAGTTAAGGATTTTCATAGAATTGATGGTAAACATTACGTATAATGACCGATCCAAGTCAAATAGTCTCCGTATCCGTATACCACTTATTGTAAGTATCTATAATAAGACCCAGGGTCATTTAAGAACGCCATCGCGTGGATGCAGTGTCTTGTGTGAATGTATGTTTGTTTAATTAACGTCCTATTAACAGCTATGGTCATGTAAAACGGCCTCCAAGATATGCAGTGTTGCGTGTATGTTGTGCGAGGTGCGTGTTTTGGGAGACTGCGGTATATTCATGTTGTTAGTGTATTAGTATTCATGTATAGTGGAACTGTTGCATGTATGAATTGCGAGATGCAAGTTTTGGCAGACACTAGAGAAAATTGAATACGAATACGTCTACTGATCTATCACCCAGCATAGAAACATAGACAAGACATCCCAGGGCCAATGTGCAACTACCAGTGTTTACTGGGAAAAAAAGAAAAAGAGATATAGCGTGATTCAGCAGATTTGAGAGTATATACAACCCAGGTATGGGCAAATGCAGATCAGCTAGAAACCTTGGATTTTATATGACGTAATCCAGGACATGTTGACGTTGGAGGTTACAAACCGGCGGAAGTAAAACTAGTCGGAAGCGAGTTTGTAGCATAAGCCGGGGCTGTGCTACCCAGAAATTCCAAATTGAAAGCCACTTTTCCTCAACTGCCACAAACAGAAAATTTAAAAAATGAAAATATATCGTCATTGGTTTTTGATCTGAATAAAGCGATATTTGATTAATTTTATACAAATATCTATGTTGCAAACAGTGGTAATTAGTCATTGTCTTATAAGTTAACAATTGGCAAGAAATGGCTTACAGGCATCCATGTCTGACACTACCACTTATAAATACTTTGGTGTGTCTCGGCCATGTTGTGCTGTGTTATGCGAGGTTCGTGTTTTGGGATACTGGTATATTCATGTTGTGCTTCTTGTATAGTGATACTGTTGCCCTTTTTATAGTGCTATATCACTCAAGTATGATACCGAAGACACCCAGCAACACACTCCACCCGGTCACATTATTCTCACAACGGGCGAACCAGTCATCCGTCCCACTCCAGTTATGCTGAGCGCTAAGCAGGAACAGAAACTACATTTTTATAGACTTATATAGACAGAACCCAGAGCCTTCCTCACGGGGGCGAACGCTCAACTCAAGGCCAAAAGTGAGGCGGTGCCAAGGGAGGCATTAGGAAAGATAAAGTCAGTTAGGAAGAAGAGAAAAGATAAGATCCTAAATTTAGTCGCCTTTTACGATTGTTTGTTTGATTAATTAACGTCCTATTAACAGCTATGGTCATGTAAGGACGGCCTCCCATGTATGCGGTGTGTTGCGTGTATGTTGTGCGAGGTGCATGTTTTGGGAGACTGCGGTAAATTCATGTTATGTCTTCTTGTATAGTGGAACTATTGCCCTTTTTATAGTGCTATATCACTGAAGCATGCCACCGAAGACACCAAGCAACACACACCCCACCCGGTCACATTATACTGACAACGGGCGAACCAGTCGTCCCACTCCCTGTTTGCTGAGCGCTAAGCAGGAGCAGAAACTACCATTTTTATAGACTTTGGTGTGTCTCGGCCAGGGGACAGAACCCAGAGCCTTCCTCACAGGGGCGAACGCTCAACGCAAGGCCAAAAGTGAGGCGGTGCCAAGGAAGGCATTAGGAAAGATAAAGTCAGTTAGGAAGAAAAGAAAAGATAAGATCCTAAACTTAGTCGCCTTTTACGATCATGCAATAGGGGCAGCAGGTACAATTCTAACGCCCTACCTGCAGGGCTCCGCCTTTTACGATGTAGAATTATAAAAATATTACCGCTAGATTTCGGTCTAATAATATAATTGTGGAAAAAAGTCATTTTTTTTAGGGGGTAGGGGTATAGAAAGGCTAATTTACTCGAAAATTCCGCGGTCAATTTTTTATATTCTTTCATTGTAACACAAATAACTGTCTAATTATGTGGACAAAAATAAAGAAAATGAAACGACACATTTTTTTGAAATTCGGTATTTAAGTTGAAATTCAAATGCAAAAATTGGCCCTTTTTAGGCTTCATTTAAAAGTATTCGCGTAAAAAATCGCAATAAATGTATTTTTAAGAGTGGAAACGACATTGAAGTCATTGATAGTCATATAAACTTATATATAAAAGATAAAAAATGTTATTGCTTGTAAAATTTCAGTCAATTACCAAGGTTTGAAAATATGTGTGTAAAATTGTATTTTGAGAAAACACTGGTCGGTCAAATTTCAAATAAAAGCCTTAATAAACAGTTTATCAACCAATCTTTCAGTGAGCAAATTTTAAAGAAAATTAAACGAGGGGAATTTTTAATCCTAACTTTATCGAACCACCTTAGATACATTTTTATACGTTATACGTTATACGTCATTATACTGTAACTATCAACTTATACAAAATAACAATATGACTGAAGATGCACACTCCTCCATTTCAGATATATCATGAAGTTATTCAAACTTTCACAGAATTAGGTACTCGGTATATTTTGGCTGCTATCTCTAAAACTGAAAGTTTATCTGTCACTGCTCTTAACTCTTCATTAGATTAACACTGAAAAGTAAACAAATAGTTAAAGAAAAACGCCTTTACATGTATAAAATTATTTTATAAGGAAAATATAAACAGTATAGTAGAGAATCACTGAAGGAAGCAATACGGGATTTTTAGAAGGTATAAGCTAAGCAAACTTCTATTACTTATAATAATGGTATCAATACTATCAGGAGACATACATTGTGACTTCCAACAAAGATTTTGACACAAGATGAAGAAAACAGTCTTTGCAATTATCTCAAGAATTCACAAAAATGGTCTTTACTATTGACAAGTAAGATGATTAAGACTTGCAAGACGTGTTGTAGAAATACGTGGGCGTCAAAACAGTGTGGGCATCAATGGTCCATCTAGAAAATGATTTCTCAATTTTCTTTGAAGACACTCTGAATTCAAAATGAGATCACCCCCGACAATAGATGGTGGACGTGTCAGGTTTGCAAACCACACAGTAATGGATCAGCACTTCAGTCTTTTACAAATTATCATGGAAGATTACTGTATGTACATAAAATATTTAAAAAGACAATTATTTATATATTTTAATATAAACCATCATATACGTATTTAGAAAAATGGAAAGTGACCCCCTACCCTGTTTATCTGTATGGCGAAATATCTGGCAAGGTGATTTGAATTTGCATCAATACGGTTACCAATTTTTCGAGGATCAACTTTTTGATCCAAATATAGTAGTATATCTCTTGTTCCTAATTTTTCTCGTTTGTCCTTAATTTTTGTCATTTTTTTCACAGATCTTGCAAACACGCCTCATCACAATGATTATGTAGAGGAGACAGGCAAAGGATATGTCAGAAAAGACAAAGTCTGCACCAGCAACAATCAGATCTCAATAGATCTCGACCTGTTGCTCGGTACATCAGGGTTCTGCCATACGTGCCAACGAGTTTCAGATGACCGATTTTATGGGGCAGTACTAGTTTTGATATACTCAGTGACGAGTCAAATTATGATTTTCAAGTCTGCCAAGTATGCATGTTTGTTTGTTTGATCAATTAACGTCATATTAACAGATATGGTCATCTAAGGACGGTCTCCCATGTATGGGGTGTGCTGTGTATATGTTGTGCGAGCTGTGTGTTTTGGGAGACTGCGGTATATTCATGTTGTGACTTCTTGTATAGTGGAACTGTTGCCCTTTTATTTAGTGCTGCTATATCACTGAAGCATACCACCGAAGACACCAAGCAACAAAATACAACTATATCTCGGATACCGATTAGACTCTCTTCTTGGCCAAATGTGATGAAAGTGAATGTCAAAAGAACTGTCACCAACCTTGTTCCATCAAATGTTTTTTTTTTTAAAAGTTTTAAGCAATCTCTGTATTCTAATTCGAGAATGAGCTGAGGACACTGACAAGCATTGAAAACAAGGAACAATCTTACTGAAAAGTTACATCGTAATCTGTCATATGCTTGTGAATATAGTTCAACCGTAGTAGCATAAAATGATTACTATAGGATATCTCAGCATGATTTCTGAGCAAACCCCGAGACCTCGGGTAATTTTAGCATCGATCTTTCCAATGTTTCTCTGAGATATGCTTAATGATGTTTCGTAGTTGTGACCTCTAGTAAAACTTTGTCACGTTGCAGGTTTAGGTTCTTAGTAGCTGGGATTCACTTTACAGCTCTTCGTTAGTTTTATTGTACGATTATTTTGACGTCCAATTAACAGGCAGGGTCATGGAAGGACGGCCTCCCATGCATACGGTGTGTAGAATGTGTGAAGTGCAAGGTGTGTGTTTTGGGTGACTGCGGCATGTTCATGTTTTATCTTCTTTTATAGTGAAACTGTTGCCCTTTTTATAGTGCTATATCACTGAAGCATGCCGTCGAAGAAAACAGCCCACCCGTTTACATTTAACTGACAACGGGCGAACGTGTCGTCCCACTCCCTGTTTGCTGAGCACTTAGAAGGTGCTGAAACCACCACTTTTATAGACTTCGTTCGATGTTTTCGATCACTGCTATGTGCTCCACTTATGAAGGGTGCCAGATCGTGCTTCCATATTAAATAATTGAAGCCAACGTGCAAATATTTTAAATTATATTTGTGCTATTTAATTGAATTATCCAAATACAAAATTTCAATTAAAAGAAAAAAACTGCTTGTCTTTTTATACAATATTTAAAACAATATTATCAAGAAGATGAAATATATTGTAATCACACTGTGGTTGATTAAAGTTAAATGGCGACTAAGGAGCATACAGACTGTGTCGAAAAAAATGATTAATGTAATGTTTAGCAAGTGAAAGAAAGCATTAAAAAGTATACTTACATACTTGTGATCACTGTCAAACACACTTTATTTGAGATGATTATTTTTTTGCCATTTTATTGGCAGTATGATAGTCTTGATACACATACCTTGCTGAATCCGGATGAGACCTTGACCGGTAAACACGTGGTGTGAAAATTCCAAATATAGACCCAAAGGCGGGCCATATGGTCTTTTTCGTTGGGGAAAAAGTGGTTCTTATTGTCAGTTAAAAACAAAATTAAATATTGATGAAACAATTAAAACAAGTTTTCCAATTAGGATAACATGACGTTATATCACTGAAGTATGCCGCCGCTAACACACTTTGCCTGGTCATATTATGTTGACAACGGGCGAACCAGTCGTCCCACTTCCTTTATGCTGAGCTCTAAGCAGAAACAGAAACTACCACTTATTGTGCGTCTCAGCTAGGGGACAGAACAAAGAACCTACGTAACAGGGGCGAGCGCACTCAACTGAAAACCAAACATGAGGCGATGTCAAGGCAGACGTTAGGAAAATGAATAAATAAAAGATAATATTTTAAATTTAGTTGCCTTCATAACAATGGGAATAGCAGGTACAAACTCATGCACTACCTAATTCAACGAAAGAGGTAGTCTCTCTTGTGCGATTGAATAATGCATTTCTAAAACACTATACCCATATCTTTTTTTTCCAGCTCCGCCCCCTCCATAGATTTGCCAAAAGGATATCAAAAGACACTGTTCTAAGGCAAGTTGTATGTATTGATGGAAGTCTTTTAGGAACGCGTTGTCGGACAAGTATACTTAATACATTTCGTCAAAACTTGGTATATTTGGCGATATGTTTGGTTGTTTATAAGGACGACTTCATGTGTATGCGGTATGTTGCGTGTATGAGGTGCGGGTATTTTAGGTTTGGGCGGAGAGTAAAACTCCTTCAGGTAGGGGCGTGAGGTACCTGCTTCCCCTGTGATCGTAAGGCGACTAAATTTAGGATGTTCTCTTTCTCTTTTGGCCTTCTGATGATCGCTCGCCCGTCAGATAGGCTCTGGATCCTGTCCCTAGACAACACCAAAGTCTATAACAATGGTAGTTTATGCCCTGCTTAACGCTAAGCAGACCGGGAGTGGGACGACTGGTTTACCTGTTGTCAGTATAAAGTGACCGGGTGAAGTGTGGTGCTTGGTGTCTTCGACGGCATGCTACAGTGATATAGCACCATAAAAAGGACAAGTTTCACTAAACAAAAAGACAGAACATAAATATACTGCAGTCTCCCAAAACACAACCGCACTTCATATACGCAACGCACCGCGTACATGGGAAGCCGTCCTTACATGACCATAGCTGTTAATAGGACGTCAATTAATTAAACAAACAAACAAAAAAGATGTTCAACTGATTATGCCATGCATAAGACTTCTTATCGTAGGAAAGAGGTTAGTCCGTTCCTACCTGGAACGCTTCAGGGAACTAAGGTTGTAAAGGATCTAATGATGTTTATTTGTTTGTTTGTTTGATTAATTAACGTCCTATTAACAGCTATGGTCATGTAAGGACGGCCTCCCATGTATGCTGTGTGTTGCGTGTATGTTGTGCGAGGTGCATGTTTTGGGAGACTGCAGTATGTTCATGTTGTGTCTTCTTGTATAGTGGAACTGTTGCCCTTTTTATAGTGCTATATCACTGAAGCATGTTGCCGAAGACACCCGGTGACATTATACTGACAACGGGCAAACCAGTCGTCCCACTCCCGTTGTGCTGAGCGCTAAGCAGGAGCAGAAACTACCACTTTTAGAGACTTAGGTGTGTCTCGGCCAGGGGACAGAACCCAGAGCCTTCCTCACAGGGGCGAGCGCTCAACCAAAGGCCAAAAGTGAGGTGGTGTCAAGGGAGACTCTAGGAAGAACAAAGTAATTTAGGGAGAAAGAAAAGATAAGATCCTAAATTTAGTCGCCTTTTACGATCATGCAATAGGGGCAGCAGGTACAATTCTAACGCCCTACCTGCAGGGCCAGGATCTAATGAAAAACAATCTGCTCAAAACAGACTGCCATGTTGATGCGACTTAATCTTTTGCTCCATCGACCTTGCACGTCACCTAATTTACAAAGGGGCATACTTCACTGGTACATTACGCTCTAATCGTGTTAGGCCAAGAGCTATAAAATATCCGGATACAGAACCGAGAGATACAGTTTACATGCGCCAGGAGAAACTATTAACAGCGGCATTCAAAAACGATTGGGGCAGTGCGAAACTGAAGCCAGTGCGACTAACAACTGCTGTCCTTGTCGACATAACGCAAGAAATACAACAAAAATATGGGAGGTGCTACTTAGCTTTTATAACATGAACAGAAAATCAGTAGAAGTAAAATAGCTTTTAACATCATACAGAGAATGTTGTTACCTACCTATTATACAAGCAAATCACGTCTAATATGCCTATTAAAACACGTCAGAGGTTTTACCAGGAAGTTACCGAGGGATTGTCAGCATCTCATCTGTATGAAAGGAAAGTGCGCGCCGCACCACAGCCCTTGATGAGGCAAGACTGACAATTGGTTGCCTTACAACATCTCCATGTGAGATTATGAAAATAAAACCCCTCCTCTCGCTCCGACTGTTGATTTCTAACAGTTCTTTAACATGTTTATCGTGTACATGTGCGGTTATATATGTGGCTACACATGTTAAAGATGCTCCAACGCTGGCAAATGATAATTTTCTCTATCTAAAACCGGAGCAGGCGATTTAGTATTATTATTTGGCTACAAAATATACTTACTGTACACCATTACAACCATTAAACAAGAGGCCCAAGGGCCTTAACGGTCATCTGACTACCTTGGCAATAATCATATAGGAAATAAATTAGATATAGTGTCATGGTAGCCATCTTCCATTTGGGATCAACCAGAGATGTAATAACATTTTGTCAGGACCATGTCAGGATCATTTCATGCACGTTTGAGCCAAATTGCACAACTTGAGAAGAAGTTCAAAATGTGTTTTCAAGATGGTGGCGGTGGCCGCCATCTTGGATTTCGGATCAACCCAACAACACTTTGTCTGGACCATGTCAAGATCATTTCATGCAAGTTTCAGCCAAATCGCACCGGTAGAACAATCCTCGAAATTCCAGGGGTTCCGATCATTAACAATCTCTACACCACTGGACTATCTCATAGTAAAACTGGAGGCAACAGAATAGAACAGGTAATTTAGTCATTTGATGTACATCAAAAGAGCCGTATAACGGTACACTGTGGTTGACTGTGTGGCTTTGATGTTAGGCGTCGCTCTCTATGTAGTCTTCAAAGGAAATTTTTGCTAGCCTGTGATTGGTCAAATGTTTTCAGCTGAGCTGCCTTCAATTTCACTATGAGATAGTCCTGGGGTGTAGAGATCGTAAGCGATCGGAACCCCTGGAGTATCGAGGATGCGGTAGAACTTGAGTAGAAGTTCAAAATGTGTTTTCAAGATGGCGGGTATGGCTGCCATCTTTGATTTCGGATCGACCCGAAAAATAACAACACTTTGTCGGGACCATGTCAGGATCATTTCATGCAAGTTTCAGCCAAATCGCACCGGTAGAACTTCGAGAAGAAGTTCAAAATGTGTTTTCAAGATGGCGGCCATCTTGGATTTCGGATCGACCCGAACACAACATTTTGTCGGGACCATGCCAGGATCATTTCATGCACGTTTCAGCCAAATTGCACCAGTCGAACTTGAGAAGAAGTTCAAAACGTGTTTTCAAGATGGTGGCGGTGGCAACCATCTTGGATTTCGGATCAACCCAACAACACTTTGTCTGGACCATGTCAGTATGATTTCATGCAAGTTTCAGCCAAATCGCACCGGTAGAACTTCGAGAAGAAGTTCAAAATGTGTTTTCAAGATGGCGGCTATGGCGGCCATCTTGGATTTCGGATCGACCCGAAAAATAACAACATTTTGTCGGGACCATGCCAGGATCATTTCATGCACGTTTCAGCCAAATTGCACCAGTCGAACTTGAGAAGAAGTTCAAAACGTGTTTTCAAGATGGTGGCGGTGGCAACCATCTTGGATTTCGGATCGACCCGAAAAATAACAACACTTTGTCGGGACCATGTCAGGATCATTTCATGCAAGTTTCAGCCAAATCGCACCGGTAGAACTTCGAGAAGAAGTTCAAAATGTGTTTTCAAGATGGCGGCTGTGGCGGCCATCTTGGATTTCGGATCGACCCGAAAAATAACAACACTTTGTCGGGACCATGTCAGAATCATTTCATGCAAGTTTCAGCCAAATCGCACCGGTAGAACTTGAGAAGTTCAAAATGTGTTTTCAAGATGGCGGCTATGGCGGCCATCTTGGATTTCGGATCGACCCGAAAAATAACAACACTTTGCCTGGACCATTTCATGCAAGTTTCAGCCAAATCACACCGGTAGAACTGGAGAAGAAGTTCAAAATGTGAAAAGTTAACGCACGGCAGACGACGGACGAAACATGACGACTATAGGTCATCCTGACCCTTCGTCGGGTCAGATGACTTAAAAAGATGAGCTTCTATTTTTACCTCTTAGACAAAAATATCAAAAATAAGTAATTGCATCCCGAAAAAAAAAAATCTGGCACTATGTCCTATATGGAATGCAGTACTGATTGCGCATGCACCAAAAGCAAAACAATTTGAGTTTAGGAAGGAAACAAAGAAACAAGTGGTACAGGTCTGCTTTTGTGAAAGAGACTATAGCCGTTTATCTGCGTATTTATTCTTAGTAAGTGCTAATCTCTACACAAGCTCGTAGGAAGATCCTATTTCGGAACAAGCTTTGTGCTGCAAGCAGTAAATTCTTGTTCAGGAACAGGATACTCGTAGAAAGCTTCATTTATTCCATATTCGGAATGCGCACAGTTTAAATGTAACATCAGTTCTATTTGACTTTGTACATCGTACATCGTTTTTGCTTCACTCGAAACTCATGGCGAATTTTGGCCACGAGCATTGTATAAGATTTAATGAAGGGGCGGACGCTATATATAATGGATACTTCCTTTTGGGCGCAAAACTCACGCCAGCTTTCACTCGTCTGATGTCTTATCCACTCTGGTTGCTGAGTCTTGTTTATCCTAACCACACATGGAAAATAGACGAGTGAAAATTCTCATGGAAAATAGACGAGTGAGAAAATTCTCGTATCGGTATCATTGAAGTTTGTAGACAATTATGGAAACATTCGGACATTATTACTATTCGCTTTCTTATTCAGTGCCCGGCACTGTTCTTTGCATGATCGTGAAAGGCGACTAAATTTAGGATTTTATCTTTTTCTCTTCGTTCTAACTGACTTAATGCCTCTCTTGGAACCTCCTCACTTTTGGCCTTGAGTTAAGTGTTCGCCCCCGTGGGGAAGGCTCTGGGTTCTGTCCCCTGGCCGAGACACACCAAAGTTTTTAAGACATGTGGTAGTTTCTGCTCCTGCTTAGTGCTCAGCATACAGGGAGTGGGACGACTGGTTCGCCCATTGTCAGTTTAATGTGACTGGATGGGGTGTCTTCGGCGGCATGCTTCAGTGATATAGCACTATAATTAAGGCAACAGTTCCACAATACAAGAAGACATAACATGAATACCGCAGTCTCCCAAAACACGCAACACACCGCATACATGGGAGGCCGTCCTTACATGACCATAGCTGTTAATAGGACGTCAATTAATTAAACAAAAAAACAAACAAAAGTTCCACAATGCAAGAAGACACAACATGAATATACCGCAGTCTCCCAAAACACGCATCTCGCACAACATACACGCAACACACCGCATACATGGGAGGCCATCCTTACATGACCATAGCTGTTAATAGGACGTTAATTATTCAAACAAACAAACATCATGATTCGAGATATACTTTATGAGTATACTATCTGTGTATTCCTGGTACATTGACACTGGATATCCATGTCGTCGATAGTATCCCCATGTTTGGCTCCGTGGCGGGTGGGGGTACAGGTAGTAAATGATATTTAACTCTCACAGATGGCTTCCGATAATAAAACAAATGAAACCAAATCAAATTCCCAAAACGGACCTAAAACTAATATCAACAATTCATCCACTAAAACTTTCCAACATTTTCTGGTCATGTCCTCTACTCAGAGCGGCAAGACCACTGCTTGGATATCGCTTCTTTTATTGGGAAAGGGCATGAAAAGCATTGCTGGTGATGTCAAGCCTTTGGGATCAGGGGATCTCCTAATGGAGGTTTTCCGCAAGCAACAAGCGGAGAACCTCGGAACCAAGATTTTTGCCGGCCTAAATGTGTTTGTAAAGAATCTATATCGGACAGTATGGGCAGTAAGTGCAGATTCTTTTTGTGTTTTTTGACTCCGGCATATGCCTGTTGTGTGATATGTTTCGTGTGTCTGATGTCAGGCAGATGTGGACCACGTTATGTTCCCTGATTAACTTTTTTGTTCCTGCAATGTGTTTCGTTACCATCATGAAATTTATTGGACTGTTTTGTTATTGATCTCACCACTTTGATTCCGGACAAAGCGTTGACAAATTTGAAAAGTTATGATGAGGAACTAGCTAATTTATACTGTTTTGTTTTGAGTGTGAGCACGAACAGTGTTTCCCGAATATTAAAATGGACAAAAGTGATCATACCATGTCATGAAGCAAATCCCAACATATCCAAGGCGAGTGATAATGCGCAGTCACATTCGGTTAAAGTCAACAGGACGCACATATGACCATCCAAACTCCAGTAAGACAGGAAACGCTACACACCACACACATGGGGTGACGCCCCGAGTTGAGTAATCGTCCATGTGAAACAATGTAGTTAACATATTCAATAATGATAATGAGTTGTGCAGCTTGTGCATAACTTACCATATTGATTAATATTGTCTAATGTCATAGAAGTTTAAGCGAAACAGCTTACGAATATTAGAATCCACGACACTGTCGACATTTGAAGAATAATTGAAAAATGAATAGCATGGCTTTAAAAAAGGCATGAGGACAGATCAATCCAGTGAATATTTAGTTATTATTACGTCATTTTTTTCATTTCTTCAGATTCGAGTCTATGTTGTAACGGAAAAAGGGAAGACAGGCATTTGTTTTAAGCAGGAAAATTGAAATAAAGTAATAGGTAATTGCAGAAATTAATTTTAAAAAACAACAACACATTTATGGTTAAGTAATGAAAACAATCCATAACCAGAACATCATAATTCGCGGAATTTAATTTCCCCGCTTTTCTTAATCAAAGGTCCATAACTCCACCCAAAAATGTCCAATGAAAGTGCCGATCAAACTTGGCCTAGGCCCCGAGACATTTAACAATGTAACTCTGTTTCGAGAAAATCCGGTCATATTTTCGAGAGTTATTAAACAGAAAGCCGAAAATGCCGTTTTTCGTTAATCAAAGGGCCATTACTTCGCCAAATAGAGTCCGATGAAAGTGCAGAGCGAACTCATTTGAGCCTTTGGCACATTCAACCATGTGACCAAGTAACAAAAAATCACTTAAAATTTGTGGCAATCTATGGAGCAAATTACAATGTCTGTTTACATGTCGATTACATTCCAGACTAACAAAATAGGAGACATGTATCATAATAATCAATTATATTATAATCACATATTCTAGATTAACCATGTGCTCAGCGCGATATTATGTGATGTAGAGATAATGTATTATACTATATTGTATCGACAGTAGCATAGAAATGTCAATTTCAAACTAAATCAGTTTCCTCATCCTCCTGGGATACACCCTCTCCGTTGTGCGTCATAATCTCCCTTTCTTGTACATTTAATAGCATTGAAGAACTCAGATGGTCGATGATTCCGGCCCCAAAGGAATCTCCTGACACGTTGATCATTGTCCGAAACTGTGCACTGTTTTAAAAATAAATATAAAGCTTCATATATCGCTGTAAGCTTTATCTTATTCATTGCGTTGCTGAACTAATGTATTCTCAATAAATTATAATAAATAACGAAATGTCGTTTTATCTGGCAATGTGGATTTGAACTGAAGTACAGAGAGTTCACCAGAGATGTTATCATATCCTCTATGGCACGTTGCGATCATAAGGATCTGCATTTTAGTTGGATTGGTCCAAACCGTCATTGAATGAGCGAACGCTCAACTTTAAGCCGATATGAGGAGATGTTTAAGGATATGATACGAAGTATTATAATAAAGAATATAGAGAAAAATAAATGATAGGACACCTGTTTAGAATATGGATGGGGTATGTCGAGGGATAATACTTTGAACAGTGAACATGAGCTCCATAAGGAGATTTACTATTCCAGCAAACTTTCCTAAAACACCGTCATACACTAATCAGACACAATACAACTTATGTAGGATAGATAAATTTTGACATTAAAATTAATATAATAACATAAACTTACAAAATCCAATCAAACGGAGCTGTTATAAGGACCTCGTCTGGAGGAAGACCGACAGCTACAGCAGCCACAGACAGACATGTACATTAGACCTGCCCCAGGAATACCAGCCGCACCTACAGATACTCCTATGGCTGACAATCTAAGATATCAACAGAAATAGGATTAGGGTCTACTCGGATGTATGCTTAAAGTATATGCCGCATAAATAGTATCTCTTACATTATATTCAAAATTATACATAATTTTATTTTTCATAACTTTATTTTTCATTACTTTTTAACACATTTTAAATAAACTTTGAAATATATTTGCTATGGTATGTTAGTATATCTCGGTTTCTTTACATTAAAATTGTCATTTTGAATATTCCTCTAGCGTTTTCTTCGAATTAATCGTGAGGCTTAATAAATATTCCAGTAAAAATTATATGTGCCGTAACTGGGCGAAAATTTTGCCATTTTAAATTTTCTTCATTAATCTATAAAGACCATAAAGTTTGATGAATTAAACTGTGAAAATCATTCGAATGACTTCAGATGCATTATCAACGATAAAAATCATGTACTGTAAAATTGCAGTTTGTATACCTTAAGCATGTTTAGATGGAGAGTTCTGCAGAAATCACTTTACAATTACTAAATTATAAATATCTCTGTAAAAATATGAAATGGACTTGTAGACCACATTTTGGCTTCATGTTCTGACCGTAGGTAATCATTTCGCTTCACTATAGATGTACTTATAATGATTTTTGGCAGTACTTCTAAAAGTCATTTTGTGCCCTTATTTGTATTTGTTTATTAAAACCGATACAACGAAATGACTGTAATTTTCAAAATGTTAGTGACGTTTGCCGATGAATAACATCATAAAAGTTTATCTTGATTCGTGAGTATGAAAGTACGGCACATATAATTGTAATGGTTGCGTATCGCTTTGATTTTAATATGGCATCAAATATTGTAACCTTTTAATTACAATTTAGTTTTAACGTCGATAATAATTGGTTATTACAGCGCCGTAAGTATTCATTAGAAATTCAGGAAAGTCGGAATCCAAAAAAAAAAAAAAAAAAAAAAAAAAACATTTTTACCCACTCCCCAAACGGTAACCAAATAATACACATACCCGATTATGATATACTGTGTTGGATCTAAAGCAAATCCTAAGCGATGAAATATGAAAATGATCATCATCGGAATATATAACGCTACTCCATCCATGTTGATTGTGGCTCCTATAGGGGCAATGAAGTTAACTACACGTTTATCAACCTTGTTTTTCCTTATCAGACAATCCATAGTAAAAGGTAGGGCGGCCGCGCTAGAATGAACACATTTGTATGGCCCAAATAATGCAAACAATACATACAAAGATAACATAAATGCCAGAAAATTGCACACAAGATAATTGATGATATGGTTACAAAAGCCTACAAAAGACACTCATTATCAGAATCACCTATGACCTGATATGTGATAAAAGTTCAAACCATTAGGAATATTACTTGATATGCTATAATTGAAGCAATAGCGTATGCGTTATAAACACGATTGATACTGAGAAAGACAAATGAAAAATGAACAATGGCCTAATGTTCTTATTTTCATTTTGTTCAGTATATTCAAATGATTCTACATTCGTTGAGAATTGTAAGATATTCTTTACCTTGAAGTCGAGCCGAAAGCTGTAAGTAAGGCTTTTGACATGTTTCTCAGAAATATATAAGGATTTTTCCTCGTCACAATAAAATACAGAATAGGAACGGTACCAAAGCCATGCAGTAGAAAACAAAATATAACAGCTGATATAAAAACAGCAAACTCCTTTAGGGCTTCTAAAGGTCTCTCTACTTGTACTACCGCTGCTGCTACCAGGAACGTTAATCCAACTGGGGTAAACCTGGAAACATTGTTTTATAATGAAAATTGATTACATTTATTCGATATTCAAAATATGTGTGTCAAGAAAAGATCTAGTTTTCATCACTGTTAATTTCCCTGTAAGTACATTTTTTCATGAATACCAGGAAAACATACGCAAATTATATTTTTCAAACATACAGCTTAAAAAAGAAGGAAAACTATACATGAACAACTGACATTCGGAGGTCTATTTTATTCCTGGATTCAGGGAGATTTAGCATATATATTTATCCAGCTAAAATATCACAGATATGAGTTTCAAATCTTGCACATCATTTTGGCCTGAAGATGGTGAGGGCCATTTCTCCGTCACCGAAGTCAAGAAGTCACCGTAAATGACCCCTCGTACTATTTTCAATGTATATTCTTAATCTGAATAACAAATATATATGTACCATATTGACTAATTTTCGCATGGTTAATGTACTGTAGGTATGATAGCGCAAACAAAATTAAGAGGTTACCAAATAAATATTAAAATCAGCTTCATCATAGTCTGGTACAAGCTCTGGAAGAAATCGACAAGTGGCTTTGCATTGTCCTGCATGCTGGAGAGTATACACCCAATGAAAATTGAGGCTACAATCAATCCGAGCATGTTGGTCCCAGAAATAGTCCTAATTATTGGCACATCAGTAAATATCAGACTACCTGAAACATAAGACAAAAAAAGTAACTTCCTATATATATATCGTGTGGTTGCAGTATTAGCTTCACAGTTGCATTCGTTAAATTCCCATTACATAATTAGAAACTGATTGCAATATGACACCATATTTTTTAAAAATGCCCCATCGTCGACAGAGTATAAATCACAATTATCATTTGGACATTAATTGATGTTTAATCATGGGTTTATGTCTAATTAATACAAAAAAAAAATATTAAAAAAAATTGTATTGCGTATAGTACCGTGTATTTTTAAGATGTACTAAATTATTTCAAATATATTCATTCTGAAGTAAACTGCTCATACGTTTCAACGATGGTAATAGTGTAAAGTAAGCACCTTTTGTTCCTGACGAATATATTAATGTTTGCTTCTATATCTAATAGATAAAAATTACAATTTCTCGGCGGTGTAGCACCTTTACAATCGGTTGAAGAAAACGAAACATACTTTGAACAATACTGAACAAACAAACGTTAGGGAAAAACTATTACTATTGGAAACATTTCCTCCAGCAGCGTCATCCATTCGCCTTCCAACTTCGACTGCATCTAACATCGATTGCTTCTGGAACCAAATAGTGGGGGAGGAGAAATAGGTTCCCATGTACCCCTCTGGCGGTTTTTCGAAATACTGTTTTTTAGGATCGATATGATGTCTAGTTTCATTTTATGCTTGTTGCCATTGACAACTAATGTCCCATATGGCGGCCATCTTGGATTTCAGGTATCAAAAATGGCCAAAATGACAAATTCGCATAGATAGAGAAGCAGACAACATTCAGAGGCAAATAAACACATTTTTGATAATTGATTATGATTGAAATATGCTGAATACGATTAAATCATAGTAATGACGTTACGTCTTCTAATTTTTGTGAAATGACGGGAAAACAATGAAATTTTCAGCTTTTTTTCCCTAAAAAATCGATAAATGTCATAATTTTTATTACAAATAAAAAAATGATGGACAAATTACCTTGTAACTGTCATTTCGAATTGCACTTACCCTTGTGTAAACATATGTGTACTATAAAAAGATAGATCACATCAATGAGGTCGGAAAAAGAGAAGGACCCCCCCTTATAATCAAAATTTATCAAAAAATGGCCAAAATGACACAATCGTATATACGCGCATAGATAGCGAATCAGACAACACACAGAGGCAAATAAACACATTTTTAAATATGATTGAAACATGCTGAATATGATCAAATCATAATATTGACGTAACGTCTTATCTTTTTTTGTGAAATGCAGGAAAACAATGAAATTTTCAGCTTTTTTTCCCTAAAATATCGATAAACGTTATAAATTACATCGCAAGTAAAACAATTGATGGACAAAACACCTTGTACCAGTCATTTCGAATTGCACTTACCCTTGTGTAAACATATTTGTATTTTAAAAGGAATTTATGTTTTTTAGCAGAAGAATCGTGGACATCCCCCTCCCAACACTACTCATAGAGAAAAAAAATCTCATTATTATTATTAAATATTTCCTGATCTATGATTCAGGCAGTTCCAAACTACAGTTACATTTTTAACAGCCAGGGTCAAGTGCCAGGTTTATTTGTCGAGGAAAGGCGGAGTTCCCGTAGAAAAAACACCGCCAGTAGTCAATACCTGCCAACTGCCCCTGTAGATTCGAACAAGCTACAGCTACAGCGAACAGCTCGCATCGATCGCCCAATCAATAAGTCTTCCTCACCCGCCGTCTAACAGTCATTGAAGATCGTCTGATATTGCTGTATCAACAGGAAGATTGATCAGGTCAAGGCCTCGGTCCAGCTGATTGCGGATTCCCTTCTCTATTTGTTTAGGGAACGCAAACTTGCCTCTAGTACTATTGCAGGCTATCGCATGGCTATTTCCAGTGTACTGTATTCTCATGGTAGACCAGAGTTAGGGTCTTCCAACTCTTTGTCTGCCTTGATTAGGTGGTTCAGTCTGGACAGGCCTAGGGTACGGCAGTTAGCTCCACAGTGGAATCTAGCACTTATGTTACTGAAAGGGGCTCCTTAAGAGCCTTTGGTGTCGGTCTCCATTAAGGTTTTGACTTTTGACTTCCTGCTTGCTTTTGCCTCAGGCCGTAGGAGGAGTGATATCCATCTATTCACTTTTCGTGCTTCGTTGGGCCAGATATAGCTCTGTTACCCTACTCACTGATCCTGCCTTTTTGGTAAAGATTCATAATCTCTATTGAGTCGAAAGAGAATGATCGGCTGCTTTGTCCCAGTCGGACGCTTAGGTTTTCCATTGATAAAACAAGGGGGCGATGTACTTATTCTTGCCCATTAAACAGGGTCAGCAGGATTTCTTCTCCCGTTACATTTCCAGACTGATATATCAGGTGATCAGTCTGGCCCTGCAGGTAGGGCGTTAGAATTGTACCTGCTGCCCCTATTGCATGATCGTAAAAGGCGACTAAATTTAGGATCTTATCTTTTCTATTCTTCCTAACTGACTTATCCTTCCTAATGCCTCCCTTGGCACCGCCTCACTTTTGGCCTTGAGTTGAGCGTTCGCCCCTGTGAGGAAGGCTCTGGGTTCTGTCCCCTGGCCGAGACACACCAAAGTCTGTAAAAGTGGTAGTTTCTGCTCCTGCTTAGCGTTCAGCATACAGGGAGTGGGACGACTGGTTCGCCCGTTGTCAGTATAATGTGACCGGATGGGGTGTGTTGCTTGGTGTCTTCGGCGGCATTCTTCAGTGATATAGCACTATAAAAAGGGCAACAGTTCCACTATACAAGAAGACACAACATGAATATACCGCAGTCTCCCAAAACACGCACCTCGCACAACATACACTCAACACACCGCATACATGGGAGGCCGTCCTTACATGACCATAGCTGTTAATAGGACGTTAATTAATCAAACAAACAAACAAATTATGAGCAGTCTAATTATCAATCTGGGGCGAAATGCAAGGAGATGGCCCAGGGGGCTAGAGCCCTTGCGATTTCTTTGGCTCTCCATAATGGGTCCTGATTCCAGGACATCATGTCTGCTGCCTTTTAACGTGGTCAAGACTATTTTCAATGACTTTTACCTACGGTCCCTGTCCTCTCAGGATCCCGTTGTGGCGGCCCAGTCTGTGACTGTTCCTCCTCGGCAGATGTATTTGTAGTTTTTAACTTATGCGAGCAGGCATCACAATGGTATACCTTTTCATGGGGAGGTAAAATTGAAAATATTACGATTGTTGGGAACTGCCTGAATTATGGATAAAAATGTGAACTAGCCTTAGGATGTTTACTGGATCCGGGAAATATTTATTTATTTTTTATAAATTATTGGGGAGGGGTTGGAGGTCATCTCGCTTCTCCTGCTAAAAACAATTAATCTATCCTTATATAATGCACATATGTTTAGACAAGAGTCAGTTCAATTCAGAATAATTGTTACAATGTGTTTTGATTTTGTTTTTTCTTCTGCATTTTCTTTTCGGTGTGTGTGGGGGGTGTTTCCCTCTCTTCTTCCCATATCACTCATGCGATATATCTTTTATAGTACACATGTGTTTACACAAGGGTTAGTGCAATTCGGAATGACTATTACAATTGTTTTACTTGTGATGTAAATTATGACATTTATTGATATTTTAGGGGGAAAAAAGCTGGAAATTTCATTGTTTTCCCGTCATTTCACAAAAAAGGGAAGACGTAACGTCATTATTGGGATTTAATCGTATTCAACATGATTCAATCATATTCAAAAAATGTGTTTATTTGCCTCTGAATGTTGCCTGCTTCTCTATCTATGCGAATTTGTCATTTTGGCCATTTTTGATACTTGAAATCCAAGATGGCCGCCATATGACCCCCATGGGACATTAGTTGTCAATGGCAACAAGCATAAAATGAAACTAGATATCATACCGGTCCTAAAAAAACATGTTTCGAAAAACTGGCAGAGGGGTACATGGGAACCTATTTCTCCTCCCCCACTAAAACATTTGAATACTTTACATTAACATTTTCACGCATAATAATACCTGTTATAACCATATGTTTTATTTTGACGGTAAGATCATTTAACTTAATCGTGTATCTAAAATCAGCAAATCAGCCTCATACGTATTTTTCCCTCTCTCGTACCGACGGTTGTAATACTGGTAAAACAACGTCCAGGTACGAGACAAACATGCCTCGGGTATTACAACTTTTTGTATCCACATATAAAAGAGTCTGATACATTGTATTTGTAACAACTATTGTTAGGACTTCATAAGTTATCTTCTGATGTTATGCCAAACAATGTCAAAATCATAAAAGAATGTTCAAATAATACCTTCGAAATAGTCGCTTTCACCAGGTTATCGGGAAAAGCATTTCTGAAAAAAAGATCATGCCTGTTTAGCAAAGGACCATGTATGGTTTGGGCGGGTTTTGGCCACAAATCAATCAAATTATCAACCCAGTGATTTAGTAATTAAATTGTTGAATATCAAATATCGAGTACATCTTTGATAGAATAGGTATGATAGTTATGTATCTTTGCAGCTGTAGTTGCTAGCATTTATGATAACCATCTTAGATGTGCATTATTATGAAAATGTTAAAATTTAGTCAGTTTTTAGATTTTCATCTAGAAACCATCTAGAGTGCATCCTTGAACAAATTTTATATTTCTCCTTAAGATGTGTCTGAGGTACATGTACTTACATTTGTACATATTCTGACTAAATGTTTAAATTGCTCGATATTGCACTCTATTGTTTCTTTGACCAAAAATTAACAGAAATTGGGGGAAAATGACAAAAATGTTCATATTCACTTATTTCATGCATATTTCGGATGGTAACCATAGTAAATTAAAGCTGCGGAATTAGAAAATTCTATTAACAATTAAATGAGGGATGCATTAAATATTTCAAACATAATAATTTTATTTCTTAATACTTCGTTTAAAAAAATCGATCGATTGAGGATCCAAAAAAGGCTAAAACCAATAAAGTCCTTTCCTGTGTCTCTTCACCCTCTCGCATAAGCTGTTCATTGGAAATCTCATACTGATAGTTCAAAACATGTTTCTTTTTCTAATTTTACAACTAATGCATACATTTCGTTTAAAGTCAAACGGCGCTTCTAAACTGGTTCAAATTGGTAACAGACATCCAAATATGAATGTTAATGTTTGCGGGGGTCGTCCCAAGACAATTGAAAATGTTATCCACTTGGACAACATACAGTTGATCTAATCTTTCTTAGTTAATTTAATTAAGTGCTCTACAGTATATATCAAGATTCTGTGCACATATATTAGGTTTCAAAATGCTACGAGTATTTAGGACCTTTTAATTCCGAATGTTCTTAAAGTACACTATTCCTATGCTTTCTATGACGCTACCTTATCATGTCTAAAAGTGAATCAAGTTGGCTGCTTCCTTTTGTTGTACTTCCGGTTTCTTGTAATGGTTCCTTGGCGGTAGAAATAATCACTATGGCAACGGTACCGGTGACCACACCACACACTGTAGTGACGAGGTAGTAGAGCAGTGCCTTCAGCCCGATACTACCAGAAGTCTTTATCGACAACGAGGCTAGAGACGATATTATACTCGAAACTACAAGGGGTACAGACACCATTTGTAGTGTATTAAGCATTATTTCTTTAGGAAATTTTAAGTAGAAAATATTCCTCTTATCTTTAAACGACCATGACGTTCTTATAACACAACCGAGTCCGACTCCCAAGAAAATTGACAACATCATGAATAAAACTAGCATGTGCTTCCGCAAGAACTTGGTAAAGTTGTGAGTTCTTGAATTTCCGTTGGTCATCTAGAAAATAAAACATCAAAATTAGATTGATTGTGTTTGTGTATAATTGGCCGCAGTAAAGGATCAATGTGCTGAAAGTGGAATTATTCGCAGCATGGACATCGAGTTCTAACTTTCACATTTGTAAAATTATACCACTGATGCACGACATGAAAATCATCACAGTCGAAAATATTCCCACGCGAAAATATCATTGTTTAAAGTATCTTCTTTATTCAATAAATAACGCATACCTGGTTATAAATGTATTAGATCTCATATTTACTTCTTCGCTGTGCGCCAGCGAAGACATGTTTTAATTATAATGTATGATGTGGTTGCTGCCAACGCGATCAGACAATATTTTTGTTTTCTTTCATATTTTATCGATCGTTGTTATTTTTGTTGGTTAATGCTGCTATTAACGTTATGTCTTTTTAAGACTCAGATATTGCATATTTAAAGGCATACTACCTTTCAAAAACAAAATAAAAAGTTCTGAGAAATAATAAAGCAAGAGAAATTGTATCGATAATCCTAAGTGATGATACATGTAAACGGGGAAGATCCATTTTGCTGTTTTGCCGTCTGGCGAAGTGACAGTCAACTAACGGTTGGTAATTACATGTAAGAGATGGAATTGCATGAACATAAGACGACTTGCGTTATTAATTAAACATTGAAGTTATCTTAATTAAATTGTTTAGGAAAGAAATTTGGCTTTAAAATATTCATTATAAACTCAATACCTGTGTCTAAAGTTTATTTGTTTGTTTGATTAAACTAACGTCCTATTATTACACAGGTTCATACAATGACGGCCTCTCATGCATGCGGTGTGTTGCGTGTATGAAGCGAGAGCTGTGTCGAAAGAGTTTACCAGACATTATCTGTATTTAACAATGATTCGATTATCTAAAGCGTTGTCCTGGTACCAGGCAATTAGGGTTAATGTACCTGTCATTATTTTAAAAAGATAATCACAAACCCCAGATACGACAGATAATAACAATCTTCAAAGTTTAATATGCTTCATCAGTCTTAACGTCATATTAACAACTTGGGTCATTTAAAGGTTTTGAGCCTTTCATAATATTGTATTGTTACATGCATGTATTGGGTCTCAAAACGCTAGTTTCGGGCTTGTCTTCGCCTCACCCGATACAAGTTTCTTTTATACTTTTCTTTTTTCCCCGTATTAGGTCACAAACAAACTATGTAACTAATAACAGTGCATATCAGCTTTGATCTTTCATTTTTTATCACGCCTTATGCTACAGTTACCAGTTTGATTCTTGATTTTTTTTCTGAAATGTAATACAATACCTTATCACTGTAGTGCAACTAGTACGGCAACGATGTTTTGATCCGTTTCCGGTATCGCTTCGGCGACTTAAAGACCACGGTACTGTGCTTTGTATCACTAATTTGCTGGCGTTACGGATGATACCATGATTCATGGTATGTAGTGATTGCTGAAGAGTATGATAAGTTTCAACCAAACCAAAAATATATATTATTTTCTGTTTTCTTATATTTCAATAAATGCATTTGAATATCACACATTACAGAAAACACAGCTAAATTTTTCGTTCAGCTTCGATTTGCCGACTTATATTGAGGTATAGTTTTACTGTGATTCAATATTGGAAATCTTTAGACTTTCCCGTTTCCATTGGTATATAATTTGTTTATAATAATGTTGAAAATACTTATGAAATTCAACAATTTGTGTTCGATATCAGACTAGTGTCGCAACGGTTTTGAATTTCAATAGTGTACGGTTGAGACACAAGTTAAAAACAAAAGTAAATGTACGGTTTGCATTTCTTTCTTTCAGATAATGCCATGAAAATAGACCAATTTGTGTACTATTATTAGAATCAAATTCATCAGACATAATATTTAACGTGTACGCGGTTAGACGACTTAGGAAAGCTTCAAGTAAAGTAAGTAATGTTTTCTTAATTTTGTTGTAGACTAGAAATGGGTATACTAGTTTATTCCGTAATGCGCTTGATATAATACCTTGTTCATGTCATATTTTTGCATACATTGGCTATTGTAATTAAAAAACCCATATCAAATAGCACGCACAAGGACTTAAATATACTTATAAATACTTGGTGCGAATTAGCACACCATAATAGAAATATATATATCATATGACTGTGTTTTAACATATATCCGTACCATGATAGATATGCGAAAACAACCAGTTTATGTCACACACCAATGCATGTCAAAATATGACAACGAATGCTTAATTACACTAATGATACATGCAAAAATATTACACGGGCAAAATCACTAGCCGTTCCAGTTATATAAAAAAGAAAAGCTAAAGTTAAATTATAAAACGCGTTCGTATACGTCTGCATAGAATAAGAATATTATTTGATAAACAGTTGATGATTTTTGGGGTAACTTGGTTTGATTTCTTCTGGTGTGTTGTCATGAGCAACCGATTAAACAATGACAGTATCTGACTACCGATAAACCAAATATACAAAAATATATATACTTCAATTTTAAGAATACTTTAACGTTATTCAACGAATTCACACATTGACTTAAACTCCGTTTTTTGTGACCTCTTGAACTCTGAAGAAATTATTAGCACACCAAAATCTACATGTAACTGCCAATGTTGATAGAGAATTATCATACATTTGGGTTTAATAGCCAGACATAGGTACTGTACATGTGTACAGTGACAATATAAATATCAGTTATTAACGGGCACGAAATTAAATCTGACGTAATTTCAATAACGATGAAGGGACATCAAGAAACCAAGATGTTACGCCCACAAGAGTCTGATAATTAGATAAAGTTTGTATCAATGTACACCCAACACATTGCCCATGGACCATTTTATACGATTTTAAAAGGTAAAGGTATCGCTCTTTCCAACGTTAGTAATCTGTTTCTTTAGACTTCCTAGAAATATGATTTTTGGCCGCTAAAGCGCAGGTGTGGTAGATTTTTTTTTTTTTGTGTTTTTTTCGGGGAGCTTTCCACCTTTCGCAATATATACGTATACTTAGTAGAATGTGATTTAACCGATTTTTTATCTAGACCCCTTAAACGTGTAAACATGGTCTATGGGTTCTTTGGTTGGTCCATATTGAAATGAACTGTAGCTTATTCAATTATCCTTGTGGTTACGCTAGGAATTGAGGACGGCGGTACAAGATGTCCGACTCTATGGCATATTTACAGCAAATTTTGCCGTTAAAATTCTCCCAAAATAGTTTTTGTTGGTATGCAATAAAGAATTCATAAATTTAAAAGTTTTAAAGAGTAAAAACTCTTTAATTCTACATCAAAGGATTGGAGAGACCTATAGGCATTGTAATTATGGGCATAAAAACAGTATACGAAATCATGTACATATCAGATGCAGGTACACACATCTCACTCGTATAATAAAAATGTACCTAATTACAGTATTATACTGTAGTATAATAGTATATATGCATTGGTCAGTGTGACCGAGTGGACAGCGGCAAACTATTGTTTTAAAGGTGAACTGGACAAATGTAATTAATGCCACAGCTAGGGATCTGATAATTATTTACAGTTTATAGATTTATGCACAGTAATTATGATGTAATCGTGGACCCACAAGAGTACCCAAAGACCATTTTAGACGTTTTAGGGGTCTAGATAAAAAAAAATCGGTAAATATCCTATTCTACATTGTACTCTGTGTGTTTAATGTAGAATAGGATTTTTACTGATTTTTTTTATCTACGTCCCTAAAACATCTAAAAATAGTCTATGGGCATTCTGGTGGGGCCATAATTATAGAAACTGTAACTAATTCTCAGATCCCTGTGCTTAATACGTTACGGTTGGATTCTATTACGCATGGAGATGCCATTATATAAATACCAAACCGTTGCAATCTCAAACTCCAAACCGTACACTTTTTCGCAATATCATCGATCAAAACCGTTGCGCAAAGACTGACACAACGATGTAAACAATGGGTCAATCACTCTTTATTCTTCATCAAATATAGCAAAGCGCATATCAGATTGATACATATGAACCTAATAATTTGTTTCTCAGTCAAATCTTGTGAATATCTTGGATAATAAGCAAGATTCAGATGAAAACTTGAAGTTTTTGCTAGGAACTCGCATCAAGCTGTATGTAAGTGTCACAATTGTATGATAAATAGGAGTACTTTGCGTGAAATCAAGATCTTAATACAAGGTAGGATATCTAATGAACACTTGAGCTAAATATCGGTCTGTAACACCATGTGCAATGTATTTAAACTCTACAAGTTGGAACCTACCTGCTCGGTACTCGTATATCGAAGCGATACCGGAAACGGATCAAAACATCGTTGCCGTACTAGTTGCACTACAGTGCTTATTTAAATGAGGAAAACTGTTATCAGCTGGCACACTGAAGCGGCAGTGTGAAATGCATCTTCAACAGCTATCGATAACGCGTATTAAAGTTTAAGAACCCGTTTAATTTTTTTGTATGACTATAGATCTTTTCTTAGGTGTAGCCGAACATGATTTAGTTACTAAACGTGTCTATGCATCCGTCCTAACCTACGCCATTACTGTTGACTCGTAGATGGAAATTTCGTATGCCTCTGTAAAGTCGAATACGGATAAACCAGCGCCCTCTACTACATGGTATAAGCACTAGTAAACATAATGGGTTATTTGGTAACAGCAATATGTACTGAACCCTGCAGACTTACAAAACTGAAATGTACAATTCTGTGCATATTTAAGTATACAAAAGTGGCAGTTTCGGCTCCTTCTTAGCGCTCAGCATGCCGGGAGTAGGACGACTTGTTAGACCGACGTCAGTATAATGTTACGAGGTGAAGTGTGGTGCTTGGTGGCTTCAGTGATATAAAAAAACAAGAGTTCCACTATACAAAAGACACAACACTAATACGTATATCACAATCTCCCAAAACATACCCGCACTTCATACACGCAGGACATTGCATACATGGGAGGCCTTCTTTACATGACATTGGCTGTTAATAAGACGTTAATTTATTAAGCAAACAAAACACTTCCTATTAAATTGATCGTAAAAGGCGACAGAATTTAGGATATTATCTTTTCTCTTCTTCCTAACAAACTTCTTCCTAACGTTTTCTTGAGCACCTTTGACCATATGCGCACAGGCGTTTGACTCTATAGAAAATACACAGTTAATACTGTGTCAAGGTCAATAACTCGGCCGGCCATATACCACTACCTAATTTCAGAAATAAATATGATTATTAATAAATCGTATAAGATGTGACAATATAAATACTCTCAACCAACAGCCAGATAATTTAGTATTTATTTGGTATATGATAAAAATATATAACATGCAGTATAAATGTCACTAGAAACATCGGAAAACCGCCAGATTTCATCACTGTGGTGTCCTCCGACAAACACGCCGGGTTTTTAATGGGTAGCTCAAAAACCACTGCATGTCAACACTTCAGCTTCATAAGAATGAAAGATTGGTAGAAAACAAGCTTACCGGTTAGCTAGTGCATGTCTAAAATACCATCAATTTGCTCAAGTCATTCCTTTGTATTTACCGACGAAAAAAAGTGTGTCTCTAGCCAACACGCAAGTATGTGTGTAGTACATATGTTTTCTTAACGTTGATTGGCTTTCGAAAATTAATTGACCAATATACGGTTTGTTAATGATCGCACTTGTTTTCTGAAATTAAGTAGTGTTCTATGGCCGACCGAGTTAAGTTCTTGACACAATATTACATAAAGAGAGAAGAAAAATATCTATAGAGCCATACGCCTGTAATATGAGCGCTAGCCTCTGTGAGGAAGGCTTTGTGTTCTGTCTCCTGATCGAGACACAGTTTCTGCTTCTGCTAAACGTTAAGCAAAACGAGAGTAGGTTTCCACGTTGTCAATATATTGTGACCGGATGGGGCGTGTTGCTTGGTGTCTTCGGCGGCATGCTTCAGTAATATAGCACTATACAAGGGCACGAGTTCCACTACTACAATAAGATAACACGAATACACTGCAGCCTCCCAAAACACCCAGGCAGTTGCGCACTGCAACACATTTCACCCAGAGTCCTACGCATTTTCTCATCAATAAGAGTTGGAATCTAGGGATATCCCCATTGAAAACCTACGCCAGCCAGAACATTTGAGTAATGTCGACCTTGATCGCAATTTATATGACTGAATCGCATGCATATATGATTCGTTCACATTCGGTCGGTTAAGGAAATGTTGACACACAGAAATACAATAACTTATTTGCAATCTTAAATATTCAAAAGTTAGAACCGTCGTTCTTCACTGTGTCTTACTAATTTGGAAGCGCAATCAAGTTATAACATTAATTTACTAGGCCACAAACCCTAAAACAAGGTACACACCAATCTTTGGTCTTATAACAATATTAGGTTTTCATAAACTTAACTTACCTTGTTACACAGGAATTGGATATATCCTATTCGGCTGCATTCAAAGAAATAAGGCAACACGTGCGGAGGAATTTGATTATCGTCTAAAGATACCTATTCTCTTAATGGTGTCATGCGATCATTTATAGGGGATAAAACAGTCTTATATTTTCCTGCAGAATACCTACAGATACCTACATAGTACATAATAAAACAAAATTTATTGGTGAAGTATCAACTGAGAAGAACACGTTATATTGTGAAAATTTGCGTATTGACAATTCGATTTTGTAGCATCCATAACAAGGAACATGGCGGAATTTGAAATAGAAAACCTTGAATAAATAATGAACATTTTAAAATATGCATTTCCATACTAAATGACCATAGCGGATACAATATCGCATGGTTTAATAATTGCGTAGGCATATACATGTATCCTTATTTATGTACTGTTTCGTTTTTTTTTATCATGCATTGTCACGTTGTTGATTTGATATAACCCCGCTTTACTATGACGCTACCGGACAAATACACAACGGATATTAACACATATATTTATCGTTTTGAACTGAGGCGTAAAATTTTAGTCAGGGGAAATAACGGAAAATAACAGATAACGGTTTGTTTGATTATTTTAACGCCCTATTAAAAGCCAGGGTTATGTAAGGACGGTATCCTATGTATGCAGTGTGTGTGAAGAGCGATGTGCGTGTTTTTCGGTATGTTCGAGTTGTGTCTCCTTGTATAGTGGAACTGTTGCCCTTTTTATAGTGCTATATCACTGAAGCATGCCGCCGAAGACACCAAGCAACACATCCCACCCGGTCATATTATACTCGGAACGGATGAACCAGTCGTCCCACTCCCAGTATGCTGAGCGCCAAGCAGAAACTACAACGTTTACAGACATTAGTGTGTTTCGGGCAGGAGATAGATCATAGAGCCTTCCTCACAGGGGCGAACTCTTAACTCAAATCCAAAAGTGAGGCAGTGCCAAGGGAGGCATTAGAAAAGATAAGGTCAGTTAGGTAGAAGAGAAAAGATAAGATCCTAAATTTAGTCGCCTTTTACGATCATGCAATAGGGGCAGCAGGTAAAGTTTTGTCGCCCTACTGGAATGTAACGGAAATGATATTTACTGTAATGTATATAAATGCCAAACTGCGTAGAAAGAGATCAACTTAGCTTTAAAAAAACAAAACTGCGAAGAAACCGTTAATCTGTCTTTAAAACAGTTAGCCCGAAGGGCCGGTGACTTATGTCATGGCGCGGCGTCCGTCGTCCGTCCGTCCGTCTGTCCGTCAACATTTCCTTTAAATCGCTACTTGTCATAGAGTTCTACATGGATTATAACCAAATTTGGCCACAAACTTCCTTAGGGGAGAGGGAATAGAACTTGTATAAATTTTGGCTCTCGCCCCCCAGTGGCAGGAGGGGCGGGGCCCAATAGGGGAAATAGAGGTAAATCCTATAAATCGCTACTTGTCCTAGAGTTCTGCATGAATTGTAACCAAATTTGGCCACAAACATCCTTCGGGGAAGGGGAACAGAACTTGTATAAACTTTGGCTCTGATCCCCCAGGGCAGGAGGGGCGGGGCCCAATAGGGGAAATAGTGGTCAATCATTTAAATCGCTACTAGTCATAGAGTTCTACATGAATTGTAACCAAATTTGGCCACAAACATCCTTTGGGGAAGGGGAACAGAACTTGTATAAATTTTGGCTCTGGCCCCCTGGGGGCAGGATGGATGGAGCTCAATACGGGAAAAAGAGGTAAATCATTTAAATCGCTACTAGTCATAGAGTTCTGAATGGAATGTAACCAAATTTGGCAACAAACATCCTTTGTGGAAGGGGAACAGAACTTGTATAAATTTTGGCTCTGATCCCCCAGGGGCAGGAGGGGCGGGGCCAAATAGGGGAAATAGAGGTCAATCATTTAAATCTCTACTAGTCATAGAGTTCTGCATGGATTGTAACCAAATTTGCTCACAAACATCCTTGGGGGAAGAGGAACATAACTTGTATAAATTTTGGCTCTGACACCCCAAGGGCAGGAGAGGTGGGGCCCAAAAGGGGAAACAACTAATAGTCCTAACCTTAGATATTCTGTTGACTCAAAGATTGTTTGCACATATTGGCCAAATATGCAAAACAATGGTATATATCAGTTTTGCAAGCCCACAGTATTCAGTACATAATTCTGTCACCAAATAACCTTTCCATTAACCTTACTAGTGTGTATAGCATGTAGTAGAGACGCTGGTGTGAACGGATTCGACTTTACAAAGGCATGCACATTATTACATTATTCAGTGCAGATAATCCTATGATATTTAACTGATTTATTTTGTTAATCAGGCAAGCATAAAATGATACATAGAATTATAATAAGTCGCCATGAACGAAGGCCGTTCGATAAAATTAATTCAAATTACAGAAATGTAACTAATTTTTGTTTACAAATATACATTTTCATTCAAAGAGTACAACCTTGGATTTCATGAAACAATTATTGCTTCTGCAAGCAATTGAAGAGGAGTAGACTCGACAATATTCTGTAGCAATCAACCTATCTAAGCTATTACAGTATGACTTCAGTGTGACGGGGTACTACAGATATTGCCGACAGGATGTGGTTCCCTACACGTTCGGAAAGCACAGCTGTTCGTGTGACTCGAGGTGTTTGTTCGATCCTATGGTAGAATGTTGTTTGGATGTTCTGGAATCTTCCATTTCCTTCCAGACGCCATATTTAGCCACTAGAGGGCCTAGTTATTATTCCATCGACGGTTGTTCCAAATCCGCATGGCCTGATTTAATTCAGTACAGATTGAGGACATATACTCAACCTTGTCTGTGGTGGCAGAGGGCAAAGTGCTTAAAAAATATTTGATTGTTTTCTTTGTAACCAAAATTTTGATATTTTCTCAACACAAAACATATCTCGAAGTAAATGCTTTCCTTGGTCTATATCCTTGCAGTGTGAAGGCGATTTGAACATACGATTTCACGGTACAATATATAGTATCATTGAGATAGCGAACAGACGTGGTTGTGATATTAATTTGTCTACTGATCGTGTAAGCCGGGATGAAACTTGTGTACAACATTCGAATCTTGGACCTTACACTTGGAAATGTAATACCACGGGGTACTAGAGGGAATATGATTTAGATATAGTATGGTCATGTGAACAATCTTCCCTCGTAAACCCACATGAAGCATATAGAAGCATGTTTTGCTTATTTTGTAACCCTTCAGTACAAACGACATTAGAAGCCTTTCAAAATTGTGCGAACGACAAAAGTAGTCAGCATGGAGCGCAAAGTCCCCAGGCATGTCAGGAATTACCAGTGGTGACTAGCAGGTTTCTTATGAAATATGTGTTCTGTAATTATTGCAACACAAAAATGTCTGATATCCCATTGCCACCGAGGATAATGTTTAAAATGTTAACTGCCGTATTCTGGAGAAAATTATTGAGGAACCCAGATATAAAGTCCAATTTTCGAAATCTATTCGGATTAATTACCACCCAAATAGTAAAGAAAGGAAAGGAACTCAACGGCACACACTTATTCGACCCAATGACAGTACGTATAAACGCATTATCGTGAAAGTTGAAAATAATTCTGTGTCTGTTACAATGTAACATAACTGAAAAATTAGTCTGATTACTTGTGGGCAACACCTGAAAATATGTCGCAGATTAAGTAAATAGATTTGCAAAAGGGAGATAACTCTTGGATCTATTTCATTGTGTTAGGAAATCATATTCCAGTTTGAAGTAAATCTAAATTTCAGTAAATCTGGTTAAAACATCAAGAATGCTACATGTATATCTTACATGGTGTATACTTATGATACATACATGTGAGAGAATCAATAAGATTTTCTATGTATGATACAGGTAATATCGATTGTCTAGGCCTGCTCTTGATAAAATGTTACTCAAAGATTTTAGCCTATTTGGATCCTGTGGCCTTGAATAAAGGTCAAAGTCATTCATTTTAACAAACTTAGTAGCCCTTAATCTCAGCGTGACAAATGCCCCAAAACAGGTCTCTAGGCATCTTGGTTATCAACAAGTTGATTAAGGGACACTTCAGTGAGATTAATTCTGTTACATTATCACAAAGCAAAATATGACATAGATATATTGTTCTACGTTCCTTATTAAACATATAAAAAGAAATATTGACGAATTTCACGACATTGTTAAGTTAAGTATTTTGACTTGTCAATAAGTTTAAACATGTACAACATGTACGCTGTACCCATAACCCGAGCCATAGTCACGCACGTTAAACAAATGTAATTACACAACCACTGAGGAGTTGAAATCATTTTTAGACAAGAACAGACATCTTGTAAGGTAAGCACACTACTGTAGGAGCGATTTGAATAGTTCTAGATAATAAATTCTTTACTAAACTGGCAAGGGCCAGGGTTCGGCATACAACATATCAGACCGCTATGTGTTATGGCGGACAGTTAGCAAGTTTGAACATTTCACATACATTTCACTACAGTGGTTTTTTTCTGACATATCACTGTAAAACCATCAAATCTTATTTCTATTAGAACTGGTTTGTTTTTGGAATTTGCGCAAATTTTAATGTACTCTAAGACTGAATTGTCCCTTAAAAGAGTTTAGCCTATTTTTAGCATGTCACGTACATGTAATTATCAGATGACATCATTAGTATGTATCTATGATGTAATAAATACTCAAGGAGTTCACCAATATCAGCACAAATCCTACTTACATTGTTGTCCTGCAATAGATAAATAAACTGATTCTGATATATAAATCATGGAATGATATCAAAGAAGTGGAAATATCATGCATATGACATCACAAGTTTTGTATCCTTACCCTGGAAATATGCATTTACATAAATAATAATGTTAAAGTCTCTGCTCTCCAAATTTCATCAAAAAGAATTCTTTATATACATAAGAAACTGATAATGATAGATAATATCAGCCTGACCGAACAGGCGAACACTCAATCGCTTCCAAATACATACTCTTTTTAAAGAACAAGAAAAGTTAATATGATCCATCGCCGACAGAGCAATACTCATCATTTAAACAGTAATTGATATCTTATCGTGTATAATATATATATATATGTCTAATTAACACAAAAAATAATAAACGATAATTTATTTTGCCTTGGTGTACGGGCAATCAGTACTTAATTCCATATAGGACATGGTACCGCAGAGTTTTTTTTTAAATTTGCAATTAGTTATTTTTCAACATTTTTATCTTGAAGTAAAATGAGAAGCTCAAACTTTTCAATGGTGGTCATGGTGTAAAATAAATGACATTTGTATGTGAAGAAAAATAGTAATTCGTCTGTTCCTGTTTTTGATTGATAAAAAATCTATTTGTCAGCGATGGAACTTCTTTAAATAGTGTTTTTACAGAGAAAATCATGAAACATGTATAACGCTATTGTTATAAGTTTCTATGTGTACAGGGCAATTGATAAATTAACAAAATTAAAATAACTGGACTTCATGCAATATGGATTGTATATTGTATGACCCCGAATAAGTTACAATCGGATGATTAAGTTTTTCTTTCAACAAGAAATCAAATTTTATTTGAATAACATTAAGCTTGCAAATATACTACGAAATTGAGCAAATAAATTAATTACCTCCCCTTTCCCTTCCCACATCCGTCAAAAACTTGTTTTCCATCCCATATTCCGTCTTTGCACATTACAGAGTTAGCTCCCTTCTGGGTAGGTATCAATTGTTAAGTCATTATTTTGTGAGCGCAATTCACGTCGTTTTCTCCAAAAAGTGTGACGTTACGCTCGCAAACATATTACGTTACAATCACTACCTACCCGCAAGGCAGATAACTCTGTAATAAGCAAATACAGAATAAGGTGGCAAAACGCAGAAATGTAGAAAGTGGTAGTTTCTGCTTCTGCTTAGCGCTCTGCATAACGGGAGTGGGACGATCGACTGGTTCGCCCGTTGTCTGTATAATGTGACCGGATTCAGTGTGTTGCTTGGTGTCTTCGGCGGCATATTTCAGTGATATAGCACTATAAAAATGGCAACAGTTTAACTATACAAGAAGACACAATATGAATATACCGCAGTCTCCCAGGACACCCACCTCGCACAACAAACACACAACACACCGCATATATGGGAGGCCGTCCTTACATGACCATAGTTGTTAATAGGACGTTAATAAATCAAACAAACAATCAAAAAAGTAATCAGTGTTTTTAAGAAATGTAACGTTCTTAACTACTGTTGTTGTTTTCTTGTGACTAATTTCACTTCTGACACCATTTGTCGCGATTCCAATAACCACAAATTCACTTAAAGTAATATTTACAATTTATTTACAACACTTCATAATATGTACAGGATGACGAAACACAGTTGATACGAAATAAAACCTATATTCCTAAGTAACTATCCTAAGTCACGATCCCAGCATCTACGCTTATTACACAAAGCTGTTCTCGCTCCGAGCGAAACAAAACTATCACAAAGTACTCATTTAGCCCCACTCCCAGAGTAAGTACTACTATAAAATCCAGTCAGAAAAGCCTAAGTCGCGCTCCCTGCGAAACACTCTTATCCAAAAGCGCACGCAATTAGTCCCAATCCCAGGGTAAGCACTCTTGTAAAATCCTGTCGAAAAGCCCAGGTTCCAGTGCCGAAGCCCTTTTTATACCCCTCATTAATAAGCTCATACATAAACATAACTACAAAATACAAATATAGAATCTACCAGCATCTAAATTAAGGAATCTAAGTAAAGATTTAATGAAATACCCTTAGACTAAATATAAGCTCATCCGAGCATCTAAATTAGGGAATCTAAGTAAAGAATTCATGATTTTTTTCCTATACTAAATATACACTCGAAACATCCAAAATGAAGCTAAATATTCTTTCCAAGCAAAGCTAAATAAAGACTCCAAGTGACCCCTAAAATAATTCTGTGAATTCCCCTAAACTAAATATATACAAAGCCATCTCTCTGAGAAGTAGGTTCCTGTACACACAGCCTCCTTATACACTAGTACCATTCCAAAACTGGACAGAACCGACCAATTTAACACCCTTTAATGAACACTTGACTCGGGTAATAAAATAATATAGACACTATGGAACTAATTTCTTACTCTTACCACCAAATGAATGAATATAATAGGAAATTTCGAATTCATCTCTTTGTCTAGTTTCCGGTTAGTAGCTGCCTATATTTGTACATATACACACTTTAGGCATCAGAAAAAAAGAAATAGTATTAGAAATAGACAATATGAATATTGATTTATTTTCACTATTTGTAACGATATTATTTTCTAATTTTTATTCATAATTATCAATATTATCGAAGTCATAGTCTGCATTAATAGCGGGTCTAGTATGGCAACCTGCAGACACGTTTTCTTATCCGTAAGGCTTAGATTTAAAGTATGGAAAGTGCTTATCTGACTTACATTAAAACAATAATTACGCTATTTCTATGGATTGAAAAGAAATAAACAGAATTCTAACATCAGAAAAAATCATAATGTAATCAACACAATAGAATGGTTCCTTCAATAAAACTTGCAGTGGATGATTACATGTTTAAAAAACAATGTATTTGTTTTTTTCTAATGAGGTTTCAGTCTCCTTAACGTGCCGTTCAACAAATAAATTTGAATGACATATGGCGGCACAGTCAATAGGATTTCAAATTTTATTTGTACAAGTGTATCCATGCAAGGATAGATTTTTTTGTTAATAATATATGATTTGATTTAGCAATTAAGCCTAATAAATCAACCAACTGATCCGTCTGTTTAATTATGCACATGTATATAAAAGGTTTATTTCATAATGATCTAATGTCATTTGAAATCGTCAAATAATAAAGAGAATGGATTATGACGCAAACACCTCATACTGGTAAATAAGGTACAAAATCTGACTAAGCATTAAAATGTATTTCAGGTACAATTTTTAACAATACTCTCCGAGAATAGGTTCCTTAATTGCCTCTGATTTAAATGCACCAATAACAAGATGAACGTGCAATCATATGTACATAAACCATTCATATGGTGAGCATCTGACGGTAGCGTGTGCTTACACTGTAAATTCGGTTAAATTGTACACCGGCATATGCACGCGTGGGGTTCCGCGTCGGGGAAGCACGAAGAGGTAAACAGTAAATAATTCACTCCTTCCACTCTCATCTACTACAATGCGTATTGTCATCAGGAGATAACGACTGGGTTCTATCTCCCCATCAGGATCGGATTGCAGCAGCAAGTCAAGCCGGTATCGTCCGTACATAAAAGGCGAAAGCATTCGAACAGAAGCTCCTGCAGGGTCCTTCTTGTCTGTCTGTGTTTAATGCGTACTGATAATGTGAAGGAGGAAGTCCAACACAGAGCGAATTTTATTTTTCAATTATATATAGATTTCGCAAAAAATATCCCTTTTGTTTGAGGATGGTGATATCCTAGGACCATTAGCTGTTTAGTAAAGGTGAGTACTTCATTTTAACTAAATTTACTTATAAAAATAGCAAATTTAAATTCGGGCTGAACACTCGTCAAAGTTGAAGTCAAACTTCATTTTGACAGATTCGTAAAAAGTTTCAGAGTTAAAGAATTCGTAACGGTAATATCGCATTAAAATTGGAATTTAAGTGTAATTAAAACTTAAGTATGTAAAATTGTATATTAGTTCAATTTCAAAGACTAAAATTTGTTTCCAATGTTCACCTTGATATTTTCGATAAATGATTAATGACTGTTGATATAATATTCGCGTTTCATAGAAAACTTAGAATCTTAAAATAGAAGTAAAGTATAATTAAAACGAGGCGCACGATGCTGTTGAGGTAACCACGGTATGCACACTACATACATTGGTGTTTGAAGAGAAGGAGGGTCGTTTGTGGCTGATAATTATACCCCATACCACACATACGACCTGTAGGGTTTGGCATGTGCTCAATAACTGAGCTTCCCATATAAACAACTAACGACGGCTTGATAGACTACATGCGTCGTTTATTATCTTACAAATTCTTGTGTCGCGTGATTGTTATATCAAGCTTTACAGCTCATTCATGTTATACGGATAGATGCATTGGACGCTATATACTAAACTCTGTCCAAAAAGGAGAACAAATATCTACATGAAATATATTCCAAATATACTTTTATTTTTAATATGAATACATTACATTTGGATTTCCAAAATAAGAAAATAATGTCATTTAAACTGATCACGTACGCTTCCTTATTTGGTTTTTTTTTCCAGTAAAAACCAAGATATACGCATGTATAATCAATTTTGTTGTGAATTGAGCATACATAGCTATATTCTGATTACATTTAACTACATATCAGATCATAGTCTACTACACTATAAAAATAGAAATAAAATTACAATAACGTTTTTTTTTATATTAAACGTAACATTGATCCGCCTACGCAACTACATTGTGTTGTAAAATTAGATTAAGAGCTTAATAGAAGCAGATATTCATTAAAGATGTTCCACCGCTGACAAGTATTTTTTCATATCGAAAACAGGAGCAGACGATTTAGTATTTTTCTTCAGTTACAAAAGTTACTTACTTTACACAATTACCACCATTGGAAAGTTTGAGCTTCTAATCTTACTTCAAGTTAAAATTTAAAAAAAAATAATTAATTGCATCCCGAAAAAAAATGCGTGGCACTATATTCTATATGGAATGAAGTACTGATTGCGCATGCACCAAAGGCAAAATAAATCATTTTATATTATTTTTTTGTGTTAAGTAGACACATATATACACAATTAAACACCAATTATTGTTCAAGTAATGAATGTAATTTATGGTCTGTCGACGGCGGAGCATCTTTTAATCTATTGTATGGAAAGCGGTTAAGTGCCACATGGAGTCTTTATGCCGTAATACTAGCTTACCAATGTCGCTTACAGCTATTACGTAAGAAAGTACTGTTAACATCGATGTAACAACTTAGCTATCTCGATACAACTACTTAACTAGCTCGGTATTACGGATTAGCATATTTTTGTCCAGCATACGTCATTGCCATTGAGTTTTGTGATTTCAATACTTTTGGATTTTTTTTTCGTTGGACTTTAAGAGAAATTGCAAACATAATTGTAAACTTAAGATCAAATGTTTTATTTGCTTAACCGATACCCTGCTCAATTGATGATTATGTTGTGTATAGTGTTGGAACGAATAGATGAAAAATTGGTATTGGTGGTTAATAAGTCATATTTCATCAATGAAATTATGTACACATTATTATATTTGGATTACATGAAACGTCACTTGTGATGAGCTATGATACATGTTAATATATCTCTGGCGACGGTAATAAAATAAAGTTAACGCTAATACAATCAGATAACACTCAGCGTACGGTATACAACACCTAGCTAACATTCAACCAGTAAATAGATAAAGGATATCCCTTGTTTCTTGATGAATACTATTTATATTCCATCGAGCAAGCTGGAAACGTTGATATTTTTCGCGAGTGAAAATCATCAATGTTTCCATCTCACGAGATGAAATATTACTGGTATTCATCACGAAACAAGCAATATTATATATATTACATTTTTCTCGCTTCCATTTACAGAAGACCATCACTACTAGTTCCACCAAAGGTTATTCCGCCATTGTATTTTTACAAAATAAAAAGTTATTTGCCCTTGAGATTATTAAGTCGTATTTTTGTGTGCATTACATCATATTTCTACTCATTAAATTTACCGTAAACCTTATATTTCACTGCGAAAAATGTAATTTTGCTGAAAGATCAACATGAACAACTGTTTAGCTGAAGTTTTGTGGGTCCACAGTTTCAGAAAACTGATTTATTTTAGTCAGTTGGAGCATATAGATATGCTTTTGATAAATAACTAGCATTATGCAAGACGATTAAAAAAAACTGTTTCCTATCAAGAGGCTTAGTCTCTATTACCGACTTACACACCTCTTTTCTGCATAGTATACTAATCAAATAGCATTAGGCGATAAATGACAACCTGGGAATTTTCGTTCATAAATCATTTACCATCGAATAATAATAATCTCAGTCATGTGTTTGTGTAAAAAAATCGTTTCCTTATCAATGGTTTACTGATGCAATATTTAACAAACAATAGTTACTTATAAATGCTGGAAAAGCTATTGCGTGAACAATTAAATTGGAATAATGTTTTGAACATTGAAACCCCTATAAGGCCTAATTAACGAAAAAAAATTGAAGATGTTTCGAATGTTATATAGTAATAACCCCGACTAAAATACAATGGGACGCTAATATGAAACCAGAAGAATCAGTAGTCTATACAATACTGATTGGTTGATCCGTTCTCATGTGTTTAAGCCAAAACTATTTTATCCTATGCAACTCTTTTTATTTAATCAACATTTACAATATGTGTTTTAGTTTTTACTTGCATTTTTCTTATCCTAATCCTAATACTAATACTTGCCTTGTAGTCTGGCCCTAAATGGCCTTAGTTATCGATGGGCCGCAAAACCTAAACAAACAAACAAACAAAGGTAAGCATTCGACACTCGTTCCTCCTCCGCCAACTGTCCCTCCCCTACACGCGTCTATGTACAGTAGGATGTGTATATTTACCAACACAGCAGTGCCCCATCTGGGATGGAGAAACAGCAGGCAGACCAAGTAGGAGGTCGCCTGTCTGACCTAATTCCGCAATTAGCGACCATATTGCTTTGTGGTTAAAATACGATCAAATAACAAACTGCAGAGAAAAGCCGATAACTTACGTATATAGAGCAGGGGTGTCGTGCTCCTACACCGTTATATCTAGCTTCTTATCCACAAGATCTTTTTCCGAAACATTAACAGTGTGTAATATGTACATGTGTGTAACGTAAACCCTTTGTCGACTAGCTACATACGATGTAGAAATATTAAAAATCACTCAATTAATGCACATTAATTGTTTCTATTGTAAATACTGATAGGCAAAAAATTGACTTTTCACTGATTGATTTTTCTAACAAGATATTTCTTTCCGCGGCTTCTAGAAAGCAAAATTTAAGCAACATATATATTTACTGACTAATCTCACATATTTGGAAATATAAGTATGAAAGGTAATTAAAAGTAGTTGAAACATATCTTTCTAATTTTTATCACTTTCCTGCTCAGTTTCGCTCTTAGTTTCACTCTACAGCTAAAACAATATCTTAATAAAAACCTCCCGATTCATACTTTTAATCGCTATCGTGAGTTTTGTGATTTCGTACATATAAGTATCTAACAGTGTATGTATCTTATTTGTGTTTCAGTAAGCCTGACTTCAGTATGCCCGGGGACGTTATATTATGTGTTTGCGGTGGTGGCAGCGGTGCCCATGCCTTGGCTGGACTAGCCGTACAGAAGGGAGTAGAAGTTCGCGTTCTGACTCTCTTCGAAGACGAGGCTAAGAAATGGAATCGTGTACTTCAAAAGGAAGAGTTAACGGTCATCATAAACGAGAATAATCGACCCCCGCGGGAAGTCAAAGCTAAACCCAAAATGGTCACAAAAGATCCCGAGGAAGCCATTCCGGAATGTGACGTGATAATATTTACTGTGCCAGCTTCCGTGCATGAAATCTACTTCAAAGCCATTGCTAAGCATATAGGCAAACGGACACTGATAGTTGGACTTCCAGGTCAGGCAGGTTTCGAATTCCAATGTCGAGACATTTTAGGCGAGAAGGCTTCTTTGATTTCAATAATGTCGTTTGAAACTTTGCCCTGGGAATGTCGATTGAGAGAATTCGGTAAACATGTGGAAATTATGGGAACTAAAATGTATCTTAGCGGTTCGTTGATACGAGGGAAGTCAGTAACCAAACCACCTCTGATGACCTTGCAGAAGTTTCTTGGAGCTCAGCCCATGTTGAGACAGTCTAAACATTTTCTTGAGACAATCATTATGTGTTACTCATTTGTTCACCCGGTTATTTTCTATGGAAAGTGGAAAGACTGGGACGGAAAAGCAGTCACCGAAGCTCCACTATTTTATCATGGAATCGACGAAGCCACTGCCGAGTTATTACAAAAATGTAGCGATGAGTGTATGGCCGTTGCCGCTGCTATACTCGAAGCGGCGCCAACCAAAGCCAACCTTAGCGACGTCAAAGATATCCATCACTGGTATATGGAAAACTACAAAAACGAAATAACCGAAGCTGACAACCTTTTCCATTCCATCACCACGAACAAGGCATACGAAGGCCTGACACATCCTATGACGGAATCAAGCGTCGGAGTGGCACCCGACTTCAGCAGTAAATATCTAACCGAGGACATCCCCATGGGGATGGTGGTGTTCCGGGGTCTCGCGGAAGTTATGGAAGTCCCAGTTCCGTACACTGATATGGTTATTGAGTGGTGCCAGGAAAAGATGGGCAAGGAGTACCTTGTCGGAGGAAAACTCACCGGGAAAGATATCCAGTCCACTCGGTGTCCACAACGATACGGGTTCACAACACTCGACGCTATTCTAACGGGAGAAAAATCAACATAAGATATATCCTATATTAGGTGAAAATCTACGTTGACAATTTTCTGAACCTATTTTAATGTATGTGGTTACATAAATGGTAATTCTAGAGCTAGGCACTATACAGACATTTGCAGGTCTACTACCATTCATAATATATGTTATATGCAAATGAGTAATGTAACAATGTTTCAACTTGTATTGAGTAAACCAGATGCAGAAGTAATTGTTCTTGTTAATGGCTAGTGGATTTTTACCTTATTGAAGTGTGAAATAGACTAAGTGGAAAAACAAGTATTTACGGGATATAATAGGAGATTTTATAAATGGTGATTGACGCTTTTAAACAAACGAAATTGCAATGTCTGAAGATATTTATTTCACTTTTTGTCGATATGTATAGTATTGTTTTATCCTTTCTATTTTGACGACCAACTCTTTAATTAACCACGAATGTAAATAGCTTCACTTGTGACGTGAAATGCTTCTGAGTGTGACCTCAGCATGTGAACATCTTTGTATCACGAATCAATTAAAATCATAAAATCAAATAGTCTCCTTTTACACAGAATTTCATCACAATTGAAAATTTCCTTATGGACTACCATCTTCCAAACGTTGCTTTTAAATTCTTAAAACAAAATTGCTCCAAATCACTCTCTATCCATTACGTAATGGTTTCATATATGCCTAAAATCCTCAATAACTTCACACAAAACAAAATGGTATCAAACTCCAATGGTATACTGACATTATGTTTTTACTAAAATTGATTAAGATTCTTTCACCAAAAACGGACATCAAACCAGGCACTTGCATATCATTATAATAATAATAACTAGTTTGATACAGCAATACGTTTTTAGTTTGCGAAATATAATTAAAACAGCGACCATTGTCTTGTTACAGAGGTGGTCACGTCCTTTAACCCCTTTTATGTCATCCATTCTACTTAATCAGCGATTCATTGATGAACATGATTGTAAAGAACATGCAATGTAATGATTTCAAAAATGATATGTCCTCTTCGTATAATTGGGACATTTCCTGTCGAGATAACAAACTTGAACTACTAAATATTAACCATCTATTTGTTAACTTTACAACATTTGACGCAATATTAGTGCAGACAACATTTTACATGTGACGTGGTGTTCGGAACCAATTCAGAGGATATTTTACATAGTATGTCAATGTTATATAAAATACTGTGGTGTTAGACTCGAGCATTCCCTAACGCTTTACTGTATTGTAACAAGTTTACGTGTATTTTGGAGACAATTTTAAATGGTTTATTAAAGAAAACAGTGTGATAATCAATTATGTGTCTAACTTGTGCTTTTTTGCATGGTTCTAAATGACCCTGGCTGTCGATGGACCGTTTAACATAAACAAATAAAAACGTCTTTTGTACAGGAATATTATACATTTTCCCTAACTTCTATATAATGCTTTCATATTGGGAAATTTAACATTAGAGTCACAATGCACTCAGGCCAATTCTTTTACATAACCAAGAAGCAAAATATGGCATGGCATAAATGCATGTTCGTCATTTCTTATGAAACATATAACATAAAATAAAGACAAAGGTGGGGTTGCAAAATCCTCCCACGTGCCGAATGGTCTAGGTACATAACTACTTTTTATGTGCTGTTTATTTATTTTGTATGTTTTAAAAAGGCATAAAGGGCCTGAAATGATGTTTTCTAAAATTACTTTGGGTATATGGCAAGGGGACCCCTTGTGTCCATCTTTTGAACATAATTTTCATATTTTAATTATTTTTGTTAATAAAAGATACTTCATTCTTTACTAAATATCCATTTATAATAATATTTACGAATTATTTTTTTACGACAAATTGATTTTGAAGCAAAAAGACCTCAATTTTTGTCAGGATAAAAATTGAGGATATTGGGTTTGCTCGAAATATTTGGCATGTTATCGATTTTGTCCACACTTTTAAACCATTTTAAAAACACGCTATAGGTATAATCTTATAAAAGATACTTTTTCAAAAAAGCTGAAATCCGGGAAAATAGCATTTTATAGGCTGAAATGTAGCAAGGGGAATTTTCTAAACAAAACAATATTTGCCCTAGTTGACCATAAATTTAAAATTGATCATAGACACCATAATAAAACAACAGTTAGTGATAGAATTTTTTGTTAACTAACATATGTACTCTAACATTATTACATTTCTATTCATGCATCTTCCCTAACAGTACAAAAAAAATCCTAACAACTAGAAATTCACCTGCAAAAAATAGAAACTTTTTCAGAAACACATATACATAGAGATCGGAAACTCGATAAATATATATTAAATTTCCGTTCCAAAATTGTGCACAAATCATATGAAAATTACAGTTTCTTATCAAAGTTATTCTCGTGTATTTCAATAGGATTAATATCTAAAAAAAATCAGCACAAACAGAGGTACATTTTTCGTTTGTAAAAATAATCGAAATGCCAATTTCTCTTATATATTTCTGCTTTCATGTAAAACAAAGAAATTCTACAATAAAAGAAAATGAAAATTACCTGCAAAAAATTGAAACTTTCCTGTAAAATAAAAGAAATTCACCTGCAAAAAATTGAAACTTTTTCAGAAACATATATACATAGAGATCGGAAACTCGATCTGTGTCTTTGCTTACGGCAAATCGACATTCGGTAACTTGGCATTTCCCATTGGCTTAATACTGTTACAGATGTAAATCTTTGAGACATGATATTACGGTTTGACATGGCCAATTTTCCTCAATAAAACATTTAATAGGATTTTGAAAGTATTAAAGTAAGCAATTTACCTGCTTTCTTAAATCAGTAGTTTTAGTAGTATAAGTTGGAATATTTTAATTTTTCGTTCCAAATTTGTGCTCAAATCATATGAAAATTACAGTTTCTTATCAAAGTTATTTTCGTGTATTTCAATAGGATTAATATCTAAGAAAACTCAGCACATACAGAGGTACATTTTTCGTTTGTGAAAATAATCGAATTGCCAATTTCTCTTATATGTTTCTGCTTTCCTGTAAAGCAAAAGAAATTCTTCAATGAAAGAAAATGAAAATTACCTGCAAAAAATTGAAACTTTCCTGTAAAATAAAAGAAATTCACCTGCAAAAAATTGAAACTTTTTCAGAAACATATATACATAGAGATCGGAAACTCGATCTGTGGTCTTTGCTTACGGCAAATCGACATTCGGTAACTTGGCATTTCCCATTGGCTTAATACTGTTACAGATGTAAATCTTTGAGACATGATATTACGGTTTGACATGGCCAATTTTCCTCAATAAAACATTTAATAGGATTTTGAAAGTATTAAAGTAAGCAATTTACCTGCTTTCTTAAATCAGTAGTTTTAGTAGTATAAGTTGGAATATTTTAATTTTTCGTTCCAAATTTGTGCTCAAATCATATGAAAATTACAGTTTCTTATCAAAGTTATTTTCGTGTATTTCAATAGGATTAATATCTAAGAAAACTCAGCACATACAGAGGTACATTTTTCGTTTGTGAAAATAATCGAATTGCCAATTTCTCTTATATGTTTCTGCTTTCCTGTAAAGCAAAAGAAATTCTACAATGAAAGGAAAAGAAACTCACCTGCAAAAAATAGAAACTTTCCTGTAAAACAAAAGAAATCCATCTGCAAAAAAATAGAATCTTTCCTGTAAAAACAAAAGAAATACTACAATAAAAGAAAAATACCTACAAGAAATAGAAAATTTCCTGAAAAGAAAAAAACTATAACCCAAATTGGTTCTCAACCAAATTAATGGCGCCTACATGAGCAGAGATACCAATCTAGTGGTCATAATGTCGGTACTGCTCCTTGCTGTCGTTGTGATTATAGTCGTTGAAAGGTCGATAAGGTACCGGCATCCTGTGAGAATAGTATGGTCCCGTCGGTGGCAGACTCGTGTTGTAAATTGGAGCTGGTCGCCTCGGCGCAGGTGTTGGTGCTGACTCTACAGGAGTAGTATCTACAACGGGAGCAGGTCCAGACGCGACCCCTGGAATAAAACCCCAATCCTCACAGGGAACCCGATGGACGGTTCGTGTCCTGTCCGTCCGGCGCAGCAGTTCGTTGATTCTAGGAACGATGCCATCCTTCCATGCATCATGAGATGCGACGCTGGGAAACATCTGGGTAACGTAGCGTTGGATGACTGCCTTTCGCGTCGGATCCAGTTCCTGTTTTCCAAGGCGCCCACCGCCATACCAGTTGTATAGATGACGTAAAGCAGTCGGCCCGAAGAGCTCCGGACACAGCTTCTTGGTCAGATGTGCAGCAAAATTACCGGCGTTGCACGACATTCGCCGCATATCCAGGAGTACCTCCATTGGTATGGTGTATTGCTCAGGAACATCCACGTCATCTACAACGAAATGAGTATCAGGCGATCTCACTGGGGTGTTTGCTGAAGCCACCACTAACCCATCTACTTTCGCCTCCATCCTGGCAATGTCACGACTAGATTCTGCTAACCGTTAATTTGTTGTATCGACCTTCTTCGATAGCACGTCGACAGCTCGGTGAAGATTGGAAACCTGTTGGGAAAGAGCATTTAGATATGACAGCACGCTGCTCGGGATACCCTGTCTTAAATGAGATGGTATTGCTGGAGTGTCGATGCTGCACTGTTCTGGTCGTCTCTCACAGGAAGAAAGTGGTTGTGATGGTCGGCATGGACTGGGCATTGGTGCTGGTGATCGTCGTCGATGTTGTAATGGTAGTTGCTAGCGTCGAGGTTGGCACATCATTGTCGTCGGAATCGAACTCAGGGGGGGGGGGGGGGGGGGGGGGGGGCAACCACATCAACAACTGTCGATAAGGGCTTTCCGGTCTTGTTCTGGTTAATGGAACACATTAACAAAATAAACATTGTGGTCCTGACAGTTCATTTCAGTATATATCTGTTAAATCTTGTGTTTTAGTAAATCGAAACTGTTCAATTTTTTTCTCTAATAATGTAGGTTTATTGCAAGGGGAAATTTTGTCCTCTCTGCTTTTTTCTTTGTTTATAGACGATTTTGATAATAGCTTTATTGAAAATGGTGCTCCTAGTTACGAGTGTCGAGAATTAAGTTGACGATCTGATATTGTTTTCTGAATCGGTTGAAGGGTTGCAAGGTCTTTTAAACAGTTTGAATACAGATGCAGATAAATGGAAACTATATGATCGAATATACTGTCGTGTAGAACGCACTTATCCTGGATATATATTGCATTCATATTGCACTTTATGCACTACTATTTTGCAATATCGGTATTGCATGCGACGTTTAATTATGTTCTTAATTTTAATTGTCCGACTCATAATTAAGACTTGCATATATCAAGACATTTTTTTGGCCCACAACAGCTACACATTATTGAACTTTTAATGCACTTGTACATGTATATCTTAGTATAATAGTGAAAACTAGGGCTTCGTTAATAACATAATTTGAATATTTTAAATGTAGAATTTCGTCGGTATCCCTTAACATTTTTCCTTCTGATTTTAATTCGGTTTGCTGAACCTTTGTATTACTACTTTTGCGTTTGTAAAGCGGCCAAAACAAGTTCCGGTCTAACTCAATTGAGGTATCAATTTCAGTAAATTGAGATTTCATATACAATTCAAAACACTTACGCAATGTACGTCTAAATTTTCTTTTACAATTTTATTATCAGCGAATGATCGACACTCTCTACGTTTTCCGGATTGTATCCAGGTATGCCGTTTTTGCAGGATTTCATTATGTAGCAATGTTAGAGTTTCATCCCAATAAGGTTTTAAGTACTTTTTATAAACTTTTCTCTGTATATAACTATTTGCGGCTTGATTTAAGACCGCACATATATCATCATAATAATGACCTATTTTTTGAGGGTTTATATTTTCTCCCGGTACCTTCATGCAATCCAGTAAATGTTTGACATAACGTTCATAATTGCGTATTGAACCATCTTTTAAGCTTTTCTCCATTTATATCTGTTACAGTTCAATGAACTTTGTTTGGATACAATTTTAGGTAAACGTATTTAGCAGATGATGGGATGATGTTCAGACAAATTACTGTTATCGTCTAAAACCTTACAATATCGAATTTAATCTATAACATTTGATTCTATTAATATATGATCAATTGCCGTGGAATTTCCTGTTTCAGGATGAAACGTACACACTGGACCACTGCATTCAGTCCTAACATTTGCTGAAATCAAGTTGACTCTATCTAAAAAATTCTGAAAAACTCTGAACGATTGTTATCTGTAAAGTCGTATCGTTCACCACGGACTTTTACATTTAAATCGCCTATTATAAAGACTTTGCCTTTTTCGGAGTATACATTATACAAAGATTCTAAAATATCAATGTAATCGAGAAAAACATCTATAGGTCTTGACGACGCTGGCATGTATACTGAAAACCTGTATGAATATTCTCCATTTGGTGATTGTAATTCTAGACCAACAGTTCTAGGACTATCAATTGTAATTTCTTGTACATTAAGACAAGATTTATATAATACACACACACCACCTCTTATATTACACTTGTAACGGAATGGGTCTCATTCATGAACTGGTTTAGCAATACACTTATACCCGGTATCATTAAAACTATCAAAAAATGACATATGTTATTCCCTTATCCAGTGCTCCGAAAGTCCGCAAACATCAATGTCGTAGGTACTGAGACAATCCAGAAGATAAGATGTACTAGCCATGATCCCCTCACAGTTCCAGCACATAACATTACATGTAACTTGATCATTTTTAATCATTGTGCTCATTCCAGAAAACCTGTCGAGGTAGCCATGGTCTTGCATGTATTCCGGATGGCCAGAAATTTGGATCGTCGATGACGTCGGTACCATCATCTAAGACATTCAGCTGCGCTGAAGCAGTGCTTTTAAAGCGTTTTTCGAAGTAGCGGAGAAATGTAACTTTGACTCCATTGTCTTCCAAGAAGTCTCTCATTGCACTTTCAGAGGCAATGTACTTGTTTATTCCGTGAATATAATACCTCTTAACACGTTTATGTTTGGCTGGAACAAATTCTATGAATCTGTCACTCAGTTTCTTGGAAGACTGTGTAGCTGGATGGCACACAGACGAAGGGCAATGCACTTTTATTTGGGCGAAGTCAGCACACGTATTTTCGTCTTTGTGTTTGCCAGACGGTTGACGATCTCAACTCTCATTGGTAGATCAACTTGTTTCGTGACCGATGTTGCTGTCCCGTTTCGTCGATTCAGTGTGGTGTCATTGGCTGCTGTGCTGGATGAAGGGTCTTTGATTGTCACGTGAGGATATGCTCATCCCTTTCTTTCACTAGTTTTTGCACGGTCTTCTGTAGTGTTTTTATATCATTATCATGGTTTGTAATATCACTTTTCATAGAAGTTATTTCATGTCTATGTTTACATTTCATGTCATTCATTTCCACCTGAACCTTCACAAGAATTTCTCTCCAACATTGAATTCCTCCAGAGTCATTAGTAGAATTGTTACATTTGGCCTGCATGTTTTCCGATCGCCTTCGTGATGGGATCACGTCACTGAGTTCTTCAGTGTACTCACCGAAGGTAGCCCTAAATAGGACGAATATGTCACGAGCTAGCTTTAGTTCTACAGATTTTGCGGTCGAAGAACGGGGTTCGAGGCGTTTGCGCAAGTACCCCTCTTTGAGAGGAAAATCGTCACGTGTTTTCGCAATTCTTACCTTGAGAACTATTTTTTAGAATTCCACGTAATTCCCGCGTATATTTAAATTTAGTATTACGTATTACACCTACCAATTTATTTCTTACTCATGTATACTTATCAAGTTAGGACAGCCCGAATGTTTTTCTAATCTAAATAATCTTTTTCTCTTTCTTATTAATTTACGGATTTCATATTTGAAATATATCCCATAGCAGTATTTCTCAAGATATCGGTAAAGCCTTCGACAGAAGCATCAATGTTGTAATTAATTATCATAGTATCCTAATCAACATTAAAAAAATTCTCTGCAAATATAATAATTACCTTGATCGTACAAGCAACTAATGATTTTTAAGGTGCATTGACGTTAAGGATGCAGAAAACAGGACAATGATACCTCAAGGTTTGATCGAGAAAACTTCCAATATACATGACATCGAAATATCACTGGCTGTACTAAACGAATAAGAGGATTCGGACGAGATATCGGAATCGACAAAGGTATCATGAGGCCCTAGATTTACCTCCACATTTCCGGATATTATCAATATGATGTGGATAATGCATAAGGTAATCATATTATGAATACAATCAGAAGAGTTAGCAGGTCCACTAGTACAAGGTATAGAGGTAGAATCGGAAAATGATTTATTACATACATGGAAACATACAAGTTGTGTTCTATTGACTAAACCTATCCGAGCACGGTATAAAGACAATGAAATAGGCATGATGTTACATCAGGACTGGCAATACAGAAACAATACACAGTGTGCTCGGACAGCAAACATCGGGTAAGATTGTATAATTACTGCGTATATTATCACATACTTAAAAGAGTTGGGAAGAGAGATAGGGGAAAACGTAGCGATAAGATAAGATAGATTGAAAGATTGGACTAAAAAGTTAGGAGAAAGGTGAGATGATATGATAGAAGAAAGCAAAGTGCATAAAGGTGCTTCATATATATGTAGGGTAGAAATGCTTTGAATATAAATTTCCTCAAGTTACATATAAATATATATTACACAATACAAAGTATGAAATATTTTAGACAGCCCGTACTTGGCTAAATGAATCTTATTACATATACGGTACAATATCACAAAGATAATAACTTTTACATGTACGGTACAATATCACAAAGATAAAACTTTTACATGTACGGTACAATACCACACAAATAATAACTTTTACATATATGTTCAATGACCAGTAAATATTACACAGACAATAACTTTTACATGTACGTTCAATGAGCAGCAAATACCACAAAGACAATAGCTTTTGCATATACGAAACAATGACCAGTTAATATATATACAATACGTTTTAGGGAGGCTGAAGTTGGTTCCGAGTTCCGATTTCCGTTTAAGCTAAACGGAACTCGGAACCAGTTTCGAGTTCCGTTTAAGGATTTTGTTTTTTAAAATAAAATTTAAAAAATTCAGTTTATGTAATTTGAACATATTACAAATGTTCTCTGTTGTGTTTTGTCATGGATAATTTGTAATAGAGCTAGTTTAAATACTTTTTCAAATAACATCTATTTCCGTTTAAGTAAAACGGAACTCGGAAAGTTCCGAGTTCCGTTTAAGGAAATTCTCTATCATTTTAGATAAATTCATTCTATATGCCTAAGACATATGAGAAATGTTGCCTGTTGTTTTTTTTATTCGAATAATATTGGTAAATCCATTTTAATTTAGTTTTCGATCAACTCCTATTTCCGAGTTCCGTTTAAGGAAATTCTCTATCATTTAAGAAAAAAGTTGTCAATGTGCTTTGGATATATAAGAAAGGTTGCCTGTTGGCTTTTTTAATGGATTAATATGTGTTAATACACTTTAATTTAGTTTTCGATCAACTCCCATTTCCGAGTTCGGTTGAAGGAAGTTCTCTATCATTTAAGATAAAAGCAGTCAATGTGCTTTGGACATAATAGAATGTTGCCTGTTGGATTTTTTAATGGATTAATATTGGTAAATCCACTTTAATTTAGTTTTCGATCAACTCCCACTTCCGTTCCGTTTTACTTAAATGGAACTCGGAAATAGGAGTTGATCAAAAACTAAATTAAAGTGAATTCATCACTTGTAACCCATGAAAAAAGACAACAGGCAACATTTCTCAAATGTCTTAGGCATATAGAATGATTTTATCTAAAATGATCAAAAAATACCTTAAACGGAACTCGGAACTGGTTCCGAGTTCCGTTTTACTTAAACGGAACTTGGAAATGTGAGTTGATCAAAAACTAAATTAAAGTGGATTTACCAATATAAATCCATTTAAAAAGCCAACAGGCAACATTTCTAATATGTCCAAAGCACATTGACTGTTTTCATCTAAAATGATAGAGAATTTCCTTAACCGGAACTCGGAGCTGGTTCCGAGTTCCGTTTTACATAAACGGAAATAGATGTTATTTGAAAACGTATTTAAACTAGCTCTATCAAAAATTATCCATGACAAAACACAACAGAGAACATTTGTAATATGTTCAAATTACATAAACTGAATTTTTTAAATTCTATTTTAAAAAACAAAATCGTTAAACGGAACTCGGAACTCGGAACCAACTTCAGCCTCCCCCATCGGATGATGGCGGGCGATGGGCTAAATATTGATATGGTTGCTTGCTTATACTACAATTATATATAATTAACGATGACTATTCATTATACTCTTCAATGTACGTAAAATATTTCATACACGAATATGTACGCTTGAGTGTATTATGTAAATACTGTACTATCAATTACCCTGTCTTCCATGTATATTTTGTATGTATTGACCTCTTGTGGCACACAAAGGTGTGCCCAGAGTGTATAATAAAATCTGAAATCTATATTAAGTCGTTTGAATGAAGAGTTTGTGAACGGCGCATGACGATAGACAAAGCATAATGACTAGAGGTCACTCCTGGTCCTTTGGTTCAGATGACCTACAAATGCCGTTTCCTGATTATTGCAGAATTATTAGAATATTTATATAATTTACCATATATTACTTGTTGCTGTTGTGAGACTGGTGCATTGCGGTAGAAGGTACACTTTGGGCGTTGTTACCTTTGTGTTGTATGCGTCAGATTTGTGTGTAATGGTCCGTTCCTATCAAGACTGGACATTTTAATGTGTAATCTGTATAAGATCTGATGATTTGGCTTTTTATGCGTGGAACTTTAATAAAATACATCTTTCTCACCAGTTCAAGCTGAAAGGGTTGTTGTCCTGTAATATTTACATTCATGGTAAAAAAATAAAACAAGTTATTGCTTAAATTTCATTAATATAAGTATAGGCAATATGCTAGTATGTATATGAATGATATATCTTATCACATACAACACTAGCTGCAAAATTGTAGCTCAAAAGACTTTTAGATAGAAAACGATGTCGTCTTTAGAGCTACAATTGGTGCCTATTACTGCTAATGGAGCAAATAAATGATTATGCAAACCATTATAAAACGTTTGTTGGCATTTTATCGTACTTGTTTGATATCGCCAACCTACTAGGCAATAAAACTGAACCACATAAAATATCAAATTCTCATCGAGGCATCATTTTTTTTTACATAATACATATGGAGGTCTTTCTGAAGGGTATTTATACGGCAAGTCCACAAATTGTGAATTTGACGTCTTGTGAGCGGTACGGTAGATATTTGGAATGGTAGTTATGAATGTTTTGGACAAAAATAATATATAAATGCATGTATACGCATAAAATAATTGGAAACCTACAAAAAAGTATTGAAAACTGTGCCCGAGTGATTTTCGGAGGCAGTGCTCCACTACGACACATGGGGACCAATTCGTACCCGGCCGAAAGGTATAGATAGTAGGCCGGGTACGTATATTCGTTCTAATACAACACAGAACCCCGCACCGGGCCCAAATAGCTACCTGATACATGCAATTAAACTTCATACTATCAGACTCTATATCCATATTATGTTCAAATAGTCTTTGTCAACATCAATTGTTTAGGGAAATGAAATACCCAATAATATGCTACAGGCCCAATATCAGGTCTCTGGGACTCTTAGTAATTGACAAGAAGTCATTTGAAGATTTTACCCATTACGATCCTGGTGACCTTGAAAGTTCAAGGGTCATTTACTAGAACAAACTTGGTAACCCTTCATGCCAGCATACTACAGCAAAAATGTGAATACCCTGTGTCTTTCAGTTTTTGGGAAGAGGTTGTTGAAACAACTTAGCTTGTCGTAGGTCCAATATTAGATCTTTCGGCGTTTTACATGTACATTGTACGTGTGTATCTAGGTATTGTCAATACATTGAAAAATTGATTAAGATTAAAGTCGTCATTTTGAGTAAACTTAGTAGCCCTTCATTCCGTCCTGCTACAGGCTTAGTATTAGATCTCTTGGCCTAACGGTGATTGACGTTATTTAAAGATGCTCCACCGCCGACAGTGCATAAATGACATTCATCATTTGAACAAGTTAATTAGTGTTTAATCGCGTATATATATGCCTAATTAACACAAAAATAATTTGTCTTGCCTTTGGTGTTGCATGCGCAATAAGTACTTCATTCTATATAGGATATAGTGCCACGAATTTTTTCGGGATGCAATTATTGATTTTTCATATTTTTAACTTGAAGTAAAATTAGAAGCTCAAACTTTTCAATGGTAGTAATGATGTAAAGTAATTTTTGTAACTGAAGGAAACACAGGGGGCCAACTCAATGAAAATGGATATTGTCATACATTTTTTTGTATTTGGTGGATGGGCTGATGAGTATATATGACAGTCATGTGATTTTTTTTTCCAAAAATACCAAATTTGAAAAATTATTAAAAAATCGGGATATTTACTTTATAGTAAATATCCCGATTTTTTAATAATTTTTCAAATCTGGTATTTTTGGAAAAAAAATCACATGATTGTCATACGTACTCATCAGTCCATCCATCAAATACAAAAATGAATGACAACATTCATTTTCCTTGAGTTGGCCCTCTGTGGTTTTTGGAAGTGAAAAATACCATTTGTCAGCGGTGTAGCATCTTTAAAGCTATATTCTTTTGAGCTCAGATAACCTTCAGTTAAGATCAAAATCATTTTTAATTAAACTAATTAGTATTCCTTCATCCTAGCTTTCTACTGGACTAATAATACAACTGAAACTACAGGCCTAATACTCGCTCTAGTCCTTCATCCTGGCATGCTATAACTACAGACCTAATATCAGCTCTAGTCCTTCATCCTGGCATGCTATAACTACAGACCTTACATCAGCTCTAGTCCTTCATCCTGGCATGCTATAACTACAGACCTAACATCAGCTCTAGTCCTTCATCCTGGCATGCTATAACTACAGACCTAATATCAGCTCTAGTCCTTCATCCTGGCATGCAATAACTACAGACCTAACATCAGCTCTAGTCCTTCATCCTGGCATGCTATAACTACAGACCTAACATCAGCTCTAATTCTTCATCCTGGCATGCTATAACTACAGACCTAACATCAGCTCTAGTCCTTCATCCTGGCATGCTATAACTACAGACCTAACATCAGCTCTAGTCCTTCATCCTGTCAAGCTATAACTACAGACCTAACATCAGCTCTAATTCTTCATCCTGGCATGCTATAACTACAGACCTAACATCAGCTCTAGTCCTTCATCCTGGCATGCTATAACTACAGGCCTAACATCAGCTCTAATTCTTCATCCTGGCATGCTATAACTACAGACCTAACATCAGCTCTAGTCCTTCATCCTGGCATGCTATAACTACAGACCTAACATCAGCTCTAGTCCTTCATCCTGGCATGCTATAACTACAGACCTAACATCAGCTCTAAAATATAATAAGTCCTTCATCTGGCATGCTATAACTACAGACCTAACATCAGCTCTAGTCCTTCATCCTGGCATGCTATAACTACAGACCTAACATCAACTCTAGTCCTTCATCCTGGAATGCTATAACTACAGACCTAACATCAACTCTAGTCATTCATCCTGGCATGCTATAAATACAGACCTAACATCAGCTCTAGTCCTTCATCCTGGCATGCTATAACTACAGACCTAACACCAGCTCTAGTCCTTCATCCTGGCATGTTATAACTACAGACCTACCATTAGCTCTAGTCCTTCATCCTGGCATGCTATAACTACAGACCTAACACCAGCTTCAGTCCTACATCCTGGCATGCTATAACTACAGACCTAACATCAGCTCTAGTCCTTCATCCTGGCATGCTATAACTACAGACCTAACATTAGCTCTAGTCCTTCATCCTGGCATGCTATAACTACAGACCTAACATCAGCTCTAGTCCTTCATTCTGGCATGCTATAACTACGGACCTAACATCAGCTCTAGTCCTTCATCCTGGCATGCTATAACTACAGACCTAACACCAGCTTCAGTCCTACATCCTGGCATGCTTTAACTACAGACTTAACATCAGCTCTTGTCCTTCATCCTTGCATGCTATAACTACAGACCTAACATCAGCTCTAGTCCTTCATCCTGGCATGCTATAACTACAAACTTAACATCAGCTCTAAACCTTCATCCTGGCATGCTATAACTACAGACCTAACATCAGCTCTAGTCCTTCATCCTGGCATGATACATAATAACTACAGACCTAACATCAGCTCTAGTCCTTCATCCTGGCATGCTATAACTACAGACCTAACATCAGCTTTAGTCCTTCATCCTGGCATGCTATAACTACAGACCTAACATCAGCTCTAGTCCTTCATCCTGGCATGCTATAACTACAGACCTAACATTAGCTCTATTCCTTCATTCTGGCATGCTATAACTACAGACCTAACATCAGCTCTAGTCCGTCATCCTGGCATGCTATAACTACAGACCTAACATCAACTCTAGTCCGTCATCCTGGCATGGTATAACTACAGACCTAACACCAGCTCTAGTCCTTCATCCTGGCATGCTATAACTACAGACCTAACATTAGCTCTAGTCCTTCATCCTGGCATGCTATAACTACAGACCTAACACCAGCTTCAGTCCTACATCCTGGCATGCCATAACTACAGACCTAACATCAGCTCTAGTCCTTCATCCTGGCATGCTATAACTACAGACCTAACATCAGCTCTAGTCCTTCATCCTGGCATGCTATAACTACAGACCTAACATCAGCTCTAGTCCTTCATCCTGGCATGCTATAACTACAGACCTAACATCAGCTCTAGTCCTTCATCCTGGCATGCTATAACTACAGACCTAACATCAACTCTAGTCCTTCATCCTGGCATGCTATAACTACAGACCTAACACCAGATTCAGTCCTACATCCTGGCATGCTTTAACTACAGACCTAACATCAGCTCTTGTCCTTCATCCTGGCATGCTATAACTACAGACCTAACATCAGCTTTAGTCCTTCATCCTAGCATGCTATAACTACAGACCTAACATCAGCTCTAGTCCGTCATCCTGGCATGCTATAACTACAGACCTAACATCAGCTTTAGTCCTTATTCTGGCATGCTTTAACTACAGGCCTAACATCAGCTCTAATTCTTCATCCTGGCATGCTATAACTACAGACCTAACATCAGCTCTAGTCTTTCATCCTAGCATGCTATAACTGCAGACCTAACATCAGCTCTAGTCCTTCATCCTGGCATGCTATAACTACAGACCTAACATCAGCTCTAGTCCTTCATTCTGGCATGCTATAACTACAGACCTAACATCAGCTTTAGTCCTTCATCCTGGCATGGTATAACTACAGACCTAACATCAGTTCTAGTTCTTCATCCTGACATGCTATTACTACAGACCTATATCAGCTCTAGTCCTTCATCCTGGCATGCTACAATTACAGGTCAAATTAGCTCTCTATATATAATATGTCTACTGGTAATACTTATTTTAATGACAAAATGCACATGTCCTTAAAATAATATAGAGAACACAATGTACAACTTCTGTGACCTTAAATAAAGGTAAAGGACAGTGATTTCAACAAACTTGATTTCACATTTCCTTGCATACTACAGATCCAATGTATACACAAGTTCTCTGGACCTCTTAGTTACATATATTCAGTGGTTTAGGATTCCAGGTACAAATGCACTGGTACACTTAACAAAGATGTTACTTGTTAAAAAAACATGTTTTATTTACAGCATTTAACTTAAAGAACCATATAAATAATATATCCTACCAATTGTATACAAATCATGTTGTGTTATCATCTAACATCATTGTCATTTGTAAGAAATACTCAATAAAAACACAGTAAAAGGCTAGTTCTCCTAACTGACCAGCATTTGGAATTTTATCACCTCAATCTATTTCGGAGAAAAGTTTTAATATTTGACTAGGATTTTCAATCCAATTTCAGTTTCATTTCTTCCTGTAAGTATAAGGTGTAGTTCAGTCCTTTTTTGGGTGGAAGAAATTGTCTATTTTTCTAGTCAAATCCATCACAGAATTGATGATAGTGTTGCCCTGTACATCAAAAGCTACATTCACTTGTGTTGCTGTCTCACTGCAAAAAAAAAACAAAACAAAAAATCTTATAGTACATTGTATTTGAATAATATATTTATATATATTCCATATTTAGATATTACAGAGTTATCCACATTGCAGGTGGTTATTGATTGTGACGTCATCTGTTTGCAAGCATAAAATCATACTTATAAGAGAATATGGCTGTAGTTAACGTTTCACTCACAAAATACTGATGTCACAATGGGATACCTACCCGCAAGGGAGGTAATTCTGTAATATGCAAAAAGAGAATATATAAATGTTTTTGCTTACTTTTGTTGGATATGAATCAATAATTAAATCAGAACTTGCTTTAAAATCAAGCATTGCACTAGTTGGCAGAGGACCATTACCTGTACATGTTTAATCAACATTAAGATGTTATTTAAAATGAATAATGATAATCTTGAAAAGAAAATACAATGATGAAATTAAAAATGCATAATTACCTGCCACGTATCTTCATTTTCTGGAGAAAAAAAAAATCAAAATTGATTATTAAAAAATATCTGTAAAATAGAAATGCTTCTATCTTCAATATTTGATTGGAATGGTAAGAAGTCAGAGGATGAAAATGGATACATAATATGACTCTCTTTCTCTTTCCATTCTTTATTTCAAATTTCACAACAGGGCATAAAAAGGACAAAGAATTGAGAATTGTTTTTCTTGCAGAAATTGCGAGTATTTAAATCAGATATATCACTAATTGATGTATGGAATGGAAATTCATAATTTGGTAAAAGCTAACAATGAAACAATCAACTTGCTTATAAATTTCATTAATCTATAGCTATCATACAAATATGTAGCTACTTCTCTTCGTTTTTGCATGAGATTATTTTCTATGACACATAGTACATCTATATTTGAAAGAAACTGCTTCTCTAACTTCATTAATCTATCAGATTTACTTTCCTTGGTTTCAATTTTGAGATATGTGTAACATATGAGATTGAATTTCTATGATACATACATGCAGTTTATCTAAGAATAATCAATCAGAGTTACTTCCCTTGGTTTCCCATTATAGTGATATAAGTATGAGATCCCCCCACCCCTAATAAACAGAAGGTAGTAGAGATCTGTGTTTAAGTACATGTTTTGTCATAGACAATTTTATGTTTTTTCTCTTTCTAACTGTCTCCCTACTATAATCTTCCTATATATATTTGTCCAATTTCCATTTCATACTTGCACATAAATGTATAAAAACCTGTTTGATGCCTGCATGTATCATTCAATGATTTGTACTTAAGTTAAATTGGGAAAATTCAATACATCAAAATTTTTGAAAATAATTATCTGCTCAGTTGAGTCCTATAAGATTAACGTGGAGAATTTCTAATTTCAGGGAATTCTTAAAAATGTCATTGTAACAGGATAGAGTAATGTGCTGCCAGCTGGGCAGGATTAAACCCGTCACCTCGGACTTACTGGTCTGCCACTCAATAACGTCAGATCAGCTGAATGTAAAAGACTGTCATATCACTATGTACAAATAATATATACCAGCTACATCATTATAGACCGGATTTTATTATTTGAGTGTTAGTGACAAGTCAAAAATCAAATACCAGGTAGTACATAATATATATTTATATCAATGTTTTTCACAGGAAAAAAAGGGTATGCAGGTACCGGTGCTGATTCAGAATAGGGCACCTTGACCATAATAAATGACTATCAGTGGGACACCAAGATGATACTGATATTGAGTCATTGACAACTTCCATTACAAGGAAATATCTTAAATTTTCAATAAATACATACATGAACTGTCTGACAACGAACAGCAGTTTATGTTGGACTTTTCAAGACATGAAATTATTTTTCAAACAAGAGGCCCAGAGGGCCTGTATCGCTCACCTGGTTTGTAATGCCAAGTAATGTTCTGAATACAGGTTCATTGTTTCTTTTCTTAAGGAATTTTAATATTAACCTCTAAATCCCCTATTGGGCCCCACCCCTCCTGCGCCCAGGGGGTCAGAGCCAAAATTTATACAAGTTCTGTTCCCCTTCTCCCAAGGGTGTTTATGGCCAAATTTGGTCACAATCCCAGCAAAACTCCAGGACAAGTAGCGATTTATAGGATTTACCTCTATTTCCCCTATTGGGCCCCACCCGTCCTGCCCCCGGGGGGCCAGAGCCAAAATTTATACAAGATCTGTTCCCCTTCCAAAAAGGATGTTTGTGGCCAAATTTGGTTACATTCCATAAAGAACTCTATGACTAGTAGCGATTTAAAGGATTTACCTCAATTTCACCTATTGGGCCCCGCCCCTCCTGCCCCCGGGGGATCAGAGCCAAAATTTATACAAGTTCTGTTCCCCTTCCCCTACGGATGTTTGTGGCCAAATTTGGTTACATTCCATTCAGAACTCTATGACTAGTAGCGATTTAATGGATTTACCTCTATTTCCCCTATTGGGCCCCGCCCCTCCTGCCCCCAGGGGATCAGAGCCAAAATTTATACAAGTTCTGTTCCCCTTCCCCCAAGGATGTTTGTGGCCAAATTTGGTTACATACCATTCAGAACTCTATGACTAGTAGCGATTTAAAGGATTTACCTCTATTTCCCCTATTGGGCCCCGCCCCTCCTGCCCCCGGGGGGTCAGAGTCAAAATTTATACAAGTTCTGTTCCCCCTCCCCCAAGGATGTTTGTGGCCAAATTTGGTTACAATCCATGCAGAACTCTATGACTAGTAGCGATTTAAAGGAAATGTTGACGGACAGACGGACGACGACGGACGCCGACGGACGACGGACGCCGACGGACGACGCGCCATGACATAAGCTCACCGGCCCTGCGGGCCAGGTGAGCTAAAAATTGAAGAGTTTTGAGGAGGGAGGGGCAGTCCTATAGGAAAGAAAAGTGTGGTTTGTCTAGGCAAGTACTGTTAATTACAGATGAAATGTCATACAAATTAGTGCAAATTGCATGTTTTCTTTTTTAAAGTAAACATTTTACATCACTCGATCTTCCAATTGGAAACACCCATTAATCTTCAGACTAAATAAGTAATGATAAATCATAGATGAAATACGATACAATTATAGGAACTGTTGAATCTGTAGTATACGATGAACATGTTCATGTATGTAGAGTTTTAGGATGGGAATATTATCAATGACCCCACTACAAACTCACCTTTAACTTCTGATCAATCATGCCCTCATACATGTACTGTCTATTAGCAGCTAGGTATACACATAATGGAAATGCCATATATGCTCCCATCTGTAAAGGGAAAAAATGTTGAGTAATTTTTATCTAATTTCGGCTTTTTTACACCTAATTGGAAAGGGGCCTTTTTAACTTATTTTGGTAAATTGGGAAGGAAATTTTCCAGGAGTAAACTGTATTTTTTGGGACTTTAGCATAAATTGGAAATGGGGCCATTATCTGCCACAAAACGCCCCTCGAAAAAGCCCTGAATCTGGTTACTAATTCAGGTCTTTCAGTAAATTTGATACTGTGTGACTTCCTATTCCTTCATGTGGGCTTAACAGGCAAGTGTTTGTTATATATAACACTGGATTGAAACTTAAAGATATTTTATTTATATGCTGTTTCTAGAGTTTACATCTCTAAAATACATGTACATATAGTTGTACCAAGTCTATTAGCAGATCCAGATCTGGTCATGTAAAATACGTGTACATGTACATATAGTTGTTCCAAGTCTATAAGCAGATCCAGATCTGGTCATGTAAAATACATGTACATGTACATTTAGTTGCACCATGCCTATCAGCAGATCCAGATCTGGTCATGACTTATACTGATCTACCAAAGTTCCTTCCCTTTCTAGTAGATCAGGTATACATAGACTAGACATAATTAATGTATAACCATATTTGACCCAAAAAGCGCCCAGGGCGATTAAAATATTAAAGCAATTAAGGGGCGCTTAACGGAAACAGATTTGGACAAGCCTTTCATAATAACATTCTACAAAGTAAGCCATAAATCAATTTGCAAAAGATATTGGTATTGAAACCAACATGGCTTGAATAAATATTTTCAGTTTCCATTTAATTTAAAGTAAGTGAAATTGAAGCTTAACCAAGAGGCCCAAGGGCCTTATCAGTCGTCTGACTTCCTTGGCAAAAGCCATATAGGAAATTTATTAGATATGGTGTTAAGGTAGCCATCCTTGATTTATGATCAACCAGAGATTTAACAACAATTTGTCAAGATCATATCAGGATCAATTTAGGCAAGTTTCTTCCAAATTGCACCGGTAAAACTTTAAAAGAAAACTTAAAATATCTACCAGATGAACTGATCTGGAAAACCCCAGTATTGAAAATTTAGTTATAGAAGAGCAAAATTCTTAATAAAAAATCGTTTGTGTTGCATCTATCATCCACCTAACACCAGAGTTAACTATTGGCAACATTTTGATGATCTTATATCGAAAACTTGATTAACTTGAACACTAATGTAATCATTACTGGTGACATCAATCAGGACATGATGAGACTCCCTACCACTTCACATCTACAGACTATTTTAACAAAATACCAACTAGACAGCCTAATCCAAACACCAACACGCATAACTGACACATCTGCTGAAAGTATTGATATATTTTTTACAAACAATCCTAACATTGTTAGTAACACTGAGGTACTACCTCCAACTTGTAGTGACTATTGTACTATTCTTTTAAATCTTGTTTTCAAAACACTGCGTGAAAAATCTTTCAAAAAAACTTTTTATCAATTTGAAAGTGCCAACTGGGATTTCATTAATAACGAATTACAATCCATAGACTGGGATACTCTAATTGGCCATTCAAATGAGGTTAATGACATAAATGAAAAACTTATTCAAATTCTTAGTGATGTTATTGACAAATATATTCCTTGCAAAACTGTTACAATTTGCCCATCTGATAAACCGTGGATAACTATAATGAAATTAGGCTATGTCTTAGGAAAAAAACAGAATTCACAGGAAAGCATGTAATAGAAATCAAGTTCAGGACTGGGAAGCTTTTAGGGAAATTCGGAATAAATCTATCGATCTTATAAGAAAAGCTAAAACTAATTATATTACTAAACTACAAAACTCTCTAATTGATAAATCTATCCCTCCAGGTAAGTGGTAGAGAATGACCAAATCAATTTCTTCACTAAAGTTAAAAAGTCACCACCTTTAAAATTAATAATAAAATTTTAATCCATCAATTAGAGAAAGCTGATGCCTTTAATAATTTATTCATCTCAATATCTAACTACCAGGTATATAGTATATAGATGATACTCATCAACAGGATTTACCTCCCCTTAGTCATGTAAAACTCTCTGATATTACAAGATTCAAATCATTAAAGATGCTCCACCGCCGACAGAGCATAAATGATATTCATCATTCGAACAATAATTTGTGTTTAAACGTGTATATATATGCCTAATTAACACAATAAATAATAATAAAATAATTTATTTCGCCTTTGGTGCATGTTCAATCAGTACTTCATTTCATATAGAATATAGTGCCAAGGAATTTTTTCGGGATGCAATTAATTGTTTTTCTTATTTTTAACTTGAAGTAAAATTAGAAGCTCAAACTTTTCAATGGTGGTAATCGTGTAAAGCAAGTAAATTTTGTAACAGAAGAAAAATACTAAATCGGCTGCTCCTGTTTTTGATAGTGAAAAAATACCATTTGTCAGCGGTGGAGCATCTTTAATAAAAATAAACCAGCTGGACTAGATGGTGATATATTCAGTCATATATTTAACTATTAATTAATAAACGCAATTAATAACAAATTATGCATACATCTTCCCATATAATTTACTATCTTTACTCAAATTTAAATGCTCCCTGATTCATTAATATATAATTCAAAGCCTGTTCACTGCCTGTTACCCAATCCCATTGTGTATAATTTATATATACAATAAAATATTTTGAATTGAAAATTGACTTGAAAAGAATTAAGTTTAAAATGTGTTTTCAAGATGGTGGCAATCTTGGAATTCGGATTGATCAGAAAAATAATAACACTGTCAGGACCATGTCAGGATCATTTCATGCAAGTTTCAGTCAAATCTCACTGGTAGAACTTGCAAATTGAGAAGAAGTTCAAAATGTGTTTTCAAGATGGCAGCTGTGGCAACCATCTTGAATTTCTGATCAACCCAAAAAAAAACAACACTTAGTCCGGACCATGTCAGGATCATTTCAAGTTTCACCCAAATAATAAACACTTGTAGAAACCCGAGAAGAAATTCAAAATGTGTTTTCAAAATTGCAGCTGTGGCGGTCATCTTGAATTTGGGATCGACCCGAAAAATAACAACACTTGGTCTACTCCCATAACATGAGAGTCGACTGGTCAGCCGTTTTTTTATCGGACGTTATTTTGCTGACTGTTGACTCTCATTTCCGAAGGGTCATTTCTTTGATGCAGCTTCCGACGTCAGAAGAAGGTGGAATGAAAAGTGCAATAATATCGATATTTATAGCTCTAACAGTGATAACATGGATGTGTACTTTCAGTTTAGGTATCAATTATCCCTTTTATCTAGGAAACCCATAACTTGAGGCCTCTTAAAGTAGTATTTTAGCGGATTAGATATGATGAATCCTTTCCGTAATATTTTGACTTAGTTTTAAATATGGTGGCTGGTTACTACAAAAAACGGAATGTGAATTCAAGCGGGCAGAATGCAAGTAAAAGTAAAGGCATATCAAGCGTTTTGGGGACTTTGCATTTCGTTTTTTCTATTTATCGGCCGGATCGCTTTCATCATGAATTTTTGTCTGGGTCATGAAAGTTTACGTTAGGAGATGTAAATATTTGTTTTAGATGAATTTTACGGCTGATTTTGTCAAAATACTTGTTGAATTATGAAAAAGAGGTAGGTATTTGACATTGATGACGATTTAAATATGATTTAAATGTTTTATATTTTCACAATCCAAACTTTGAAAATGTTATCCTCAGCATTGGGTAAATGGCCTATCGGAAGTTAGAGGTTAGACACGACGTAATGTTCCAAAATTGTCATGTCGTGCTATACCTTTAACATTGTTGGAGTACACTTGGTCATGACCATATCAGGATCATTTCAGACATATTAAGGGTTCGAAATTAACACTCGCCAACTGGCCAAATGCTAGTTGATTTTTGAAATGGCGAGTTGAAAAATATTTTACTTGGAATTTTTGGCAAGCATGTGCATCAGTTGTTATTCTCAATTATATAGACAGAGAACCAGACGTCCAAACAGTACTATATCGACCTTGAGACAGTGACTTATTTCATGTCATTTAGTCTACTTATACATTATAGTAAGCCTATCAATCCAAAGAAAGTGATACTTTAATCGTTTTCATTTGCAAAAATTGCCAAATTCTGAAAAATAAATACTCTACACTACAGTGACACTAAAAATTTTACTTTAAAAGCGGCAAGCTAATTTCTGATTTGGCAAGTTGAAGTTTTACCAACTTGCCGAAAATGGATAGTGGCTTAAAATATTAAATTCTACCCCTGTTATTATTTCAGCTAAATCACACTGGTAGAACATGAGAAGGGTTACATGACGTTACAAAATGTGTTATGCAACTTCAACCTTTTAACGGTTGGCTATCAGTTAAAACGTGGTACTATTGTCATAATTGCTTCGTGGACGCCTTACATTACCTTGAAAATCTCAATGTAGGCTCGCTTGCGGGACATCGGCATTGTGGTAAAGATTAAGTATAAAAGTATGTAACACTATCGAAAGGCGACTTATAAAAGCGAAACTATAGGCCTAGGCTAATCTTTACCGGAAGTTTGAATGTAGTGTGTAAAATATGAACAGTTTTACTTTTATTCCGGACAAGATATTATCACTCATTACCTAAGTCCCTTGCTTTATGCTTTATGCATACAGGCAGCTGGATACAGGTAATCGATAAATGATATATTCACTAATGAAATATTCGTTATTTTTAGGAATTCATTTACAGTGGATACAAAGGGTACTTATAAATGCAGCAGACGGGAGATAACTCTTACTAAACTATAGTTGTTCACAGTAGATATCTTATAAAAGTATAATATTACTTTCATGATTGATATAGATAACAAAAGTATCAGACTAAAATGGGCCAAAATCATATAGAGTTATTTATCAAATTTTCATATTTGGCCTTAAGGATGTATTCTTCTGAGGTTTCAGTCCAGTTGAAGTCTCATTTCGACAAAGATAAAAGACATTTTCATGATTATGAGATTATCAATATCCTTAGCAAGTTGTTAGATACAGATTTTGTCAAAAAATAACATTTCTATTTAGTAGATTTTTATACGGGGATTTTAAGAAATGGCCCATTTGGCGGCCATTTTGAAATTGTGTCTTTTTCGCTTTGAGTAGAGCCACAATTTTACCATTTTTTACTGAAATTGTTTTTACTTAAATCCTCACTGCGCCAGAATTTTTAGCTGTATCGAGCTAATTTTTGCAGTAAATCTTTACTAGGTTCGTGGTTATTAAAACTATGAGCATAAATACGTGAATATGATACACTTTTGTCACTTTATTTTTACATTTAATAGCAATTTGAGCACTCTTATTTTTTTACAATAAAATACTGAAAAATAACAAATATCCAACTGGAGCAAAAAGTAAGCAAACGGACACCCCCCCCCATTTTTCTGTCTAATTTGAAGAACAACCGATTTACTATTGATATGCAAAATATTAACAAAAGTTTAATACAAGAACTTCTACAAACATCCATACATATTAAAGATCTCATTAGGAAATTATGACTTTAATCTCTTGTGAATATGGTCAAAACGGCAAAATTCCCATAAAATCCAATATTTTGTCTAGGTATCTTTGAGTGACAATAGCTCAAAAACGAGCACACGGGCATATGGTTTTTATTCCATTTTCTTTTATGGTGTGAACTACTATTACCAAAAATCTAAATGAGAAAAAAGTTTAATACATGTACAAGAAAATTTTGACTTCTCAGAAGAGTAAATCCTTAAAACGCACATTTTTTTGTACAGATCATTTTATATGACAAACTAGAACTCTATACTTTAATTGAACATTGTAAAATAGAATATGCCATAAAAGAGTGATTAATAAGTTATTTACATGTAGTATAAGGTTGTATTGGGCATCAAGTCTTTGTCTTTGACACTTACCGGCGATATGTGGCTTTAAAACACAGATTTTTACACAAGATTTAAAAGTATTAATTTGATTATGTCCCAAAAGAGTGGTTATTAGCTATTTACAGTTAGTTTTGGGTAGTATAAGTACTGTGTAATGTTTGGTACAATATTGACTAAATAAAATAACATTCTATTTAAATAAAATATTCATTCACAATGCAAGTAATCTATTTATATAAATACATTTGTTTACAGATAACACAATTGTGTTCAAATGTATTAGCAGAAACATATCCCACAGGGATCTGAAAATTAGTTACAGTTTATATAATTATGGACCCACCAGAGTGCCATTTTTGACGTTTTAGAGGACTAGATCAAAAATTGGTAAAAATCATACTCTACATATACAGTAGTTTATACGTATTACTGTGTTGAGTATGACTTTTACCATTTTTTATCCTGACATCTGCAACGTCTAAATTGGTCTTAAGGCACTCTGGTGGGTCCATCATTATATAAACTGTAACTAATTCCCAGATCCCTGTGACCTACACGTACATGTATACGTTTGTATATCATGTTTTTGGTATGAGATCCAATACAAATACACAATGTAAAACTTGCCGTGTAGATTAAGTACAGATCTTTATTAGAAGACTTATCCAATAAATGATGTAAGAATATAATTGCTCATCCTCGCTTGCATTATATATACATGTACGTATATAGTGACACGTAATTATTAGAGACAACTATCGGCTGAGATTCCCATTTCTTCCATACTTCACAGGGATATCCCGTGGTTGCTAGGGAAAATATATCTCTTGCTCTTACCCCAGACAGGGATATCCAGTTTTACATTTAATGGCATTTAATGACCGATTTCTGGTACAGGATAATATATCTTCTACACCAGACTCAAATTCTGTACATACTTTATTAATACAGTTATTGATTGCAATTTCATCAATATTGTCAATTAGCCTTGAAATCATAAGATAGATCGATATTTTTCCAATGTCTAATTCTCGTTGGGAGATTTTTCTATCTCCCCCTAGGAGAAAAGCTACACGAGATCTTTGCACGTGCTCAATATTGGTATGATGTCACGACAACAGCATCATGACGTCGCGGTAATAGTAATATACCGTCACGACAACAATGAAATGACGCCACAAAGACAGCGACCCATTCAGATTCAGGATCATGAAACAACGTTAGACTGAAGTTTATGATTAGACACAAAATGGTGCACGGGGTAAGAGAAAAAGAATCATTTAGCCTCTTTGGGGTGAGACAGGAAATCTCAACCCTCGGGATAAGATTCTTAAGCTCCACTCGGCAAAGCCTTGTGTTTGACAACTTAAGAATCTTACCCCTCGGGTTGAGATTCTTCTTTCTCACCCCAAAAGGAATGAAATATTCTATTGGTCTCACACAAAAAGAGGGTGATTTTTTCTATTAATCTCAGAATAAAATTCATTAATAATGAGAAAATGCGACCACAAGTTTAATCATCACACGATCTAGAAACTGGATTTATATGTACTTACATGTAGCTAAGCTTAAGTAGCTACATGTACCTTGCTACATTTTAAAATTACCGCTAACAAATTAAACTGTAATACTTAAAACAAATATCACAAAAGCGGGCATGTACTGCATGTTATATACCATACATTATTTGGGCTGTCGGATATGGCTACACTTAAACTAAAATTGTGACCCTCGCGCGATAATTTTAAGTGCAGTATTTTTTAAACGTTCGGTACCGGGTACGTAAGTGGAGTTATATTCATTTGTTTGTTTTTATTTCCGGATACTGCAGCTGATACATTAATAATTTATCACCGTTATATATCGAAAGCAAGCACTTGGACCTAGTATTTTTGATCTAAACACATTCATTTGCCATAAATTGGACAAAATAGATTGGACAAGTATACGAAGATAATATATAACTTACACGTACAAAACTTATTCGTTGATAATATTTAGTTACAAATAATGTTTTATATTATAGAAGAAAAATTAGACTTATAAAAATTATCAAGTCAATTAGAAAGGGGGAAAACAGCATAGCTACCGGAAACAAAAGTGATCAGCATCATAATCTGAAATCAATTATAACAATGCTGCATACATCATATATCAATAAAAATGTCTTCATTCAACATTGCACATGAAAAGTAAGAAGCTTTCTATTTGATAAAATTTCATTTCTAAAACACATTTCCTATGGAACGAATCTGATTTGTTTTTGTTTTTCCAAACAAAGTCATAGGGAATCTGCATGATCTTTTGAATATTCCGTCTTCGCATACGTGTAATACAACATTACCTCCCTTGCGGGTAGGTATCCATTGTGACGTCATTATTTCGTGCGCGAAATTCACGTCGTTTTCGCTCTGAAAAGTATAACGTTACGCTCGCAAACAGATGACGTCACAATCAATACTTACCAGCAAAGGTAGATAATTCTGTATTATGGAGAGACAGAATTAAAGTTAACGTCGTGGAAAGCCAATAATAATAATAAAAAAAAAAAAAAAAAAAAAAAAAACCCTCAAATGAGAACTTGACGAATGATAACATTCTGACTATATAGAAAGCTAAGCAACAGCAGAAACTACATTTATAGACTCTGCTATTTCCCTACAACACTCATACATATAATATGACTGAAGGCAAGGCCTTAAAGGGCGGAGCCAGATGTTTCAGTAACCATTAATTATGCAATGTTAAAAAGTTCAATTTATGGAAATAACGGAGCCGAATTTTCTGTTTATTTTTTATTAATTTATTCTCACTCTATCCTTGTCCAAAAAAACCCATTTGAGAAGGAAATCCACATAAAAGAAAGAAGAAATTTTTATTTCCGTAACAGATTCAGCTGATTATATTGGAAGGTGGTTTATCACTTGAACGATTGCAAATAAAGAGCAATTGCACTGAGCTTCTGCCGGATGAAGATTATGTTAATCGGGTCATAAAAGCGTTTGACCCGTTTGATTATATATTGAGCTGACTTCAGAGCATCGCATTCACGCTGATCGGATTTTTCACAGTAAAAAAAATGGCGGCCGCAAACTTTTTGCAGATTATGTTTTTTCTTATATTTCCAAGCATGCGTTACCTTAGAAGTGCTTCGCACTTCGTGGCCTTCTGGCACGAAGGGCTGCGCCCTTATAACATGCATATAACCAAGATTAGAATATTTCCAAACGAACTCGAGTCAATATAATTTTTAACAATTGTTTTCCAACAATATTCATCAACATGCATATAAACATTCACCCTTCGCTGAATTTCTGTGAATCATTGTCACACTTTACTCATCAGCTTCGCGCTGATAAATCCATTTGGGCGTTGGTATCTTTATCAAGTATAGACACTGTTGGGGCCACGCGCGGTTGAAACACAACTCTCAACATATTTTGTAACTCGTTAACTGTCAGTCATCGTAATAGGACCTAACAAGGATACCGGTACTCTTATATAACACGCGACACGCAAATGTAAACAGAAAATATCAGCTGATTTTAAAAAGTCACTCTTACATATAAGTATAGAAGACACGCTTGATGAGGTTGTATTTCATCTGCTTACCATAACTAGTGTTCTAAGTGGTAGACGTAGCACTAGTAAGCAGCGGAAATACAATCTCAACGAGGGGCGCCAGTTTTCATTTAGAAAATTTCATCTTCTGTTGAAAATTGAGTATTAAGTATACATGTATTTTTCCTAAACAAAAATTAAATCGGGGTATTTGGTACAATTACTAAAGCATATTAGCCGTTTTAAAGTTGTATAAATTGAAAATAGTTTTCAATTTGTTTGGGGTAGATTGAATTTCCCGATAAAGTAAAAACAGAATGTTTTCTGAAAACGATTGCACTGTTGTACCTGCATGAAAAACACGAGTTGTTTCCCTTACCGTGAAACTATCACTTTGCATATGCAGACATTGCGCTATGTGCTTTGATCAGTCAGTCAACCAAACGATTCCACGCACCATACCTAAGCTAAGCTAACTTGCAAGGACAGTGCAGATAAGAGCTTCCATAGTACATACATGTATATATAGTGGCAAATCCCCAGTGTGTAATCCTGTATACTAAAGAGAGATGTAAGGACCAAGAAGAAAACCTTGTGGAACGGCACTGACCAAGACGAGAGTCTCGTGGTATACCTTCACATAAGTATTGTCTATATATGCGAATATAATTGGATGTGAAGTCAAAATGAAAAGTATTATGTATAACAAAAATAAACCACCAATATACTTAGAAGTTTCGACCGTAATGACCAACCTCAGTAGCTTTTGCTATTCCTAGATATCATAAAAGGCGACTAAATTTGGGATATCATTTGTTTTTCTATTCTAAACTTACAATCTGATTAAAATACAGATCCTTATAACCACTTAATTAAATAGAGGATCTGACAACATCCCACAAGGGGTAATGTTTGTATGACCTTTAGAACACGTGTACTTCAGATCAAATGTATTTTCTATACCTTGCTGCATCAATTGAAAACGATATTTCGTCCCAGTATACATATACAATTTGCTTTGTTGTGGTGTTTGGGCGAGATGACTAAGTACACGAAAATAATTCTGACATTTTTTTTCCAAACTATTTTGTCCCTCAAATTCATTGTCAAGATTTTGCATGTAGCTATTTGATTGGCCATTTCCAAAGGTCACCTGGAGATGACCCTTAATGGGATTTTCTCAGATCCTCTTATCAAACGTAGTTATAATAAGGATCTGTATTTTTTAATCTGCTACAAATTACAACGATGATAATTATGAATAATTCAATTTTGCTTGTTACAAGCATTTTCATTGGCTTAAAATTTACTTTATCAGCCCATAAAGGAAAAAATGGCGTCGCCATTTGTAACGTTGCTTCTGATTGGCTGAGATGACGGCGTAATGATTTCATAGACAAAATAGTCCTGAAAGGAATTTTTAATATTGAAGAGATTATCTTTGATAAATTGAATTATAAGGATTAATTTGAATATATTTTTTATGTTATGGAGATATAACACAAAAATCTTGAGTGTACTCTCATCATAAACCGTACACTCAGAATTTTGTGTTATATCTCCATAACATAAAAAATATATTCAAGTTAATCCTTAAATAATTAAGATACACGTAATTCCTTTCAGATATATCTGAAACGGGCGTGTGTACTCGCTGTTACCTGTCCAGTGCATTTTTGCAAAAATAGAGAGATGTGCAAGGATATGCATGCGTAAATCGTATACCGGTATTATGTAACAAATATAAGTTAGTGACTTAAATTGAGCAACTTTGATATCAGCAGTCTTAAAAAACCAAATAAAACTGCACATTGTGTTATTGACATAAGATTTTTGACAAACATATCTGAGGTCAAAGGTAATACAAAGCAGTTTTCTTGTGTGGTTGTGTCTATAAATAGTATAGTAAACGGATTTCCCAATAACAAAAGGTATCCCTCTTCTTTATAACAAACCTGATTAAATACTATTATTTTTTTAATCAACAAATGTCATCATTATGTTATGCATGTAAACTTTTATCATTTGCCAAAATTTTGCTTTTACATCTAGATATGTTACAAAAACTATATGGCAGCCTCTACAAAGGACCAAGGAACATAACCCATTCCTCACATGGGTGACTGAATTTTAAAGCCAAACGTGGCGTCCTGACAAGGAAGGTGTTAGAAATAATAAGTCAATTAGAACAGAGAAAAATAATTGATCCTGAATTTAGTCGACTTTTACACTGAATCACATTCAGTTTCTCTATTCTCACAACATACAATGTACTGTAAATGTAACCTTCTACTTCATTGCCCCAACTAATGGACGAAATTTCTCGCAGATATGACAGTTCCTTGTTTAGAAATAAAAAGTTAAAAAAGATAGCCATGACAATCAGTTCAAGTCAAATGTGCCGTCCCTATTAAGTCATTTTACTCTAACGTTTACCTACATTTTATCAAAATATCGACCATGCTGTTAGTGAAAGAGAGTTAAACAAAAAAATAAGTCATGTTTATATCGTGTGAAATGGCATTTTAGATGAAATAAACCCTGAAAAAGTAAATGATAACCGTTGTTTGATTAAAGGAAGGTGGTTACATAATACTGGACTGTGATACCATGCGTAACCTTATAAATGCGTGGAAAACAAATCATTGATAGAGTAATTATAATATAATCGAATTTTACCAACGCATATCAAAATTTAAGGGAGGTTAATAACTTACATAAATGATATTGGACATACTAGGTTTACACTTCTAAATATTTTTATATAGATATTATATTAAATGAAAAATTCATCGTAGAAATTTAGTGGTACGTGATTTATAAGTGGAATAAAACAGAATGTGAAGTAGAGAAAAAATGTTTGTAAATGACGAGTGATGAGGGTAGAATCAAAGCCTTCTACGAGACGACAACTAATTATATATATAATGTAAAGTTGTACATAAATGATTTATTGCATAAACATGTTTAGTTTTAAAAACAAAACATATGCAAATTTAGAGCGCATCACTACGATCTGCAAGGTAGATTATTAATATTATTACTTATGAAATATTGACAGCACTTACTGAAGCGTATACAGAAAGTATTTACTTCAGGGGTGTGTTATAAATCTACAGCCTTGTTGAATTGACTTTGAAAATATGTTTCTAGACATGCAGAAACCTGGCGTAGATAAGATCATAATCAAAATGACTTTCGAGGAATGCAGTATTGAGATAATAACTTACAAAACTGCTTCAAAACGAAATAAAATCAGGTGACTCATTTCATGAGAAACCATTAAACTATTCTTAATGCATAGAATAGACACATCCTTTTCAATATTGACTTAGAATGTGTTTTAACCTTAAACGTTATTACCTCTATGTCTAACTACTGTAAAGCTCTACAGCATTGTATTGATTTATAGAAGTATGACCTTAGATTATTTATGGGATAAAATCAAGTCCAGTAAATATCAAACATATTTATAACCCTTGTCACTACTTTCACTCCGCGTATGGTAAAATTCGGAGTTTACTACACCAGATTTGTAGCAACACAACTATTTTTTCAATTTAGCAGGTAAAAATATTAAATGGATATAATGTGAGATAAACAAGAAGAAACCAATTATATTTATATAACAGTCAAAGCTATCTACAAGAGACCAAAGAAAATGGTCTTTATAACCAAGTGGTCTTTAAACACAGGAAGAAATGGGTTACAAATGACCAAATCGGACCCCAAGTAAGTCGCCTTCCTATACCATTTGGCATTATAAAGAGGTGGTCGATAAGGCGGGCTTACGGTAATGCTAGAAGAATTTTGCTTCAATTTTGTTTATTATAATTATAAAAGTTGTTATGAAAAAAATATGTGTTTTAAGATACAATTGTATTACATGTTGTTTAAACTAGTGATATTTTGTATGCATTTTATCGTTTCTTAGTTTGTTTGTTTAATGAAATTCACGCCCTATTAACAGCCCAGGTGATGTAAGGATGGCCTCCCATTAATGCGATGTTGTGCTTATGACTGCTGTATATTTTGCAAAGTGGAACGTTTGCCCTTTTTATAGTGCTATATCACTGAAGCATGCCACCGAAGACACTGAGTAACACACTTCGCCCAGTCGCATTATGCTGCCAACAGGCAAACCAGTCGTCCCATTCCCGGTATGCTGAGCGCTAATAAGGAGCAGAAACAACTGCTTTTAGACTTCGGTGTGTCTTGGTCAAGGGACAGAACCCAGAGCCTACCTCACAAGGGAGAGCGTTCAATAGAATGCCAAAAATGAATAAATTTCTCGATAAAACATTTGCAAATTAAAAATGCTGACCTTAGCTCTTCGTTATGTTCGTTTATAGATACAAGTAACGTACAATGTAGGAAACGTTACACTACTGATGCGGTATGTCGGTAGTCAACAGTTTCCTTCCTTTAATTATATACGGAAGAAGATCCATTAGTAAAGTTCACTACAAGCGTTGGTATAATACCTTTATTATTACAAACTACTTTTAAAATATTGGATACATGTTTTCACATAATAAAGCGAGAAAGCTCAAAAGCGAAATGTGTGAGTTTTTCATTAGGCGGGTTGAGGGGTTGGTTGGGCAAAACAGTCTGTCCAGGTTATTTGACAAATGGCAGATTTTTCCTTATTTTGATTTGACTATAACTATTGTTCTCATACCATATGTTAGTTTTAAGAACCAAGAAGTTGCGTCGGGAAGAGCATGTTTTAGGGTACCTATGTCGGACTGCAAGTATTACAAGTATTAACAAAACGAACCTGTGTCATCCTGAAAAGCTTGTTGATATTACTTCTCTAACCCTTAAATATTATTAGTACATCACGTGACAGAATGCTGGATTCTGATTGGCTACACACATGGGTACTATTTGCAATAGTGCCCGGGCAAGCGGGCACTATCGAAGTGGCGCAAAATTGAACGTGAATGTATTGTGACGTCATTATAACGTTGCGCTTCGACCAAGACGTCAAGATGGCGGACAGGCTGTTGTGTGCGGGAAACAAAAAATGTAACTTTTCTACAGAAGACAGTTCACTCAGTGATCTACTTTTAATCTTCATGAAGCTGAATCCCGTTTAATAGAAACAGATTTCTGCGATAATTCATATGTTGTACTTTTAATGTAACATTGTGGCGTGGAAATGAAGATAACGTTGCGAAGTGTCGCTTGACGTGCTTCTGATACGATGATATTGGAACGGGTCTCGTGTGAGGGTGATGTACTAAACCCATTATGGCCTGGTTGAAAGGGCACTATTGCCTCATAGTATTGTCTCGTGATGGGATAGTGCCCTCGCCTTCGGCTCGGGCACTATTCCATCCCTCGACAATACTATGAGGCAATAGTGCCCTCTCAACCAGGCCATAATAGATAAATATTGATAGCAGGGAAAACTTTAACCACAATTCGTGGCCATCTTTCTGAAATCATTTTTATGCTCCAACTAACCTTGACGACAAGAATGGATGAATTGAATGATAATGCTATTTACTAAGAATTGTGATTTGCACTTAGAAATTAGAAAACAATACTACTGGTGGTATCATGTCAGACGTAAACTAGTAGGTTTGTCACGAATGAGATGAATTGGATTACGACGTAAAAATAACTGTTGGTGTTACTCTTATCTCATTCACCTCTAAAATTGTATAAGCCTCTTCTAAATCAACGACCGGCCCAGTGGAAGTTCAGTTGTGATGGATGTGTATGAGGGGAGGGACCAGGGGAGTGATTTCATCTAGTCCAGAAAGAATAACTCACACAAAGGACAAAGTTGAAATAATTCTGATTATACACTAGTAGAGAGAACAACTACTTTTCCTTAAGCGCAACCAATATAAGCGTAGGTCATATTTTTTTTTGTATAACGGTTAAGATAATGCTATAAAAATGATACTGTTTGTTTTAAACTAAGATCTTTGATTCATATACAATGTATATGGAAATACGTACATGTGGTTGCATTGGGGTGATGTGATAACGAAAATTTCCCTCCTAAATTTGGGACTGCCTTTCCCAGAAACATATCCGCCAAATTTATTTTAAATAAATATCCGGTGTATTCTTATAATTTTTTGTTTATGCATACATTGTATACCGGTTTTAGAGAATTGTTTTAAACAACAAGCAAGTATCATTTTCTGCTTAAAACTATACCAGAGTAAAGTCATTGATGACGCATGAACAATTAAATATTCTGTATTTGCATATTACAGAATTATCTGCCCTTGCGGGTAGGTATTGATTGTGACGTCATGTATTTGCGAATGTAACGTCATACTTTTCGGAGAAAGCGACATTTTGATGTCGGATTCTTTGAAATGTAAGTTTTTATTGTAATGTACTAAAAGTGTCTTAAATTTATGTTTTAATTTTGTATGAGATTTGAAAAACGTCTCGAAGTTCAAAAGCTTTGCTGGCCAAGGCTATCAAAAGTAAAAACTTCTTACACTTGTTTTATAAAATCTCATATGAAATGAACACTAAGATCCTATATCATTAAGTTATTATAGATAACAAAAATACTTTTTGTTCCATCATTTTGCTCAATAAGGACGGCACAATATTGATACCAATTTTCAAGGCTGGATAACTATGTAATATTATAAGACTCTGTCATATATTATGTGGCTATGAAGAATAAGGGCATTCTAAACGAGTGTCAGAAAGTAAAACCCCGTGCTTGCCGAAGGTGTCACAGAAATTTGGAATCCTTATTCTCCAGATCCACACATGAAAGACTATTTCTTCTCGTACCTACGTTTTATTACAATTTTACAATTATGATAAACCCAGTTTGAAATAAGCTCCACGGATACTGCGACTGAAAGTCAATTCTCCATTTATGAAAATTGCGTGATATTTTAACGTAAATCCCCTCGGCTGAGCTCTGTAAAGTAAAATCCAGCATAGCTTCTGAATATTACGTTATAATTTTCATTAGAAAATAGAAATTTTGTTGATGCAGTGACGTCACGAAATTGTATTGCACAAGTAGCAATATGTAATACAGCCTCATACGACTACCAACTACACTAATAGGTATGATATATAGCATATATTGATTGCTACAAAGTTGAATACGCATCATTAGATAAAGAAGACTATTAATAGATCATAATTACCAGGAAAGGAGTGGGGCGAGTAACTACCGATGTAAATGTACAGTTATAGTAAAGGAGGAAACAGTCGAACGGATATAGGTTTTGTACACATACAATTGTACTCTAACGGAGGCTAGCCTACTGCTTTACAATAACATACTCTGAACAACAACCGTTTCCGTATCTACTGCATCCTTGCCACTAGGTTTACATAGGGACAAAAGCGTTGATTGACAATCAGAATGTAACCATTATCATTTACCTCCGTGAATACTCCAGTCACTTGCATTTTTGTATTCCGTCTTTGCATTATTACAGAGTTAGCTCCCTTGCGGGTAGGTATGGATTGTTACGTCATTATTTTGTGAGCACAATTCACGTCGTTTTCTCCGAAACGTATGACGTTACGCTCGCAAACACATGACGTCACAATCAATACCTACCCGCAAATGCAGATAACTCTGTAATATGCAAATTCGGAATAAGTAAGGACAAAAGCGTTGAGTGACAACCCGAATGCAACCATTATTATTTAGCTCCGTAAATACCCCAGTCACTTGTATAATTAAGGAAAAAAGCGTTGAGTGACACCAAGAATGTAACCATTATGCATTTACCTCCGTGAATATCCCAGTCACTTATATAAGTACATGTAAGGACAAAAGCGTTGAGTGACAACCAAAATGTAATCATTAAGATTTACCTGCGTGGACATCAAAATCACTTGTTCAACGTAAGGACAAAAACGATTAATGATAATTTAGCGGAGGAAAGCTTTTTTATGTAATGACACAAGGAAGATTATATATGGATATCACCTCATACATGTATGAGCTGCTAAACAGTATTCATATGCAAGAATGCATTTTCTCTATAAGTGAGAAGTAAGATATCAGAAACGGTAGGTTCAACTTCCTATTAACAGTCATATATATGTATGTTTTAAGGACAGCCTCTCATATTTGAAATATGTTGCGGTGGTCGAATATTTGTATGTTTTTGGAGAGTGCGTTTTAATAGAATGTTTTTACTTTTTATAGTGCTGTCTCCCTGAATCATGCCGTTGAACACATAAAACAAGCACACTTCACACGGTACAATTATGCTGACAGCAGGCAAAGCAGTCGTGCTACTACCTTTATGCTTAGCGTTAACGATAGGAAACAATTGTGAAATGTATACATTTTATGTCATGTCATCCAGTCTACCATTATTTTGTTTATGACAAAAGTCTTCATTTAGTGTATATATTTAATTACTAAAATATCATAAATTAGCTTGTAACAACATTTTGACAATTTCTGACGATTTTTATCATGATACAGAATGTAGCATCAGAGGAATTGTGAATTCTGTGTTACCAACATTAATAATTGCAGTAGAACCGAATGCCACCTTTTACATAATCCTAGCACGGAATATTAACATTAGGATTGATTGTTTTTCAAATAATAGTCATCCAGAGGAAGAACATATGTATATTTCAATCAGTATACAGTCTGAATAATGAAATGAGACCTAGTTGTTTTTATGTATATTTTGAAAACAAATAAACTTGAAAACTTGAAATAGAGTAGCTTAAAACATCAACCAATGAGAAAAAAGTTTCTTGTTGATTTAATAAATTAGAATACCATGTACGCTAGGTAAATATTCAGATGTATGTTTCAACAAAGTAACGATTGTCATAACAGTATTGAAAGTGTAATCTTTGTTGGATTAGATATGCACAGCATACGAATTGTACATGTTAATCAAACACAAACATATACACATTTTAAACTGGAACGCGCTTATAAATAGAAAGTAGTATGGATAATAGAAGTTGCGATTCAATTTACCTCTGATTTTCGGCTTATACACCATTAGATTATTAAAATGCTGTACACAGAACAAATTATGATCCTGATAGCACCCAGACCCATAATAAAACCCTACTTTAAACACGAGTGCTGAAAATATAGCCATTTGCGTATATCATTTCTGCGTAAGCTCCGCCCCTCGCAGCCATCTGGGAGGTTCTAAATGTCAGAATTTACTCGACCACTTATCTGGGTATATGTGCGTGATGGATAGTGTTATCGCAAGTTATATCAAATAACATAAACCTGCACGATACACAGTCATTTCCCATTTCCCAGTTGTATCCGAAAGAAGACATCGCGTTATATAGTATAATCTATATGGACAATGATTTTGGATTTGTTATATAAAACATGAGATTTGTCACAAGCCTATTGTCAACGGAATGTGATAAACGTACAGCTATGGCCGAAGTCGTCCACTCGAGCATTTCCGGACGTCCAGTAAATCTAGCCAATTACAATGCAAAATTTTTCAACGATGGACACATTCCAATAGACAGTCTCCCTGCTTCTTCTGACACTGGACCTTATGCATCGCAGAGGAAGCAATCTACATATGACATGATGAAGTTTAATGGTAACACATCAGCCCAGGCTATGAAGAAGGAACCAAATTATGACTGGGTATTTCCCCGATATCCTTGTCTTTATGACAATGAACGAGCGTCATCCGATATGAACTTGTACGATTCTACTGGCGATATTCCAAAACAGGAGCAAAGAATCCGAAGACCTATGAATGCCTTCATGGTCTGGGCGAGGACGGAAAGAAAACGGCTCGCAAACGAGAACCCGGATGTTCATAACGCCGATTTGAGCAAGATTCTAGGTAGGTAAATTATAATTAATTCAATGTTTATTGTTAGCTTGACCTTCCTCGTGACATAGTTTTACTATACTTTTGATATTTCATATCTAAACTTCAAGTAACCAGTTGTCAGTGTTAATCAAGACCTGTTTTATAAAAAAAACTCTGTTTTTCAACCGCTTTGATTTCCTGTCTATGGGTTTCTAGACAAAGCTACGAGGCTGACAATGCTTACAAAAATAGGAGATACCTCTATTGGAGCAATGAAATGTACATTTACTGCTGAATTCATTTCAACATCCATTTTATTTGAAAATACCATATCCAATACAGTTATTCTGTACTAAAACTTGTAAATCATGTTATAGGTTATATTACACCTAAAGCTAAAATGATCAGATATTTATGAGATTTGAAAACGACATCGTTGTGTTCTGACTATTGTGCGAAATACTTCCACATTTAGGGATGTGGTCAAATTAAGAAGGACTTGTGGTTTCCCCGTACTCTGCACTTTAGAGCCAGAAGGGGAGTGTTGTATTAACGTAGTTTGGCCTTTCGAATACATCTTACACATGAAGATGATAGTAGTAATAATTTATTTAAATTCGGTGCGAAAAAATAAATTTGAAAGGGGTAGTATATATTATAGTTATAACATAACTTATATCAATTTTACATTTTAGTTCTGTTCATATTTATTATTTTGTATTTGATTACTAATGGATCCACTCGAATATATACATAATAAGATGTAAATATAATTACGTGAGTAATGTGAAACTGGTGTAGGCTAGTCAAGAAAAACCAAAACGGAAGTATAAAGAAAATATGTAAGAAACGATAGAATTCAAACTTGTATTCCTAACACACTAGGGTTTTATAGTTCCAAATTCCAAACAAAACTAGGTCTAAAGAAATAAATAACTTATAAATTCAATATGACATAATGCTAGGTTTTATTAGAAAAAATGATATGGAAACAACAATATCCACATGAACTAATTTTGTATGTCTTTCCAACAATTTCTCAAGTACAAAAATACGTCATACAAAAAATTTGACATCGATTTCAATGGCAATATGCGAAAACTACACATATACTATAGTTGAATTAAGATTCGAAGGCAATATGCGAAAACTACACATAAACTATAGTTGAATTAAGATTCTAAAACAAGGGATATAATATAAGTACTTCAAAATAAAATTTAACTAATGAACAAAACAATATGGTTTTTTGTATGTGCTTACCTTTCTTCAAAAAGTACTAATTGTTAACGAAGCATGATATAAGTGGTTTATGTATTGCTTTTAAAGAACACTTGGTGTATTTAACAAGGAAATATCCTTCTAAAGCTAATAAAATCACAGGTGCTTTCAATACATTTGCAGACAGCGTTAAATTACTCCATATGTGCCTTCTACACACCGCATTTCTATAAAATTTAATATACACTCGCACACACGTAATATCTCCCAATTTACCCCATGCGCCAGTATAAGAGTAAAGACATATATACATATATATATCATGCTAGGAAGGTTTCCGGTAAATCTAGTATAGCCTCTTATACATTGATCCGATCTTTACTTTAACATTGCGAGTAATCCTGAAATTTAGCTCATGCAGTTGGTAAGCGTGTCTTCCTCATCTTGTGCTTCCGTACTGGTATGGTATTTTTCGAAAATATACTCTTGGGGCATAACCAACAGTAGGGCCAGTGAAGCAGAATAAAACATGGTAGAAAATTAAGCAAAACAAAAAAACAAAACAACATTAAAAGTACAATTAAGACCGTATCAATCGTTTGTAATTTTGCGACATGATAAGGGGTATCATAATAATTATCGTTATTAAACTTTCATGGACTTGCCCAGCATTCCGGGTATCATAATAATTATCGTTATCAAACTTTCATGAACTTGTCCAGCATTCCGTCTAGCCTAGAAATATCCATATTACGATCGAGGAATACATTTTAATTTGTCGGCACTACTAGTACTGATGGACACCTGTTAGCGCGCGCGTTCAAAGGTCAAGGTCATATTTAACGACAGTACAAAAACAAAATCTAGAAACACGTGGTGTTTACATGTCGTTTTAATATTTACAGGTGGTGTTATGATTTTGAAGAAACGGCATGTCAAGCTACTAATCATATGGAATTAATTAATAGAATAGTGCGACTTGGACAAACTTGAAGTTATATGCATTGGTTTCCACAGTAAGAGGATAAGGAAAGAGAGTTGAAAAAGTTACGAGTTGAAGTAGACTATATTGTTAATCATACAATAAATAGACAGAAACACTAGCAATTGCCTAAAAACAATCGCACAGATGTAATAAACAATGAATTTAAAAAAAAAATACACACATGCAATTTATTGCATCGTGTGTCTTCAAAATATAAACAAGAAATGACCTGAATGACAATTAAATAAGTCGAACATTTACATTACGGACATATAATACACATATGTTTAGGTATTAAGCACTTGTTATTATACCAATCTAGGGCGGGAGATGAAATATAAATGATAAGATAAGCATAGGATAGGAGAGTGATCAATTCCAGTGATAGGAGAAGTTTGTACAGCCGATATCTTGTATTAGTGAGTGATATATAAATGCATGTAAATGTCTGACACACCACAGGACCAGAGGTCGCACGTTGATAAACCACCACACAACACAATCTGGTTTTGTTTTAATAACAACGAGTTCTGGGTGAGGTGTCGGTGATATTTACTGGTATTTTGTTAGGTTTCACCACGATGGTAGTTTGCAAATGCTAATTCAACTCCAGCATTGGAGCAGAACTACTGTTGTGTATTTCTTCCGGGTTTGATATAAGTACCCTGAATATGGTTAGAAATACAAAATCTAGAATTTCAACTAATACACAATAAATGCAACATACATAGTATGACATAGTCATGTTTCGCTTGTAAAACTGGAACACAGTATATATTTGTTTACACATATTAAACCACAAACGCTATATATATACATTAAGTTCATATAGAGTGACATACGCTTTCCATATCATGTACAGGAAATATATCACTTCATTTTGTCAGCCTAGTATAAATAAAAGTTCTTTATCTTTGCCTGATGGATTCTAAACCTGGTCACTAAATTATTTTGATACGGAAAAAGATGATATGAGTCAAAAATTGTTTTAACTGATATACTTTGTTGACGATTTTACTTGCTATGTGTAATTAATTATATGGGCACTACATAATAGTGCATTTTGTTTTTAAATGATAAATTCTCCTTAAATGTACGGTTCATGTCAAATATAAGACTGTAGAATAATCCTTATTTTATGAGATTCAATCAATTATTCTTTTTGCGAGAAATAAAAGAATATTATCATATGTCATGTTATTAATGTGTAAACCACAGCTACCTATCTTGGTATCCTACACCTGACGTTGGTTATTTTCTTATAGGCAAAAAGTGGAAGAGTTTGCCGATAGATGAAAAGAAGACGTTCGTTGACGAAGCTGAAAGACTTCGAGTCCGACATATGCAAGATTACCCAGATTACAAGTATAAGCCAAGGCGAAGGAAACACCCGAAAAAGGCTCTCAGGAAAGCTGTGGACAAAACTGCAGACCAAGATAACGTTAACGATCATAAGAGACAACACCAATACAATGAAGGTGTCATTGAGAACTCACAAGCCACAAAAATGTACGGAGGCTACCTGATGGAATGCAAAGACGCCGAGAACATACAATGCAGTCCAAATACACCGGAGTCTTCCTCGTCTTCATCTCCACCCCAGTCAGCCGGTGTGCCTTGCTCATATAACCATGACTTTGCTCCCAAAGCATATGGACAGCGCCCTTACTCAATGCTGACACCAGAATCATCTCCCATCGCGGTCAACGAGAGCAAATTTTCATTTTCTTTTGAGGATACCTCAGCTCAATATAGGACAAACACTGAGCAACAGTTTTATTCCGCGTGCTTGCGGAATTTAAGCCAAGGCAAATATCCAGATTCATGTGGCATGGACATACAATCATCCATCGCAGGGACCAGTAATCAATGTTTCCGTGATAGCATTGCTCCTCTAAGGCAGTTGGCGCAAAATCCTCATTTATCGTTGAATCCGTGGCAGCAGCCTTTGTCGAATACTCATGCAATAACGCCGTATCCAAATGAAAGTGCTCCCGTGTCGTCAGCATTCCATGGCAATAGCTATGAGTCTCATTATTTTAATCATGAACAGCAACTACTTTTGCAAAATATGTCCGAAGACGAGTCGTTAGCAAACGTGGACCCTCAAGAATTTGACCAATACTTGGTGGGAAACAAAGATGTGACTCAGGAAAGAAGAGATAATATATTTGGATCTCCTTCCGCAGAAAGCGAGGAAACATCAACTGACGCTGCTATTCAAATAAAACTTGAACCAGAGTCTAACGAATCAGATATTGACAGCTTATAGCACTATATTCATTTGTCAAAATTTTTTCTTACGGCGCTTGTAAATATATGTTTGGAACACAGAAGCGCAATTCTGTGCAGTTGTGGGATGATAGAAATAATGCTGCTAGATGTACTATTATTTCTACAAGGTCTTTGTTGAAACATACATCGGAAAAGAAAATGTGTAAACTATGTTTGTTCACAAATCTGTTTATGTTGAATGCTATCCTATAGATAAAAATTGAAAAATGATATACTCGATAGTTGAAATCATGAAACATAAGAATTGACACTTTCCAAATAACATGAAGATTAAACAATAGTCTTAGATTTTGAATATCACGTTTGACAGTTGCCAGCTAGTCGATGGTTTTTTTCTGAGTAGTCCTGCTTTTTTACCACCTCCTGAACCCGACAGATTCTTAAATGACCCTTACTGTTAATAGGATGTAAAACCAAATCAGCAATTTTGTCAAGTATAACATGTTCTCAAGTCAAATGTTCAATATCCATGACATGATATTTTTTATCAAAAATGAACAGATATACCGAAAACTGTAATTCGATGCTGCCTTTTTGCACTTGGAAATTTAATCATGAAAATATTTAGTTGTAAACATATTTCGCTTTTTCAAACGGTAATAAGGTTGCGACTACAGTTTTTTGCCACCTGCAAGATCTTATATGTATCTGTACTGTAGATATACCGTTTTCGTTAATCTGTACATTTTTGTTCTCATTAAATGTATAATCGATTAAATTCAAATTTATGAGCTCATACGGATTTATTTAAATATGGTATGTAGGTAACGAGATGACTTGTTTTTTTATACCAACAACGTATTATTACCATGACAAAGAGAGATACAATAATGTATAGTTCATCGCATGGCTACCATATAGCTGGATTTCTATATAAGCCATCACCATATTGTGATCTGATTACTACGCAAAATGATGACAATTTTATATTTCATATATAACTCACATTTGTATTTACATATTTTTAAGAATGTTGACCATTCCAAACTTTGATAGATATTTCGAGTTTATTTATTACGTTACAATTTGGATCAAGTATCTTGATTCTAAACATTGTACATGCGTATTCTTACCGGCTCTATACTCCACGAATAAAATCCTTATTTTCTAAATACGATTATATTTGCTTTGCATCGCTGATCAATTATTTCTTGTGGCGAACAAGTGTTCAAGCCTATTTCCTTTTTTATTTAGCTCTTATATTTGTTTGAATTTAAATTCTGTTTCAAATATATATAAAGAGAGAAATATATTTGTTGCAAAAAGCAAACGTTATGTCAATAACAGAAAAAGGGTATTTTCAGTCAAACCTGATAGAAATACTTGTCGGATCTGAAAATATATTAGTTTTGATACAGTTTTACTTATAGAAACACCCAGTATGAGATCTGAATACTTAATGATACTTGAAAAATGATGTTTCTGATATTAGTAAAAGTATTGTTCTCCAGATGTATCATATTGTTCTATATAGGCAATGCCTGATGCCTCATCCTTTTGCCATTTGTAAATTCCTTTTAAGATATCATTTGTTTGAAAATAAGAAAATTATTGTTTGTCTATGCAACATGTTTAACTTAGATCAAAGACATCGAAATAAAAACAATACTTGAAATAAAAGCAGTGTTTGGTTTTATCTACCGGAGATTGGAATGAAATTTGTCAGTGTAATTCGTAGGCCAGTATCGAAAAAGGTTGGCAGGATTTTGTTTTATTTTGGACATTATATTGTTGAATAAATACAGATAATTCAATACGTTAAATCAATACCAGTAACAGCATTACGTTGACGCTTAGTAAACTTGAATAATACTACTTATATTATATATAGACTAGTTAGTCAATTATTCATTTATTAATGTTTCAAAGTGCATAATTAGAACATTTTGAGCTCTTTATGGTTGCAATAACTTGTAACATATAAATCAATGTATATGCCTTAATACACCAGATGTTGAAGGCACAGAGCTAATTGCGAAAAAATATCATTTTCAAAAATTTGTTTTCACTGAAATAGTCTTAAATTGCTATCTGATAATCTTATAATGTTTATATCTGTTATTAAATCATTCACGATGAAAATCAAATTTTCAAACAATAACTTGTTTAAAGCCTTGCAGACTATTTACTGCAGAGTAATTGAGAAATAGGGAAAATTGAAATGAAAATTTCAAATAAGAAACTACTAAAGATGGAAACAATGAAGGTAAATCCAGTCAAACGGAAACCGGATGGTAGCGTAGGTTGCCATAGTAATATCCGCTGACTTGTAGAGCATGCCCGTTTTGGTCATTTGATCCAGTAATTTTACAGTACACATTATACATCGTAATGAAGCATTTATATACACATCAACAGTATATATGGATTTCGTTTTCGCTCCTTATCTTAATGGCAGACATTAAACATTGCAAGTTGCATTTGTTGGTTGAATGAGTGGGCTTACATCCTACATATGTAGCAACAGCTAGGAACGGTCTCCTGTTTGTCGTGTTGTACGTGTTTACATTTGGAGAGGCTGCGGTATATTCGTGTTGTGTTTAGTTTTATCCCACTGCATTATGTCACCGAAGACATCAAACAGGTCACATTGCTGTTAAATCTGCCCTATCGACCGACCTTTTACATTGTATCACCATATAACGTTAGATGTCATTGTGCAAATTGAGTAAAAAGGCGAACAAATTTAGGATATCATCTTTTCTCTTCTCCCTAACTGACTTTATCTTTCCTAATACATCCCTTGACACCGGCTCACGTTTTGGCCTTTTGTTAAGCGCTCGGCCTTGTTAGGTAGACTCTGGGTTCTGTCTCCTGGCCGAGACACACCAAAATCTATAAAGATGGTAGTTTCTGCTCCTGCTTAGCGCTCAGCATACAGGGAGTGGAACGACTGGTTCGCCCGTTGTCAGTAATAGAACCACATGTTTCGGATGAATTTGCGTTTTTTACTTCGGCGTCAATCTTATCGGTCAAAGAGAAATTAAATTTGGGTCGAATCGCAAACTAGTCAAATGAGAATAATTATTTGGTAGCATATGTAAATCCTATTTAAAGTTCAGATCATCTCAGGACTGTCTCTTCTGTATGGGATGGGTTGCTTTATGGTAAATGTTTGTACGTTTTGGTAATATGTTGTTTGTTTGTGTTTTCTTGAAGTAGTGGGATTCTTACTTGCTAATTTTATAGTACTATCGGACTGGAACATACCGCCAAAGACATCGAAGACTCCGAACAGTACATCAAATGCACCCCGGACACGATATACTGATTCCCTTCATGCTGGACTAGCATTGAGCTGGAGCTTAAACCTTACAACTTAAACAGAGTAAAGTATGTCTTGACCAGGGTACAAAATCCAAGCTTGGAAGATGTGGGATATAATATGATGTTCCCATTGCATAATCGTAAAGGAGCCTGAATTTGTAATATTTTCTTTTCTTTTTTTGTTCCTGCTTTCTTCTTCTTAACGGCTCTCTTGATATTTGGCACATCTGGTCTTGAGTTATACATGCGTCCCTGTACAAAAGAATAAATTTAACAATAATACAATCGCGACATTTATTCATTTTATAACCCGCAATTAGAACGTACGTATGGCACCAGCTTTCTCCATTACATGATCTAAATGGTGACTAAATTTGGGGTATAATCTTTTCTCTTCTTTCCATATGACTTACCTTTCTCTCGCGATATCGCCTCACTTTTAGCTTTGAGTTGAGCGCTCGCTACCATGAGTTAAGACCTAGGTATTGTCTCCTTACTAATACACACAATAGTCTATACAAATGGTAGTTTCTGTTCCAGCTGGGCGTTCAGCATAATTGGACCGGGACGACATGTTTGCAAGTTGTTCAGAAAAATGCGGTTTGAATGAAACGTGTTGGTCGGTTTCTTCGTCGACATGTTTCGGTGAGCACTAGAGTTCCACAATTACAAAAAAAAAAAAAAACGCACTACGGATATACCACAGTCTCCCAAAACATTCACATACGCACAACGCATTGGCATTAAGGGAGGCAGTCCTTAAATGACCTTAAATGTTTGTTGTGAATAGGACGTTAAAGTGAATAGTTGGGCAAAGAAAACCAGTCTAAATGCGTTCATTGGCCTTCCAAAAGTTCTCGCATATTAATACGGCGGTCACGTTCTGCTAACGTTTCCCAGTTCTGACAATTGAAATAAAGAAAAGTTGAAAGCGAGGCTGCGTGGAAATGTAACCACGGACATAGTCAGCCGGAAGGACGTTTTAGGATTCCTATACTTTAAATTTATATCTTCGTACGCAGACAGATTTTGACGAGAGATTTTTTTTTCTATTTCATAAGAAATTATACGTCTTGTCCTTCATGTGTATAGTTCTCGGGGATCGTCTGAAGGTAATCTGTTCTATTTATGTATATTAAGTTCCTGAACAGTTCCGTTACACTACATATTATGGTATATGATTAATTAAGAAATCTCTCTGTGCATATTTGTGATTGTTTGAAATCGAATTTGCAAATAAGCTTCCAGGCAAATGAAATATAATAGCAATCGAATGAAATCTAGAATTGATTTGATTGGAATACAGTGCCATAGACATATAATTTAGATAAGATTCAGTACATGCCCAACTTCTACAAATGTAGTTTGTTCGTGTTTTAAATCCTATGTATCCCATACGACTAAATTTTGTGATTTTTTTTCAGACGAAAATTACTCGTGGTGAAATATTTCAAAAACAAGTATTTCGTTTTTGCATATTACAGAGTTAGCTTCCTTGCGGGTAGGTATCTATTGTGACGTCAAATTTTGTGGGCGCAATTCATGTCGTTTCTCCGAAAAATATGACGTTACCCTCGCAAACACATGACGTCACAATCATATCCTGCTCACAAGGGCAGATAACTCTGTAATATGCAAATACCGAATAGTAGAACCATATGTGTCTTAATCGAAAAATAAAATCGGCGTAAAATGTCGTCAGACATGAAAATGCGAAATTCATTTTCGGCATAAAACAAAATCATAAAACAGTAAATTCCGGTAAAATTTGTGCCCGTTTTACTAATACAATCCTTCTTCAATTTTCCTTAGCTAGACCATTGGTTTCTGTGGGCTTTACATCGGAAACCATCAATTTCAGTGTCTGAATGACTTGCACGTTGGCCCTGTTAAGGAAGGCCAATGGCGGATAACATTAAATAGGAAACCGTGTCCACAGGAAACCGTTCAGTTAGTGATAGTGAAATATTCAAGAAACTACTTCCTCTGCTATAAGTGAAAACATACAGAGAATCTGTGTGGTTTCCGCTTATTGAAGATATTACTTTTAAAAGTATTAAGGGGACTTTACCAGGAACACCTTTCGAGATATTTGGGTCATATAAAATGCTAAATACATCCAATTGTGTTTAAATGTGAACTTGCTTAGCTAATAAAAAGTAATTTGTTTAGTTTTGTTTATTTTAAACTGAAACGTTACAAATCTTGAATTACCTAATTTTGTAATATCTTTATATATAGAATGACTGACGCCCACTGTAGACGACCTTTAAAGCTACTGATGAGCAGATCATACAGTGATCGCGTGATATAGTTTTGATGAAAGGTCCATGCATGCAACGTCTGACACACGTTATTAATAGTACATATTATACGACATATACATCCGTGTACATATGATAAGAATTGTTAGGTAGAAAATTTGAAATTCAGACCCATATACCATGTAAATGCATTGGTATGGAATTAAATCAAGTAATAGCTTGATATGTGTAAATTTTATAGTTTCAGCACCTCCTTCCATATGTTGCATGTGTCTTATCCCTATGCCTATTCTCCTATAGTTTATGTACACATCGATGATGTACCAGTTTTCTTTTTCGTATTGGGATAAGGGAGGATGGGTGAGTGAAGATGCTCGGTGGGAAGGTTAGATCCTCAAGTTGCCAGGCATATATCTGTATTTATGATGGTGCTTATACAATAGGCTCTATGAAGCTCTCGGTGCTACATTATTAGGATGCCTTAGAATACAAGCTTTGACAATTCGAGTAGAAAACCAAAATAAAAAAATATATGTATGTTCATATATAGGAAAAAATTGACCTTTTATGTCTTTATTTTTATACCGATATTGCAGCATAATTTCTGAATTAGCAAATACGAAGAAAATAAGTAGAGATACACATGTATATACTAATGCCTACCGGATTCGCCTCGTACATAGATATACAAAATAACGCCGCGCTCATTGAGCACACGTTTCATTGTTTATTTAAACTTTTGACAGTCTCATGGCAAATAATGGAAAATAAAGTCTGCTCTAGTAATCCAGATCGCAGACGAAACATACGTCATATACATATGTGACACTTGCCATACACTCTAAACTGTTTGGTGTTTAAGATCACTTCCAGTAATTTGAATTTATGTCAATGAATTTTGCAACAGTCACGTAAACCAGTGTTCATATCTCCCTGATAAGTCTGTTCGTCCTTTCCTTTGTCAGAAATATTTCATCATATTGAGTAATATGTCAAAATGTAATTTATTATTTTGTGTAAAAACACTCTCAGTGGTAACGTTCTATTTAAATAAAACTCTAAAATTGGGAGATGCGATTAAATATGTCTTCTTCAATTGCTCTGTTATGCATACTTCGAAAGTTATATATAATGTTCAAATAAAATTGTAGTGTTGTATACTGTACGTACCAAGCATTACTTGTTTCCGGGACGTAATCTGCTTTTTCATTTTTATTCAAATAATTTGAAATTTTCAATGAAACTTCATAATTTGTTGTAATTTCCTTTAATATCACAAAAGACATAACAGATAACTTCGATTTCAAACAATTTTATCAAAAATAGATAATGCCACAATGATTTAACATTAGCTCGTCGTCTTGTGATTGAGGACTTATAACTTAAACTACATGTATAAGTCACTTTCGATGGCTTGGTTTTAAGTACGTGAGTTGGTAAAAACCAGAGTACACGGAGAAAACTCAGAGTTTGTGGTATCTTAAGAAGCGTTGTATCATTAAAAAAATTTTCTCAAAGACAGGATCAGAACAAATAACAAAATATTTCTCATCAGTAATTAATGAGTTCGAATGTATTAACTCCATACTATGTTAATTATTTGATGTTATCATGTTCTGACAGATATCAAGTGGCGGCTCTACTTGTGGCACACTTGTGATTAGAGGTACACAGATGTTATCAATAAACATCATGCACCACACGTTAACTTTCATATTTAGAAGTGTAATCTAACATTATCTACATCAGGGGGTCATGCGATAACTACTTATCACAGTAAACATGACAGAGATTTCAGATTTATTAAGGGCTGTTGTCATTTTATAACAAAAATATCGCTGGTGATTTCGATTTTTAAAAATAGACGTGAATATTTTCCTCTAAATTTAATATACATTTTTTATCTTATCTCGCTTACAACTGCTCTATAAATAAAACTCCTATATCTAATTATTTATGTAATCATATTTATGGTGGGACAACAACATTAAAACTCTTGTATTTTTCTATATTCATAACACATACACTAGTATATGCACCATGATCAAAGCGGTTTTTAATGTGGATGTAACACGAGTTGGATGCTTATGTGTAGCCGCAAAAGTTATCCACTTACCGTAAATATCACACATCTCTTCCTGAACAATTGCTATAAAATAAATGAAATATTAATTTCCATAACGCGGGTCGTCTTAAGTTTCCTAGCGTCGTCCTTATTACTGCGAAGAAGCTAATCATGATTATCACTGCGTCACGCGGCAAAACAGAGAAATCACCCTCTACTGTAGTGTTGTAACAGTTATGGGTTCTTTATTTGGTGTTAAAACACCACTAAAACCATGACAACAAATGATCTGACTTTATGAATGTTATTTATAAATTTTATTTTTATTTTATTTTTTATTTCTTCGGAAACGTAGTGGGAATTTAACACAAATTCGAGTCTGTTGCGTCATCACGAACATCCGTTGTGTAATCACGACATATTTCGTATAGTGAAAAATGTTGTATGTTTTTTGCGAGTATAATGTTAATATAAATATAATATCATGATTAGATCATGGAAATTCTGCAATCAAAACGGGAATTTTATCAGCATCATTTGAGTATCATTTTTGATGATAAAAATGTACAGCCGATATGCAGTATTGTCTCACCTATCATCACAAGCCGAATTTAAAACACAAAAGTCATTTATTGCGGTGCGCAATTCTTTCAATTCTTTTAAGTATGCTTGCGCGCAACCGTCAGTGGAGTTCAATTGCTAAAACTTTGGTACCGACTACAAGTGCCAGGAAGAACGTGTATAGTAGGTTTGATAAGCAAGAAGAATGTAGAATTATAAAATTACAAGCCTTTGATTTCATGTGTTTTATCGAATATCCATCCACGGTTATATTTAATCATGTCTAGAAGTCTTTTATTCCATTTTCTTCGATACGGTCATAGCCAAACAATAATAAGCTTAATCACTTGACTGTAAAATTTTTATTTTTCTACCATTATCTATATCAGGCGGGCATTCGATAACCACGTATTAATTGTAAACATGACAGGGATTTCAGATGTATTAAGGGCTGTTGTCATTTGATAACAAAAAAGTTGGTGGTGATTTCGATTTTTGAAAATACACATGTGAATATTTTCCTCTTTCGGGTTGACATCAATTTTATATCCTATTCGCTTGCAACTTTTCTACAATAAAACACCTATATCTAATTAAATTTGTAATCATATTAATGACGGGACAACATCAAAAAAACTATGAAATAAAGTCTGGTATTATTTTATCTTTATACTTTACATATTTGTACTTTTTATTCTTTTTATTTGTTTTTGTTTGTTTGTTGTTGTTTTTTTGAGGTAAAGGGGTCATTTCTTTATTAACATTTCGGATTTCTGAAACTGGTTTTTCTTTTAACAGTATTCATATTATATAAGAATGAGTAATCAACACTTGATCATTGTAAAAGGACAAAACTATTGTTTTTAATACGTTCTGTAAATAAATTTGACCTCCTAACATCTTTACCCGACCTTGACGATGTTCTAATTATTCCGCTCGACCTGAATACATTGTTCTTTAATTAACCTGAAGCATCATAGGTCAGCGTTCTATGACGTAGGTTCCACATCCGGGTACTTGAGAGTCTTCCTTTTGTGGTACATGTTGTGGTCTGTCAGGTAGCATTGTGGCCATAGAGGAAAGTGTACACATCCTAGATTCCCAGTTTACTAGACAGAAGAGAAGACAAAGAAAAGGACACGAGAATAATCACTGTTCCTTCCGTTTCGACAATCACTTTTGATGGTGTATACGATTGATCTCCACGATCAATAGGAATGAATGGATTTCGTACACGTTTGGAAAATTAAGAATATAATACAATAAGAATAAAACACAGAGAAGGTTTTTTTAAAGATAACCAATGCAAGATTATATTGGTCAACTTACTGTAATGACAAAAAATCGAAAGTTCATTGAGCAAAAAATAAAAATATGAAAAAGCACATATCCAATCAAGTGGTTCATATATAATTGATACAGCTGTATGATATAAGATGATTGATTTCATCTTCACGATCTATATCAATAAAAGTGACCGGTGCTTGTTCTTGAGAATAATTGAAAAAGCAACAATAAGATTATCATGACTTTACTGGTTAGGAAAAAAAATGCAATCAAATTTAAAAATAATGAAACAAAGAAATGAAACATTTATCACGTTGTACGCATAAGTATCAATAACCAGTCTTATTGATACCTTGTCTTAACGATCCAGTACGCATGGTTAAATTAATATTTAGCTACTGTGATATTTTGAGTGTTAAAACGTTCATGATTCTGACTACATATAAGAAAAAGTAGTTATTTGACGTCAGGAAAACATACGTGAATGCGAAATCGCGAAAATATCATCTCCGCGAAGTTAACCGGTTAAATGCTATACCATGTAATTGATATTTACGCTGATTTTGAATAGATGCATTTATTGTGTGAAATGTAAAACTAAATATTTTCTGTCTTTTTGTTTTGTTTTATTGTCATTATTTCATTAAATGTATATGAATTTTAAAGCATTACAAGTATGTTCCCTGTTAGTACAAATCTAGCAATTCGTATCCACGATTCATTCAGATAGCTGCCGTGTTTAAGATGGTCGTAAAATGGATACGTAAGTACCTGTTCTCTCACCTGCTTTAGGTTCGATATATCACCCTGTCAAAATCGTAATGTAGGTCTCTAGGTCATGGTGATCAGGTTGTTCGCTATTCCTAACAGTCGTATATTAAGACTGATTTTGATTAATAATATCTGTAATGACAATTCGTTGTCGTTTTTATTTCCATATTTTCGGATTTTTATCTAGTGAGTGAAATTACATGTCTATCTCAATTACCGTTGTTTTCGTAGTTCAAGTCTTTACATGTAATTGGGGTGTTTGTTTGTTTTTTGTCCCCCCCCCCCCTTTATTTTACCAAAAAGTATTTTCTTAGTAGATCGTTTTCATAAAAAAAATACTTCTAACGTACAACGTACTTATTTTCGCACAATTGCATAGTAGCGCAGAATAAATTTCAATCGGTCAGCGTAGTAATGAATTAGAGCTTTCGCAGTCGTTGTGAAAATAATTTCATATTGAAAGTTATCATATTTTTGCACAAAAACCTTTGAACACTTCATAAATACGTAACTGTATCTAATTAACCGATTTCCAGTCGCAATTTGTAAATTGAAAAGATTGATGGTGATTTCAAACTAAGAATTATGACAAAGAATTATGCACGAAAACCGTCAATGACAGACCCATTGGTGATTTTTTGTTGATTTATGGAATGCATAAGTACCTGTTTAAATTCATAAATGTGTTTGATATTATCTATACCACAATGAAGTGTATAGTAGTGCTGGAATATTTCGTCCAATTTAACATGAACGCCATTAAAATAAAACTATACAAAATATCAATTACTGTTGTTAAGAGTATTAAATTGTAACTATGTATTAGTGACAAGCACTTCAAACTTAAAAAGATAGTGTTACTCTCAGGTGTTGGTTTATGAGTAACTTATGTACAGCCATGTATATCGACGCCACTTGTTTTACTCATTATTTCAATTACATTGATGTATGCTGTAGATTTAACACTTTAGATCCCGAACCAAGCCCACTATCAAAAGATTATCTTTTCAACATTTCCGATTTATTGACTTAAATGGAGGCGTTGGTTCTGTGATACTTAAACTACTATGCTTGACCGGGAGAGATTATTTAAAAACGGATTAAAATGTGAGAGTTATCTTTTTTATTTTGCTTGGATATGTTAAGTGATCGAAGGTGTGAAGCAACATTTATTTACTAACGTTCTTAAAAAATAAAATGGAGGTTTTTGTTTATTAAAGTTATAAGTTTTATATTTTTTGAAATTCTGAATTTCATAAAAAGTCAATTTCAGCGTCAAAATAATCTATTTTTGTGTGTGATATTTTATTAGTTAGGGTATCGGAAAAGTGTTTGGTTAGTATTTTGACAAAATACTCTCTAGTAACAACCCGTTCAGATGAAATGTCATCCCGAAAATACACTTAAAAGAAATGTAACATTAAAATGTAACTGATTGCATAACCATTGACAACACGATATTAAAACAATACAAAAAGCGAAAAGCAAAAAACTTTACCTTACTTTGTTTGGGTTTATTAGTTCAACATGAGTCATTTAACAACGGGCAAGGGTTGTGGAGTGTCATATCCGAATAAAAACCACCGACCAGCGGTCAGTACCTGACAACTGCCCCATATGGAATTCAAATCGCAACTCGGAGGTGGTGTGCTTGTGGTAAATGTCGGGAACATTTAACCCCTCGGCCAGAAAACTATGACCAACTTTATACCAAATCAAAAGAGACTTATATATCAGACATATATCTTCGGGGCAAATGCTACTCAGCTAAGAGTGCAACAGAGTCATCAGTCATATTGCCTCCTGCATTGAAATCAGCCAAGCTCTAAAACCCCACTCTAAATTATGTATCCATGTAAAGTTAGTTCAGGATCATGACAACCTTGACAAATTTTCAATGAGTCGGTAGTTAGTATGAAACCTTCACCCAATTTCAAAGTGTGTACATAAAACCACTAGGAGACGGCTATCTCGCAACACACATAAATCTATTTTAATATTATTTGGATAGTTTCTTGATACACATATCACTTGAGCTGAGGTTTACAATGTTATTTATAACAATTTGGTAAGAGATCGTATATCACGTTGAACGGGCCTACCTGCTACTCTTACGGTAAGGCCTTCCAGATACATGTAGGTATGTTGTTCGGCTTTAGTTATATATGTAACCACATCATCTTGTGTGTAAAAGGCGACCAAATTTCGGATACTGCAAACCAAACCGTTTCGTGCGCGTTTAAATTTTACTTAATTTGCGGGCGATCAGTATTCGCGAAAACAATTCGCAACGAAAACGGTTATCTTTTGGTTAAAGTCTTTTTAACTGTAAATCGTAAAATTATATCGAATTGAATTGAAATTATACATGACAATATGGAATTAAGTCGCGGTGAATGATAACGCGGAATTCAAATAAGTTGGTTAACAGTACATTAATCATTGTTCCCAGTTTTAAAACAAATTGATTTTCGATTTTTATGCTGAAGATTTTGAGTGTACTTGTGAGGGCCTCCCATTATCGTCAGGGGAGCCCTTTATAATGTTGGCAGCTATCAACTGCATACATTATACACCGTGTGTATGTCTGCAAAACAAAATATGTGTTTTTGTAATATTATAATTTTCTTATCACTTAAAGCACTTGTATTAATTATTAAAAGTGACAACACGTACATGTTATACCAAACAATAGTAGTAAACGAAATTTGTTTTATTGCCAAAATAAAAGTTATATTTTTTTCTATACAAGATAACCGAATAACCGAAATAATGCAAACAATGTAGCTTTTGGAAATAAAATGTCTAACAATATTATGATAACATAATTATATCAAGCGCAATAGTCTTCATCTAATTTTGGGCAAACGCGCATTATTTTGATTCAAATAATGAGTTTGACCAAACATTTCCTCTTATGATTCATAAATTTGAGTGGTAAGATTTATTAGGGATAATACACAAGTTGCCTACAGATATCTGCACAATAAAACTAGTCATACAATATGCATATATTTAAGGAAAAGGTTAAAAAAATCGCGTCTAGACATTACAAGAAGTATGTTAGAAATTCCTTCGTATGGTCTGTACAGACTAAAGGAGAAGCCATTCTCATCTATATTTGTATTTGTTTGTTCATATGCATGCACGAATGTAAAGTTATTGCCTTTTTTCTCATCCGATTTTTTTTTAAATTTTAACTACAATATATATATATCAATGGTGAATGATATACTAGTACATGTATATAGGTGATACAACACGTTGTTTGCGAATTCATGAAATACAAAGGCCGATGACATCTAACCACCAATGCCTAGATGTAAGTACAGTTGTATTTCCCCGATTGAGTATTGAGACGATTCTGGATAATTTTATAGAAATTATTCACTTTCACTATTAGCTTCCCTTTGGTAATGTAATTGTGTTTTTTGATATTGTAATCACAAATAGTGTTCCTAAATCAGTGGTCTTTTTAATTTTGACTATAATAATGTTCTTTTTTTATGAATTTGAAAATAATTAGTAATGAACATAAAATTATGTAAATCGAGAGGTTTAGTATTACTGCATAAGGAAATTCCACATAAAATATTTCCATACTTCGACAAAGATGCAAATTTAACTTTTGATTTAATTTCATTATCATTTCAAATGGTAAACAAGTTAGGGGCATAATATCAGAGAGTTCCATATTCGTTTTTTTTTTCATTCTATATAAAACATACTAACATTCTGCTATCTACATCATTTTGTTGTTTTCGCAGAAAATGATGATGAACTCCGAGATATGGTCCCCACAAATTGAACCTCTCAAAGAAATAGATTGAAGGGTCTCTGGCAAAGACAAACACGATAAAATACCACTTTTGAATTTGAATTTCAGACTTCTCCAACACCTAATACAAATGTGAGTACTGTAGTTATGCTTTCTGAGACTTTATCAACGTCAATATCGGCGGCAATGTTAATACGGATAATGACCTTTGGAGCGTTATAATAAACTGACCATCGAGGACAGCTAAGAGGTACATTGCATGATACACTTAATGATTCCATTTCCTATTGATAAGTTTCTATTTCCGGTTAGTTACTTCCCAGCAACCATTACCTTATGTAAGGTATTTACATATACCTGTTGTTTCGATATTTAAGAGCTTGTTTCCATGTGAAAATTTTACGATTCACATAATGATTTTGACAAAATCTATATTACTTCGTTTTGGGATATAAAGTACTACGGTAACTAGAATTCTTTGATGGTTGGTCAGAATATAAATGTTGGACTACCGTCTAGTGAGACATTTTGTGTATATATGGAAATTCTAAATCTACAAAAACATTTTGAATGAAGCTGCCGTGTGTTTGTATGATAATTCGTTATAAAGGTTATTTATTTAAGCATTGAACGTCTTTCAGTTGTCATTCATAACCAATATGAATGCAAACTTGATAGAGGCAAAGTCCATGAGTCAATTTGAATTTGTCTCTGTTCAGTTGGCATTCATCTTGGCTATGAATGCCAACTGAACAGATTTGGTTACAATTTTATGATGAAATCCAAAGGAAATTTATACCTATAATGAAATAATCAATCGTTATCGTCATGAATAGAACCGTCATTTGAACAGCCGTCTCCCGTAATCGCCAGCACGACAATTGTGACGTCACAATGACAATGACGTCATAACAAGCACTTGAAGTTCATTGTCTATATAACTGCCAACTGCGCTTGGTAAGGCTACATTGTGGGACTGCAGTGAAAATGTAAATATACAGTTATATCCTCGCATTTATATGAGTGTATATACATGTACTTGGTTTTTCCAATCTCAACATCCCAATTTTATGGTTTATTTATTCACTGATTATAACTGACTTAATTATAAATTATTTTTTTTCTAGGGACATAATTTTTGAATGTTGTGCTCTTTTATTTTTATATATTGTATCTTTATAAGCCCATTGACTAATTGCATTGCGAAAGTAACTAAAAGATGTCAGCATCTCTTGTCTATAAGCTTGTTAAAATATCATTTTAGGAAACAAAATGTAAAACAAAATATGTTTTCGTTTTCCATCTGCTATAGGCATACGCCGTAGTAAATTTGAATTCTGTCGCCATTCATAAACATTTGAATACACTAGAATACATCTGTGATAATAAACATGCTCACTCCAGCTTTGTTTGCCCTACAACTGGACATTGTTTATATATGTTTAGACCTTATACAGTTTATGGGAACGTTAATAAATCATTAAATCACTGCATCTGTTTACGGCTGATAAGATGTATAGTAGGTTAAATAGTCTCGACCCTTATACAAAGGGATTTTGATTGTAAGCATACCCCTCTTAATTATAACAGTAATACCAACCGCTCTTCCTTTAGTAGTAAATAGATCGCCTTATCGGACCTTCCAAATCTAGGGCAAATTATTAATTATAAAATAAGAAATATACTCCTTTATGACTGTAAATATGTTAGTCTCTTCATTACAGCAGATATATATACAAACAACACTTGTTTATAACCAAGTGGCGAGGTATTATCTTGGGTTTGCAGTTACGGTGGGGAAAACTACTTGTTGAAAGGACGTGAGGAAACTCGTTGAATGAAGTGGATTGTCGTCTGATTCCTTCTATTCTCTGTCTCTCACATACTTAAAATTATATTCGGCGACCCTTTAACTACAACGCAAGACGCTTCAGCATATTTGTTTAGAAATGTTAATATAACCGGAATTAACGTCAGTCGTACCACTATCAGAAACATACAATATATATTTCTGTTACTATTAATGATAAAACAATCTCCTGGATAATTCTTAACGTTTGTTTCAAGTTGGAATGTATGTGTGATTTACAAAACCAGTGATGTCAAATTGCCTAGTGTAGGTGACAGGGTACACATTGTACTAGTCATCGACACGTCATACATAAAAAGTTCACCGGTTGTGTAACAGTATCCTTACATAAAGCATTTCCGGATATGTCTGGAAAAAACTGTATCCGTACTCAAAAAGAAATATTCAATTCTCTTTCACGGAACATTTGACAGTACATGTAGAAGTTACTGTAAAAAAACTTTTTAGCGTCGACTTAGTCTTGCGTTTGCATGCATTGGCCGGTTCACTTTAACTTAATTTGCGTCTTCCTATTGCCCGTGAAATATAATTGCACATTAAAATATGGTTTACAATAATCCTTTCCGTATTTTGGTAAAGATTGAGGTTACCATATAATTTACTAATACAGTAGAAAAGTCATAGAGATGATAAATGTTTTGAATAGTTTTGCTCGCTTTGTTTTTACTTTATATCTAATCTTTCATAATGCTATGGTGTCTTTGGAGATATTGCATTTCGTTATGATAGATATAATTCTTTACCATTATCAATTTTTTTTTTATTTTACTTAGAAAGCTGTCCTGGGAAAACAAAAAATTGACTTAACATATATAAACGATGTAGATATTTTCGCGATACACTAAATAAACCTGTTCATTTTTCGCAACATAGTTTTATATATATATTAAAAAGTACGCGCGGTTGAAGTTTTCGCATAAAAAAGTCCTTCGCGGAATAAGCGTAAATATTTACCTAGCGTAAATGGCCATGGTTACTGTAAGACTGTTTGTTAAACTATATTCAAAACGAACACTAATCAAGAAATTAAATATATAACAAATAATATTAGCGCAAATATACATGTCATTCTAATTCAATTCGGAGTAACGAGTGACAATTTATTTCCAATAGTTACCGTTCGTAACCTATGAACCATTTTATCTTAACGAGATAAAATTTTCCTGTGATTTTGCAATAGAGCTCAAACTTGTATTCAGCCGTTTCGCTAATATATGTATAAAAAGTCATTAAACTGAACGGTACTTGATTGCAAATTAAAGCATTCGTGATATGTTGAATATTAATGAAGGAGCGGAATAAAGTGGATCGCAGTAAATAGTTTAACGATATGCAAAGTGTCAACCAAAGTTACAGATAAATCTAGCGCTCACTATTTCCATACAAACCAAAAGTTCATCTCTTCTTGTTTCTTAAAGTAAACGTATCCAGTGTGTCTTAATTCATTGAAACATATTTTTTATATTAAATAGCAGATATTATCATAATACATGTACATTTAAAACACGTAAAGAAAATCACGTGCACTATTTATCATTTTAATATGGCATATATTTCTTGTTTTAAGGAGCATCTTCAGTCTACTCCATGCAGTAGGAGAGGTCATTGTCCGTAACTACAGTCACCCTAAACAGTCAACATCAGCAGCAGGCATGAGTCATTACTCACCAACCAAGGTCTGGAGACAAGGTTGAGACACTCTTGTATGGTTAGCTTAAATGTTTTCTTTTTATACTAAATAATGTGAGAGAATACGCGTCTTTTGAAAACTGACAACTCATCACATTAAATATGTCAAATCACGCGTTATAATTGTGTACATAATTATTACATGTTAACTTGACTTTTGTCATGGACTTGTAAGATTGTTTTTTTTTTCGTCGGATAAACTACAAGTCAAGTTGGTCGGATGGATAAACGTTGTCCCAATCCTAAAAATTAAATAACAATTACAATGTGTTGTTTATTCTCCGAAACAGAGAAAGAGCATTGGCAATGCCTAATCGATAACAATGTACAGTTGTCTGGTTTGGTTAGTTATATTCACGTCCTATTTAAAGCCAGTCATTTAAGGACGGCATTCCATCTATGCAATGCGGTGTGTGGCTGTCTGTATGTTTTGGGAGTCTGCGGTATATACCTGTTGTTTGGTTTTGCAATTGTGGGAAGTTTTACCCTTTATATAGTGCTCTTGAGTTGAATAAAATACATTTATCCTGTGTGTCAGCTTTTGGTCTATATAATGTTAGAGAGCTGTTTAAAGTCAACTTTTTAAAACAAACGGCTTAACTAGTAGCTGGACCTTCGACAAATAATGAATCCAGTGTTCAACAGAATATCTAAAAGACCACATTGGGCTTCGGAGATAAAGGTTCGTGGCGTATCAATTTAGTTAATTCCTTGTTTTTTGTTTTTTGTTTTTTGGTTTTTTGTTTTGTTTTGTAAACTCCATATCTCAGACGTATGTAGCAAATGATATAAAACAATAACATCATTATATAATTAAGATATACTCAGTTTCGATAAAAAGGCATGAGGAAGTTATATGTATCAAGAAAATAATGTTACTAAGAAAATCAGCAATTCTCGGAAAATAAATTTGATTTTCAATTTTCTCATAATATAATCTTTAGAAAGAGGTAACAAACAGATTGAAACATTATAGGCGCTTTTGTACAAGAAAAACGTGATGTTAATAGAATTGCACAGCTTGCAGTAAGGTCGAATTCATATTTAAAGTGATTTGTTTTTCTCAACTCATGATTTATGTCTGCATAAGTACATAATGTAAACAAAACTTATATCATGGTCATTTGCCAAAATGGTGTTTATTCATTCATAAAATGTCAGTGAATCATTGATTGCACTTAGACCATCGTAAAGTTTTCTTTCCTGTATCCAGTGTAAAATACAAACCATTCATCTTCGCTTAAGTATGTCGTATCTTGCACGAGACCAACACCAAAAGTGTTCTGACAAATAAGTGGACGGCCAAAATTCAAGGGTGATATTTGCGATTGACCTTTCACGGCAGAAGCATCCGACAATAGATACAGTACTTCCGTAAAAGTAAGACGTCACGTGACATACAATGTTCTGCACGAGGTATTGTGTCTGTAGAATGTTATTGAACAATTTCCTAGACATCTGACACGTATTTCTTTTACAAAGGATAAATGAACTCGGGAAGTTATTGTAATGTCTATTTGATGTATAACAACGAATAAAAACACTTTGAGGGTACACAATTTCAAAGTCAATACAGAGTACAAGCTGTATGCTGAAGGTCACTGTATTTCGCCGTGAATATATATATTACGAGGATTTAAAACTTTTTTTCAATCAACCTTACCACTTTAGAAGAATGGTAGTTTTTTCTCATTCAAGAACATGAGCAGACGAATTATTTTCTTCAGCTTCAAAAGTTACTTGATTTACACTATTACCACCATTGAAAAGTTTGAGCTTATTTTAGGTCAAAATTATAAAAAAAATAATTAATTGTATCTTGAGAAAATTCCAATGCACTATTCATTATATGGTATTAAGTACTCATTGCGTATACACCAAAAGCAAAATAAATTATTTTATAGACATTTTTGTTTTAATTAGACACATATAAATACGATTATACGCCAGTTATTGTTCAAATGATGGGTTTATGCTCAGTCGGCGGTGGAGCATTTTTAATAGACCAATCAACTATATGTTTTTTCATAGACCACAGACTTTAAGTTTTTGCAACTACTTCTAACACTACTGAACTTGTATGAGTTATCAGGATCTATAAATTACGTACATGTGTATAGGTTCTCATACAACAATAGACAGAAAAAAATGAGTTCTTTTATCTCACACTCTCACCAGGTAATTCCTTTTTTTAAATAAGAAGCATTCTGCACTGACAATCCTGAAATTCTAATATTTTACCTATTATCTCTATTGATTTTTTGAGCCTGTTTCAATCCGGATTTCCAAATTCGTATAATTGTTTCCTAGGCATACTAGAAAAATAATATATTTTACACAGGGTAATTTTGAAGGTCTTTTTTCATTTACTATATTATGGTAGGTTGTTCCCTATAAGCTAAATGTTGATATCATAGGCATACCGATTGTCCTTGAAAAAGTATTTATTTATAAGTTGAGTTATGTCGTATAGAAAATATAACACTAAGAGTAGTTACGGATAAACTCAACCATTTTATGATGTGATTACACACTGGTTTTTATGTTATACCGCTTGTATGTATACATAACATTAAAATCATTCAAGTTAACCATCATTATTCAATCTAATCCAGTGGAATAAAACAATATTCTTGGGAGACTATTTTCTCTAAAATATCCCTACACCGTTGTATAAACCAATCTGATGCGACGGTAAAATGCCGATGTCATTATCAACTGATGAGATGTTAAAATATTTTTAAGTCATTGACAATGCTCATTACAAACCGATTTGACTTTTGTTTTTTCGGTATCTAAATATACTGGTATTTTATCATACCCCTTAAACATACTGTATATTTGAGTGGCTGTATGACGGTGAATGCCGTGACCGCGCGGTTAAGGTTCCCCAACCACCACTAGCTTTTCGCCTTTGAGTCATAAGTTCGAAACCTATGGGCGGAAAATTGCTGGGGAATTACAACTGTAGTTATGCGGTTTTTTCCTTTGGATATACCGTGTTTCTTTCGTTTAAAACCTTAATACGTCCCGAAATGATCTTGGCAGTTAATAGGACGTAACACCACAATAATCCAAATTAGATAATCATGGCCAAAGGGACCTTTGAAAGTATAAGTTCTCGCTTGCACATCAGTCATCAAAGTCACTGACACTTAAAATCAAATTTGAAAATCTGACGAAATCATTTTGAAGACCACACAATGATAAGACGCACAAAAAGAAATCTGGAAAAGAAACATGTTTCCGTGTTTGAAAATAAAATACTGATAAAAGCGGTGTATTAGACCTATCGGCATGTTAATGGTCAAAGTGACAGCTAAAATTTTCTGAGTCTTTTTTATAATATATTTGTGTTAGAAGGTTTTTAATGTGTGACGTCCGTTTAACCTCACTAAAGTAAATTTCTAATTCCGTACCACATCATATGTCAATAAAACCTCTTCCGCCCTGTGTGGGCTTGCAGTTTTCCTGATGTTTCGGCTGTTAGATTTAACGCTACAGGGGCAGGTGTTAAAACATCCCTTAAACAATAAAAATGAAGGGTTTTTTTTCATCAGAAAAGAAATACAGCTAAAATCATTTTCAACGCAGTAACAGATAAGCATATATAATTTACATGTTATTTTTATAATCTATAAATTGTGCTACGTTTTATTGTGTATATTATAAAGTGCATTATGTATATTACATGTCTATTGTGCAATGCATGCAACTTCATTTATATCATATAATTTGGAATTATCGTCTAGTAATCGGATTGGAGCCACCCATACAAGATTAGTACTATTTCAAATGTTCAGGTTTGTTTTGATATGTAATTGTGTATTGCTTTACTCATATTTCCTCATAGTTCATTTTGACCTGTCATTACGTGTTGTTTTCATTACGAATGGTATTTGTTCTCTATCAAAAACAGGAGCAGACTATATAGTATTGTCTTCAGTTACAATAGGTTGACACCACTACCATCATTGAAAAGTTTTAGCGTCTTCTTTTACATCAAGATATAAATATCAAAAACAAGAGCTGTTTGATAACAGCAAAGCTCGCCTCTGGAATTTTTTTTTAATTTGGTTCCTTTTAATTTACCAGTATGACAAAATATAGCAATGCCATTACATAACTGAACTTTTCAGCCCATTGGGCCTCTCGAAATTCTCGAACTTCATCATTTCCCCTCTTCAGTGACTGTCCATACCACAAAAATTATAATTCAATATCATACTGATATCAATGTCAGTTGTGACAAATAGCAGAATTACAACACTTGCACCAAAACCTTAATCCGGCTATTTCTGCCTATTGAGCCTTTTACAATTATCAAAATATTGCATTTGGCTCCTTTAAATGATTGTCAACACCATAGCAACAAACATAATTCAAAATGATAGTATAAATGAATGTCAGTTGTGAAAGATAACAGTATTACAACACTTACACAAAACCTTAACCTTGGATTACCAACTCCGACGCCGACACCGAAGTGATTCCATACATAAAGTTCCCTTTCTGCGAGAGGCGACCTAATAATTAATTGCGTCCCGTAAAAAGTCCAATTACTAATTGCGCATCCACCTAAAGCAAAACAAGTTATTTTATATAAATTTGAACACCAATCATTGTTCAAATGATGAGTTAAGTTTATGCTCTGTCGACGGTGGAGTATCTTCAATTTTATTAATAAGTTACTAAATATACTGCAATCCAACTCATAAATATTCGGGCATTTCGCAGGCGATTAGACTTCTTAAAAAGAACTCGAAGACGTTTCAATTACAAAAAGCATTCACACTGGTAAAACGCCAAATTAAATCGCCGTAAAAATCGTTAGATCTGAATACAAAATGAATCTGTGATATAAAAAAACAGGATTGCATTTCAAATTATCGCATTTTAATATATTTTCGCGATCTTCTTGTTATGGTCGGGGGATTCTATTGAATGTCAATTTACGACGCTTAACCACAAAAATACATTTGCACAAATAAGTCATTCCAATAACTCATTTCACAGATATTTGCAGGGTATACTGGATAACAGGGATTCTTCAGAAAAATAAAAAAAAACTTGTGATCTGTGAACATGTATGGAAATGTTGCTTTCTACATGCTGGATATCATCCTTGCCATGACGTCAAACTCTTATGAAATAGTACGTCACTGTTCTTATTTAACTTTTAGAAAACACTCGCTCAAAAGATGCTCCATCGCCGACGAATGGTATTTTTTCTCTATCAAAAACTATACCAGACGAATTAGTATATGTATATTTCTTCAAAGGTTGTTTGCTTTACATCATTACCACTATTAAAAAGTTTGAGCTTCTTATTTCAATTCAAGAATAAAATATTAAAAATTATTAAAGATGCTCCACCGCTGACAAATAGTATTTTTTCACTATCAATTACAGGGGCAGACGATTTAGTATTTTTCTTCAGTTACAAAAGTTACTTACTTTACATCATTACCGCCATTGAAAAGTTTGAGCTTTTAATTTTACTTTGAGTTAAAAATATGAAAAATAATTAATTGCATCTCGAAAAAAATCCGTAGAACTATATCCTGTATGGAATGACGTACTGATTGCGCATGCACCAAAGGCGAATTTAATTATTTTATATTATTTTTGTGTTAATTATGCATATATATACACGATTAAACACCAATTATTGTTCAAATGATGAATATCATTTATGCTCTGTCGGCGGTGGAGCATCTTTAATAGCATCCCAGAAAAAGTCCATGGCAGTATGCCCTATATGGAATTAAGTACTGATTTCACATCCATCAAAGGAAAACTAAATTGTTTTATATAAATTTTTGTTTTAGTTGGTCACATATTATCACGACTATACAGGTATTAGGTTATAAATATACATTGTATCCCCGTTTTATCTATCTGGTCCACATACATGTGACTTAATCCTACATCTAGTACATATCAGTTATCTTTTTCTATTAAATAAACATTCTGTATCGTCCCTGAAAACAGCTCTATAAGTTTAAATGACTTTGATTAGAATATTGCAGTCATAAACATCACTTTGTCTCTTCAAATTTATTTACCCCTACGTAACATAAAAATGCATTGAATTGCAAAATGTTGTTAAAATATGAAATGTATATGATCAGTCCCTTTTGACGGAGGAAATCTACGCTTTGAAATATTACATGCAGTATTAGTTTTAACGATGCACGATACTCATCCTTTTCAAAGTAATAAAATATACGATTAGCTGTTTACGTTCTGTAAGTATTACGGTTTTGAAAAACACATAGTTGTCACTCTACTTCTTAAAATCTATCTTAATTCTAAGAAAAAAAAAGATGTTGTCATTTTGTACTATTACTCGATTTTATACCGAGTGAACAAAATATGCAATATTACAACCACTTCAAGTGGGGTTGGGCTGAATAGTGAATATCCTTCCGGGGATCAACATCTTACTATGAGATATTTCTCCAATTTGTAGTGTTTTTAGCAAAATTTAACTATCCACTCTACGCTCATATTTTTACAAAAATCCCTTTTGCGTGGGAAATACATTTATGAAGTTATGACAAACATCTAAAATTTACAAAATGATTGTTCCGTGTTTATATGATTCAACGAATATTTCTATTTTTGTTTTATTTACTTAGCCATTTACTTATTGAATTATTCATATATTTTTATTTTTGTTATTTCATTTTTTCCACAGGGATTGTCGCACGATATTCAGAAAGATAAAACAAGTTTTAAATTAGTAATATGTGCCGTAACTGAGAGAAAATGTTATTTTTCCTTTGGTAATCTAATGAAAACCACCAGGTTTGACGAACATGTGGACAGACATGCATGTACATGTAATATAGCGATGCCGTTTAAAAAAACCGTAAGTTACAACACAGATCTAGACTTTATATAAAGTTCTAGTTGTTATGCCTTGTGTGTGTACCTTGCAGAAATTACTTTATATTTACTAATAACACTGTAGAAATGTGAAATGAAATTGTAGATCACAAATACATGTATGGCTTCATGGCCTGACCGTAGGTACACTACAGCAGGGTACTCATTTCAGTGCGCTGTAGATGTAAATATAATGATTTTTGGCAGTACTTCAAAAATCATTCTCAGTTCTTATCTGTGCTCATAAAATTAAAACATTTGCATTGTACGTATTGTAATTCTCAAAATGCTGGTAATTTTGGATCATGGTGAATGTAATATTAAAAGCTTTTCTTAATTCGTGAGTATGAAATTACGGCACATATAACTTTACAATCAAATGCATGTTCAATGTACTATGGGATATTTTTTTAAGTCCTCAGTTAGTAATGAAGTCTTTTGAAGCATTCACCACCGGTAGTTCATTTTGTACACCATTGGCGTAATGCAATTGTTTGAGATTTCAGTAAAAAATTAGCCTTTCCTTTCATGTTGTTGTTGTTAGTTTTATTTTGTTTATTTGACAAAGAACTGTCGTCAATATTTGTGTTAAATAATGCGCACGAAAATAGACCTCAATTCAGAGTCTCGTTTATTCTAGCATAATGACCTATTCTACAGTAATATGCCTATTTCATATTCTATGCCCTTCTGTATTGTTACACGTAAATATACTAATTAATCAATATACATGTAAAAGTTTTTAAGGAATCATATCTGTCGTTGCCTTTGAACGATTTTCACGGCTTAATTTATCAAACCTTATGGTTTTCAATACTTTACCGAAGAAAACATTACAGATAGCGAAAGTTTGTCGCCCAGTTATGTCACATATTAACTTTAATAATATAAGCGTATACATGAATGTTTACCAGTGAGATGTGCAGATATATACATACATGTAAATGTGATGTAGTGTGTGTTTTGTATTGATTAATAAAAAGAAAAAAACATATCAGTTAATAATTTTTATTGTAATTAGACAACAATGCAATTTTAATTATAATCCTTGAAGACACCAATAAATATACAAATAGAAATATTTCCATATTAAAAGGGTATTAAAAAATATTCATACATTGTATTTAAAACGATTAAGTTGTATATAAGTGTTATCAAACAAAATAGTACATAGATAATTCTTTTTCCAGAAGAAAAAAAAGTTTTTAGATTATCAATCTTTTTCCTGAGAAACTTTACACAGCGAAATTACATAAATCATCTTGAAATCAAAATCATATATCTACATACATGTACATAGATTTCATAAAACACATGGACGGATAAACCACTGGTTATTTCACAGATTGATAGGAACAAAATTTCAAAACTTAGTTCATATAAAGAGAATAAAATTATTATTTAATAAAAAAAAATATTTCAGGAATTGTTAAAAAAAAACCCGAACATCCGTTGACCTTTTCATCTTATTAAATGTAAAATATTCTTTAAAAGCAAAATTTATTTTTCATACCAAAGGTGTAGCACAATGATGTTGTATATGACTTGATAAAAGATTACATTATCAATTTTTTTTATTAAATTATCAAAAAAAAAAAAAAAAAAAAAAACAAGACATGTGTTTTTAGAAATAATTAAAGCAAATACTGTTGTTATTCACTATTCATAACATAGTTCAGCTTAAAATTTTGAGCCAAATTTTAACTTGCAAGATTTTCAAAAGTTGAAGAAAACTTGTCCTTTTTGTTCAGACACAATGGGTTGAAAGACTATGTAAATGACTTTCATACCAGATCAATTTAGGTCCAAAGATTTACATGTACTATGACAACAAGCAACTGCAATGAACTATACATTTCCCAAATTAATTATCACAAAAAATAAGGAATGTATAGACATAATTATCACTGTTAACTTTATCACTTTTCAAATAAAATAAAAAAAAAAATAATATCCAGCAACTAAGAAAATGCATGACTGACAAAAAATGATATTGACCTATTAAAAAATTATCTTCCTTATATATAATTGGTGTTTCTAGGAATCGTCGATGAATTTTGCAAAATAAAACCAATTTCTAAGATCTATTGAGTATTGTATTTAAAAAAAAGGTTAATGCAAATTCAGAATTTCTCAAAAGGCACATTTTTGAATGATGAATTTGCATAAATTTCAACTATATGAAATTCCTCAAAATCTGAAAGAGTGGATGCAATCACCTATTTTTAATTGAGGTAATTGCTATGTATATCAAAACCACTAGTAACTTGAACAACAAAGTGTCTTTCTTACACTTTCTTAGTCTATTAACTGCATTGTATACTTTCAACAAAATCTATACTGACAAGAAAAATATACAGACATCACAAGTTGTACATTTGTAAGTACAATTAATTAATGTTAATACAATCAATAAAATGTATTCGCCCTGCGAATCAGGTCATTTAACAATTATATAGTTTATATACAAAAGTGCATAAGTGAACATTTGAACTTCTTCTTATTTCAATTCGTCCAGCGAAAACAACATATATGTATACCTAAACCTACATGTAATATTGTCAATAATGAACTTTTAAAAAAAAAAGACCTTCCAGTGATTTTTAGGGGTGCATTTTGGATCGAATTTCGGCCTCTTCCCCTACAGAAATTTAGCTGTGTTCTCCCAATTTCATGTAAATATTTTCCCAAATAAAGAAAAACCTCTGCTAAATATATGCATTTCAAGGAAGGGAAAATGTATGGGTAGTAGTATTTTCCCAAATTAAAAGGTACAGGCCTCTGAAATGATCATATACAAAAATCACTGCTTCATTATTAGTAAAATAAAATGTTGAAAAAAGATATCAATACCAATTCCAAAAACAAATTTCATTCAAATATGAAATAAATTGTATAAGAGCTTAATATCCATGGCCAGTTGAAATTAAGTTCATGAATACAAGTATACAAGATACCTTCTGACCTATCAGAGTTACTTCCCTTTGTTTTACTTCATCAGCACTGATGGAGGGAAAGTAACTTACTCTAACAGAATAATATAGACGTAGTGATACAAAAAATGAATAGTAACACAAAGGGAAGTAACTCTGGTAGATCAGAATTGGCTTTACAAAAAATAGCTGCAACCATACCCCACACAGATGTAGTGAGACCATTTTCTCATCTTTACAATGTATATCAGATAATTGAAATTATCTATCAAAACATCCAAATCTCATCAGGTGTATGATATATAGTGGGGCAATTGTTACCATTTAACACTGACAAGGAAAGTATGACAAAGAAACAAAGCATTTAATTTAATATCATTGTATACTTAAAGATATGAAAAACAGACTCAAGGAAGAGAAAGCACACCTTGTGCTAGGTACAATTGTGCCTTTTAAGATTCGTTGTGAAATCCTTGGTTTGGGGTTGATTAAGGTTTGTATTCTTATCCAGAGCCAGATGAGCAAATTCTGAAAGTATATTATATGAACATGTAATACTTTATAGTGGCAGGTTAAATATGGACAATAATTGATATTTTTTTATGTTAAAACATTATAATTACCGTATTTGACCCAATAGGAGCCCTGCAGTGTGCTTAAAATTGAATTAAATGAAGTAAAACTTCAAAGGACTAACTTTGGATGAACCTTTCATTACATTATTGCACAATTAAAGTAAAAGGCTATTAAAACAAAATAAATCAAATAGAGGCACCTATAGAGTTTTCCTAGTTTCATAGTCTGCAATTAATTTGATGTCAATGAAATTGCTACCTGGAAAAGGAAAAGAGGGCGCTTACAGAGACATGTGTGCCCATTAAGTTGAATACAGTTCATGTTTACTTGGTATGTACTGGTATACTATCATAAGAGGTGTAACCAGAACCATACATCCATTAAGACTAACAAGTTTATACATATATGTGCCAATAATATAACATCTCATTATTTTGACGAGATAGTTTTACTAGAAAATTAAACAATGCTTTAGATCTGCCCTTAGTTAGTCTTTCTGATAATTCATTTATTTTGTGAATATATAAATCAAAGTAAGTTTCATTGGAAATGGTTCATGATCATGCAGTTTAAACAGAGTTTCCAGAAAAAAATATTAAAGGCCCATTACCTTTCCAAAATGGCTTTTAATTTTTAAAATGGGATTGTAAAACGAGATCGATAATTTTGTAGAGTCGCAAAAGTTATTAACTCATCTATAATACTACACTCATCATCATCTCTCAGAAAATTTTAATTGAAATAAATAAAATGTTAATTTTCATAACGCGGGTGGTCTTAAGTTTCAATTAAGTATTATTGTATTTGACCCAATATGTGCCCCAATCCTATATGCGCCCCTGCCACTCTTTTGAAGCCTCAGTTTTACTAACCGGTATCTCAAATTTTATACAGACCAAAGATATGAAAATCTACATAATTTCTTTATATGATTTTCTGCAAATTAATTATGGTTTACATTCTGCTATCATTTTATGACATTGAAGTCAGTACTTTATGTGTTCCTAGTCTTTATTTTTTTATTGTTTTAGCCAGGCCATTTATTGGGTCAAATAAGGTATATCATTACGTTCTGTTGAAAAAAAAATGCAATAAAAGAAAGGTGAACACTATGAATGAATTGATCAAAGCCTACACCAAGGGTAAATAACTCCAAACTTAATGTTGATACGACTCAATATTGACAGCTCGGAGTATATATATTTCGTATATGACTTACCCGCATGTTTTCTGGCAGTACACATCCGTATAGTTCTGTATGCTGTATACAGAGAAATCTGTACAATGATTTGTCAAGTTTGACCAAATCTCACAGGACCTTGCTGTATGGGTGTCAGCGCAAACTGAAAATGAAAGAATATACTGTCTATGATTTTACTACATATTATATAATATTCTAAAACTGAAATTAAGATTCATACAGCTACACATCTGTGAAGGAACAACTCCAAAAATGTTTAATATTAAAAGTTAGAATTCTATATTTATGTCACTTATAGATTATGAATAAAAAATCAAAATCTAATTGACCATTGGTTCTTTGATTCAATGTTGTCTTTCTAAGTTTTGTGACTAAAAATTTAGTTACAAAAAACATTTAATTTCATTAACTTAAAATATGCCAATAACTTTGGGATAGTGAGGTTTGACTCTTTGTAATTAAATATTAATATATGAAAAACAATTCTATGAAAATAAACAAGAAATCAAATTATACTAGACCACAACAATATGTTGACCATATATTATAGGGATCCATTGTACATGTAATTAACTCAAAACCTTTATGAACGTCTATGAAGAATGTCCTTCCATTTTATGCGTATATGATTTACTTTTACTATAAAACAAATTCATGCAGTTGTGGCACATTCATATCTCAATCTTATTCAATAATTCAGTTTAGACAATGACTGTGCTGCTTTTAAAATTTCCCATTATTACATCATTTGCGTAAATGATTATGGAAATCAAATTATAATGCTGGACACTAATCTAATGAATTTAAAACTTTTAAGGCGAGCTAGATCAGTGAAATATATCAAATTGTGACCAGTATGTAACTGATTCTCAACTTACATTTAGGGTCTAATTACAGAAAACCAAGATTTAACAGATTTAAATCTTACCTGAAGGGTCAGGAGTAGTGGGCACTGCTGCTGTTGCACATGTCACTGTCGGACAACAGTTCGGGAAAGCTAGCCCAGAATTACTCACTTCCTGACAGTTTCCGTTGTCCAGAGGTGGAGTGTCTGGGTGGCAACTACAAAACAATATATAAATTACAGTGTTACCTGTCAAAATTGACTCTCGTCTAACCCAGATCCCTATGACATGAACTGTTTTCTTGATTATAGTTAAGAAAAAAAATTAAAACATGTATAATCAGAAATACTGTATATACCGACCAAATATACTAATCCTGATGATAATTCAGTGTAGACAAGATATACTTACATGTTTTAGCTCTGACATAAGATATATAAAGTACAAGGTTACATCATGACATGACAAAATGAAGCAAATCTTAAACATGTCAAGTTTTGAATTTTGGTATTTCAAAATGGAGTAATATTGGGGTACTAAATATAAGCAACCTAGCTCAGATTGCTGAAAAGCTGTTGCAGCAAGTTTGTGGCTGCAGTATGCTTGTTTGTAGCAAGCTTGTTGCAACTGGTTGCAGGAAACTATAATTTGCATATGTCCATAAATATATATGGGCTTAATTGTCACACTGAGCTTTCATGCAGCAACCAGTTGGAAGAAATCTTTTATTTCTGTAAAGCGATATACTTAGAAAAACATTGATCTACCTAATAAACTACAATAAGTAGGACTTCATTTTTCTTTTGAGTACATGTTCAAACCATATGCATACATGTTTATATAGCTACATGTACAGTGTAGTTATTCTAAAAGATCTGAAAGTAATATACTGAAAACATGAATACCTGGTATATATATTAATTTACTGTACAATAAAAATATTTTAATTATTTTTATTTTTAATTAAAACTTATCGCAATAGAAGCTTATCAAGAGTATGCAAATTAAGATTTCCTACATGAGATCAACAAAGTAGTTTCCGGAAGTCTTTTTGTGGCAGATACGTGCATCACATGCTCCAAGACTTGATTGTGTCACATCCAAATCAGCCATGATATTGCTATTGTAGTCCACACATTCTGTAATTAAATATACATTGTGGTTAATAATCAATTAAGCAAAGGTTTTCCACAATACAATTCAATACAATACTACTTTTTATTTAAAAACGCATATTTCATACATATAACATTCCCCCTATTAGGCTCCGCCCCTCCAGCCCCGGGGGGGCCAGAGCCAAAATTTATACAAGTTCTGTTCCCCTTCCCCCAAGGATGTTTGTGGCCAAATTTGGTTCCAATCCCTGCAGAACTCTATGACTAGTAGCAATTTAAAGGATTTACCTCTATTTCCCCTATTGGGCCCCGCCCCTCCTGCCCCCGGGGGGTCAGAGCCAAAATTTATACAAGGTCTGTTCCCCTTCCCCCATGGATGTTTGTGGCCAAATTTGGTTACATTTCGTTCAGACCTCTATGACTAGTAGCGATTTAAAGGATTTACCTCTATTTCCCCTATTGGGCCCCGCCCCTCCTGCCCCCAGGGGGCCAGAGCCAAAATTTATACAAGTTCTGTTCCCCTTCCCCCAAGGATGTTTGTGGCCAAATTTGGGTACATTCCATTCACAACTCTATGACTAGTAGCGATTTAAAGGATTTACCTCTATTTCCCCTATTCGGCCCCGCCCCTCCTGCCTCGGGGGATCAGAGCCAAAATTTATACAAGTTCTGTTCCCCTTCCCCCAAGGATGTTTGTGGCCAAATTTGGTTCCAATCCCTGCAGAACTCTATGACTAGTAGCGATTTAAAGGATTTACCTCTATTTCCCCTATTGGGCCCCGCCCCTCCTGCCCCCGGGGGATCAGAGCCAAAATTTATACAAGTTCTGTTCCCCTTCCCCCAAGGATGATTGTGGTTAAATTTGGTTACATTTCATTCAGAACTCTATGACAAGTAGCGATTTAAAGGATTTACCTCTATTTCCCCTATTGGGCCCCGCCCCTCCTGCCCCCAGGGGGCCAGAGCCAAAATTTATACAAGTTCTGTTCCCCTTCCCCCAAGGATGTTTGTGGCCAAATTTGGTTCCAATCCATGCAGAACTCTATGACTAGTAGCGATTTAAAGGATTTACCTCTATTTCCCCTATTGGGCCCCGCCCCTCCTGCCCCTGGGGGATCAGAGCCAAAATTTATACAAGTTCTGTTCCCCTTCCCCCAAGGATGTTTGTGGCTGATTTTGGTTACAATCCATGCCAAACTCTAGGACAAGTAGCGATTTAAAGGATTTACCTCTATTTCCCCTATTGGGCCCCGCCCCTCCTGCCCCTGGGGGGCCAGAGCCAAAATTTATACAAGTTCTGTTCCCCTTCCCCCAAGGATGTTTGTGGCCAAATTTGGTTACATTTCATTCACAACTCTATGACTAGTAGCGATTTAAAGGATTTACCTCTATTTCCCCTATTGGGCCCCGCCCCTCCTGCCCCCAGGGGGCCAGAGCCAAAATTTATACAAGTTCTGTTCCCCTTCCCCCAAGGATGTTTGTGGCCAAATTTGGTTCCTATCCATGCAGAACTCTATGACTAGTAGCGATTTAAAGGATTTACCTCTATTTCCCCTATTGGGCCCCGCCCCTCCTGCCCCTGGGGGATCAGAGCCAAAATTTATACAAGTTCTGTTCCCCTTCCCCCAAGGATGTTTGTGGTTAAATTTGGTTACATTTCATTCAGAACTCTATGACAAGTAGCGATTTAAAGGATTTACCTCTATTTCCACTATTGGGCCCCGCCCCTCCTGCCCCCAGGGGGCCAGAGCCAAAATTTATACAAGTTCTGTTCCCCTTCCCCCAAGGATGTTTGTGGCCAAATTTGGTTCCAATCCCTGCAGAACTCTATGACTAGTAGCAATTTAAAGGATTTACCTCTATTTCCCCTATTGGGCCCCGCCCCTCCTGCCCCCGGGGGGTCAGAGCCAAAATTTATACAAGTTCTGTTCCCCTTCCCCCATGGATGTTTGTGGCCAAATTTGGTTACATTTCGTTCAGACCTCTATGACTAGTAGCGATTTAAAGGATTTACCTCTATTTCCCCTATTGGGCCCCGCCCCTCCTGCCCCCGGGGGGGCCTGAGCCAAAATTTATACAAGTTCTGTTCCCCTTCCCCCAAGGATGTTTGTGGCCAAATTTGGGTACATTCCATTCACAACTCTATGACTAGTAGCGATTTAAAGGATTTACCTCTATTTCCCCTATTGGGCCCCGCCCCTCCTGCCCCCGGGGGATCAGAGCCAAAATTTATACAAGTTCTGTTCCCCTTCCCCCAAGGATGTTTGTGGCCAAATTTGGTTCCAATCCCTGCAGAACTCTATGACTAGTAGCGATTTAAAGGATTTACCTCTATTTCCCCTATTGGGCCCCGCCCCTCCTGCCCCCGGGGGATCAGAGCCAAAATTTATACAAGTTCTGTTCCCCTTCCCCCAAGGATGTTTGTGGTTAAATTTGGTTACATTTCATTCAGAACTCTATGACAAGTAGCGATTTAAAGGATTTACCTCTATTTCCCCTATTGGGCCCCGCCCCTCCTATATTTATGTCACTTATAGATTATGAATAAAAAATCAAAATCTAATTGACCATTGGTTCTTTGATTCAATGTTGTCTTTCTAAGTTTTGTGACTAAAAATTTAGTTACAAAAAACATTTAATTTCATTAACTTAAAATATGCCAATAACTTTGGGATAGTGAGGTTTGACTCTTTGTAATTAAATATTAATATTAATATGAAAAACAATTCTATGAAAATAAACAAGAAATCAAATTATACTAGACCACAACAATATGTTGACCATATATTATAGGGATCCATTGTACATGTAATTAACTCAAAACCTTTATGAACGTCTATGAAGAATGTCCTTCCATTTTATGCGTATATGATTTACTTTTACTATAAAACAAATTCATGCAGTTGTGGCACATTCATATCTCAATCTTATTCAATAATTCAGTTTAGACAATGACTGTGCTGCTTTTAAAATTTCCCATTATTACATCATTTGCGTAAATGATTATGGAAATCAAATTATAATGCTGGACACTAATCTAATGAATTTAAAACTTTTAAGGCGAGCTAGATCAGTGAAATATATCAAATTGTGACCAGTATGTAACTGATTCTCAACTTACATTTAGGGTCTAATTACAGAAAACCAAGATTTAACAGATTTAAATCTTACCTGAAGGGTCAGGAGTAGTGGGCACTGCTGCTGTTGCACATGTCACTGTCGGACAACAGTTCGGGAAAGCTAGCCCAGAATTACTCACTTCCTGACAGTTTCCGTTGTCCAGAGGTGGAGTGTCTGGGTGGCAACTACAAAACAATATATAAATTACAGTGTTACCTGTCAAAATTGACTCTCGTCTAACCCAGATCCCTATGACATGAACTGTTTTCTTGATTATAGTTAAGAAAAAAAATTAAAACATGTATAATCAGAAATACTGTATATACCGACCAAATATACTAATCCTGATGATAATTCAGTGTAGACAAGATATACTTACATGTTTTAGCTCTGACATAAGATATATAAAGTACAAGGTTACATCATGACATGACAAAATGAAGCAAATCTTAAACATGTCAAGTTTTGAATTTTGGTATTTCAAAATGGAGTAATATTGGGGTACTAAATATAAGCAACCTAGCTCAGATTGCTGAAAAGCTGTTGCAGCAAGTTTGTGGCTGCAGTATGCTTGTTTGTAGCAAGCTTGTTGCAACTGGTTGCAGGAAACTATAATTTGCATATGTCCATAAATATATATGGGCTTAATTGTCACACTGAGCTTTCATGCAGCAACCAGTTGGAAGAAATCTTTTATTTCTGTAAAGCGATATACTTAGAAAAACATTGATCTACCTAATAAACTACAATAAGTAGGACTTCATTTTTCTTTTGAGTACATGTTCAAACCATATGCATACATGTTTATATAGCTACATGTACAGTGTAGTTATTCTAAAAGATCTGAAAGTAATATACTGAAAACATGAATACCTGGTATATATATTAATTTACTGTACAATAAAAATATTTTAATTATTTTTATTTTTAATTAAAACTTATCGCAATAGAAGCTTATCAAGAGTATGCAAATTAAGATTTCCTACATGAGATCAACAAAGTAGTTTCCGGAAGTCTTTTTGTGGCAGATACGTGCATCACATGCTCCAAGACTTGATTGTGTCACATCCAAATCAGCCATGATATTGCTATTGTAGTCCACACATTCTGTAATTAAATATACATTGTGGTTAATAATCAATTAAGCAAAGGTTTTCCACAATACAATTCAATACAATACTTTTTATTTAAAAACGCATATTTCATACATATAACATTAGCTCTGATGAGCTATTATTGTGATTATCCCAGTATAAACATTAAAAAAAGGAAGGTTTGGTTTTATTAGTTTAATGTCCTATTAACAGCCAGGGTCATTTAAGGACGTGCCAGGTTTGTTGGTGGAGGAAAGCCTGAGTGCCTGGAGAAAAACCAATGACCAGCGGTTAGTACCTGGCAACTGCCCCACATGGGATTCGAACTCGCGACCCAAAGGTGGAGGGCTTGTGGTAATATGTCGGTACATCTTAACCACACGGGCACCTTGGCCCCAATGGAAGGGACCTACACTATATATACTGTATTGCTCATATGGATAAATATTTCTGTTTAATACATGTATTAAACTGTACATGTATACATGAAGTCAGTAGGCCTACGCTGTAGAATTAGTATTTTTCTTAAGTTACAATGTACTACATTTACTTACTTTACATTGTTACCGCATTGAAAAGTTTGTCTAAGGCAAATACAATGTACATACATGTAACTCCTGTAGGCACAGTAGCATAATAACTAAATGTAATGCCTTGCAAAAAAATTGTGTTTACCCATTTGAGTAACAGTGTTGGGTCTGGGCCCGGTTGTTCAAACAATCTTTAGGCTAACGACATTGTTAAAACATAGTTAGCGAGTCGTTAAAATTTAACGATAGTTTTGAACACCCGGGCCCTGTCCAGCAGTACGGCCTGCTAACAGGTAGCCTACTCTTGGCCTACATATTCTCAGTAGGGCCCATGCCTAACGTTACGGCGTCCGTAGCAACATCCGGTATATCTTCATTAACTCACCTCCCGATAACTCTACTTTTGATGCTATCTCAACCATTCCAAATCCAAACTCAAAATTGTTCTGACATATAATGAACATGACAACTGCAATGACGAAAACGGGTGGTCGGATTGACCAGTGCATTTTCCTGATATCGTCCGCCATCTTTGTTTACTCTCGAGATCACGATAAGCATTCGGCAAACATCGGCCGATTCCGGTACCCTTCGGGTGTACCGTAAAAATTGTGGTTCAAGGGAGGCAACACTTACAGATCTTGTACCGATGTATGACCAATGTCCAGTTTTCAGGTTCACTGATCACACGACCCCCGAGTGACCTTATACAGACCGCTGTCCAAAGTATGTCAGCTCGACATAAACAGGATTTCATTTAGTCTTTTGGACGAAGGTAAGTCTGTAAACATTTCTTTCTTCTAAATCTACTCATATAATACGTTACATGTAGGTCAACTTACTATAAAGCATTTATCTTGAAACGAAGGCCTACATGTACAGTGAACAAATAGAAACTTATAGCAAACTTTACACCCTACATACAATGTATGTTCTACTTGTACATTTGTGTAGGCCATAGCCTACAGCTGTAAATACATTTGAAGCGGGTGCGGTGTAGACTACAATTAAGTACAGTGTATAAGAAGCAAAACATTTAAAATGTTTGCAAACATGTACACGTGGACAAAATTAACACATGTGTAGTCTACTGCGGTAACACTATACCATATACTGAATTATACATGTCATAGCTGTACTACATTGAATTTTGTACATGTGCATGTGAAATCAGTTTTATCAAGAACCAATGTGATTAAAATACAGACTACATATAGTGTGTAGTGTATGTCTATATATCTATGGTGATCTGTATTCCCGTACTATGTACATGTATACATGAGATCTCATAATTAATCTTTGGTTAATTACAACCCCGCTCAAAAATAGTTATGGAACATAAATTATTACAAAAACAAGAATTTTAAAATTTTAAATGTATTTAAGAAGCAGCATATTTTTGTTACTATAACAATGTAGACAAAATGTTCTTTTTGTTCCTCTTTTTATGGTGTCTTTTTTTCGTTATCCGCCAGAGGTTCATAATATATGACTGAAGGTACGTACAATACAAGATTTTCTAGATCAGTTATTAGTCGATAACTTTAATCTATAAGTGATCATGAATGCTAGTGGTTTTGACACAGAAAATTGCAAAAGTGTCACTTCACACAAAAAGCATAGTACGATCCGAGTATGTTGATCTATCCTTGTTCGATGTATTTATTTTTATGCTACATGTAATTTACCCATTTGTGTGATATTCTACATAGCTGTGTTGCTGACACCAAAATGACATATACATTGTAGATCTACTCCACGCGGTAACATTACATTACTTACACATGTATGTAATTAAATGTATATACTTAACGTACGTACATATGTATACCAGATATCTTGAGAGTATACTGTACATCTAAAGTTCTGATTATATACATTGTATATATAAATACTCAATATACATGGGATAAATTTTCTAATACGCCAAAGAAAATACTAACGGGTTTAGTATCATTTGCTCTCTGACGAAATAGGCCAAAAAATGTGTCTGTTTAGGGTTACCCAACCGACTCTTTTTTAACCCCCGACCCTAATTTTTTCCACTTTTTTAGGAAAAAAAATTAGAAGTCGGCATTTCGATCTCAGACTCCGGTTCCGGCCATTACTTTAGAGTGAAAGACACACACACACAAAATCCCGACCTACCGATCCTATTTCAATGTAACCCTTAATTAACAGACATTTTTTGGCCTTAGAAATATTTCTGAAAAAAATGTATATAAACATCGAAATAACAGGACAGAACTATAAAACTCCGAATTGTCAGGATATTCTTATCATATAATTTTGTGCTTGAATATACATTGTACAATAATGTACTGCGGAAAAATGGCGATGGTCCATGAAAGTTGCACCAACATATACTTTTAACTTTTAGCTTAAAATTCCCCATAGGAAAACATTATAGAAGTAAAGGAGAAATCTTAAGTTAAGTATCCTTAGCGTTTAATAATTTCCTTTGGAGAATTGTAAGTTAAGGAATTCCTTGAAGTTAAGGAATGTTCGTGAAATTTGGGACCAGGGCTGATAAAACACTTCAAATTAAACAGTCTCTTCGAGCCTTAACGGTTTGAGTAAAAATAGTTCTATAGTCTATGTTTGCCAATGAATTTTTAAAACGTAATACATGTACAACAATACGTGTAAGGTTATTCCTCTGATATACGATCCATTCGTTTCCGACGCTGTCATCAGGTGGGAATGAAAACTCAGTAAAATACACGCACTTGCGTGGTTAACTTACGTATTGTGTGTATATGTATCAGTACGTACAGTTTGTATATAGCATATACTAATTGCCGGTGTAGGGTGTTTGCTGTGGACTCTATCTGGAGTTTGGAGATATATGTTACTCGACACCTACATCTATAATGACCTTGGGGCATCACGTCCATTCCAGACCACTGTGGTGCTAAATTGTACACTTCTGTGTCCACTATCGGACGTAAATGATCATGTTATGGTCAACTGAAGCGTCATTGTCGTAAAAACCATGAGAGCGTGAAACGTGGTTTATAGCCTTCCAAAATGTTGTCTAGTAAATAAGGTACAGTACGTGATACATGTTAACTAGTTCATACATATGTAACGATGTGGAGTATGCTCATTCAGGTATAAAATGAAGTCATGCAAACTTTGACATGTCGATCCATGCATCATGTCTATAAATATAAAAGTAGAATATGGAAATATACATGTATGCACATAATCAATTAGCTAAATGTACGTGTAGGGGATCGTTCTGGTTGTTCTGGTACGAACCCTATCTTCGATACCCTAGGGGTTACTATCACTGACGTAATATCCACTCCTGGACTATCTCATTATAAAGCTGAATGCAGTGCAGGAGAAAAAACCCACAGTCATGTAGATATTTCCTATGAAGATTACAAGGAGAACGGCACCCAAGTTCAAAACACAACAGTCAACAACAGTTACTGTTATTCGATTCTTTTGATATGGTATTTTTTCTCCAGGACCGCCTTCGGTGTTGCTATGAGATAGTGCAACCAGGTGGATATAACGACAGTGATAATAACCCCTGGAGTATCGAGAACGGTACGAACCCGACATTGACATTGACAAAATGGACACTGCGTTCCGCTGGAACGAACAGGTTTGTCGAAGCTTTGCAGTCTCGTAAGTGGGTTCCAAGTATGAATTAGTTTAAACAATATTTATTCAAATATATACATACATATACACCAATACATACAGACAGCTAGGATGGGAAAACAAGCTTAGAGCTTATACTAATTCCTCTCCTGAAATAAAAGCACGGCGTTTTGACATGGACATATACACAATAACAGAACAACCAGTGAGACAATACATTTATACTTAAGTAGAGATATTTCTCTCTCTCTCTCTATATATATTTTTTTGGTAGTACATTAAGTGTTTAATATAGAAATATACTGTCAATAGACAATTAATTTTATAGTTACTTTTCAATTAAGTGATAAATCTATATGATTTACGTATACGTCTACTGCAGACATTTAAAATAATAATTTTGTGATAGTAAATGTAAAGTTATAATTATGAATTAATTATGTAGTTTGACAAGTTATATTGATTGAAACCCCAGTGAAAAAAAAGAAGAAAACTATACAAGGTATGAATTACTAAAATCTTTTACTGTAAAAGATGAACTTCTGTACCGAAACAAAAATTTCCTCGTTCATTTTATTTTCAAATGAAGGATCACCCCATAAAAGGATATTTAAATCGTCAACGATATTATATTTTGTGAATATACCAGAGAGATATTGGTGCCTAATGTCAGCATATTTGATGCAATTGAACAAAAAATGAAAGGAATCTTCTATTATAAAACCACATGCACAACGAGGCGAATCTATAAGATTTTTACTGTAAAGATGTTGGTTTAATATACTGCATTCTAGACGCAACCGAGCATGAAGTATTTGGTCTGATCTATTACCTGTGTTAAAATAGCTAATCGGTGTTCTTGTGATTTCAGTTTCAAAGTAGTTTTTGAGAACCTTAATAGAGGAATTTTCTCTTATATCTAATGGAAGTTCATTCCATGCACGAGTCGATGAAGGTAAAAAAGATTCATAATATAAATTTGTCCTTGTGCGAATTGTTTGATGCATATCTGATCGTCTAGTGTTGTATGTATGAATTGCGGTTGGTCTAGGGGGTAATATGGAGGAAAGATATGTTGGCGATGTGTTATGAACCATTTTGTGATATTGTAAAAGTTTATGTTTTCTACGACGTTCGAATAGCTTTTCCCATTGTGTGTCTTTATAAAGTAACTCTATTTTCGAAAGTTTGGTTCCCCCTGTTATAATTCGGGCCGCTTCTGTTTGAACATTTTCTAACCTATCAATTAAGTATTTTGGTATATGTCCCAGATTACATCCGCATATTCTAAGATGGGTCTAATGAATGACATGTAAATGTGTTGTAAAGTGTCTCTATCAAGTGTAAATTTTAATTTTCTCAGTATGTTTAATCTTTTAGAGGCTGATTCTATAATATGGTCTATATGTATATTCCAAGAAAGATTTGAAGAGAACCAAACTCCAAGATGCTTATGATTGGTAACTTCAAAAACAACATTGTTATTTAAGTAAATGTCTCCGTGATCGGGTCCTAATAATTTCCGTGATATTATTAAACTTTCTGTTTTGTTTGGGTTAAAGGTCACCAACCACGTATCAGCCCATTTTTGAATGGTTTCAAGATCATTATTCAACATTGATCTGGCTACATTTGGATTATTAACAATAACATACAGAGACGTGTCATCTGCAAACAGTTTAACGTTACATCGTAAATTTACAACTATGTCATTGATATAAATAAGAAAAAAGTAGAGGACCGAGTATTGACCCTTGTGGTACACCCGCATTTATGTTTTTGAAGTTTGAAAATTTACCGCCAACAACTACTCTTTGCTTCCTATTTATTAAATAACTTTCAAACCATTTAATAATGTTACCTGATAAGCCCGCTAGTTTCAATTTATATATCAACCCATCATGCCAAACACGGTCAAACGCCTTGCTTATGTCACAAAATACTATTCTAATTTCTTTCCCTAAGTCTAAAGCTTTCCCAATATCATTTGTAATATAAAGTAGCTGATTAATTGCAGAATCACCGGATGTAAAACCCGACTGGTGTTCAGTGAAGAAGTTTTTATCTTTAAGAAAATTGTAAATATATTTAAACACACAACGTTCCATTAATTTACCAACAATACTTATAAGAGAAATGGGTCTATAGTTTGCTAGATTAGATCTATCGCCTTTTTTAAACACTGGAGTTACATTTGCAGTTTTCCAACTATCTGGATAAATACCTGAATTTAAGGAATTATTAAAAATACAACATAGTGGTTTACATAATTGCTCTTTGCCTTCTTTCAAAAGCTTTGCATGAATTAAGTCGGGACCAATTGCTTTAGACACGTCAAGAACACTAATGGCGTCATTAACATCCTGGGGAGTTATAGTGAATATATCAAAATAAGGTGGATGGAATACATTGTGTGTAGGTAATGTAGCATGTGAAGTGTTTAATGAAGACTGTTCTGCGAAATAGGTGTTTAGTGCGTCTGCTTTACTTTTATCATCATTAATTACTGTATTGTTACATATTAAAGGGGGTATAGAAACAGATTTTTTGGAGAAGCGAGTAAACGTGTTTGCTAATTTCCACCATTGTCGAGTGCATGGTTTGGTAAGTTTAAGTGTATTTGACAGTTTAGTTTTGTAATTTGCCTTGGCTATTCTTATCGCATCAACACATGAATTACGTAACTTTTTGAACTTATTCCAATGGATTTGACTTTGAGTGTGTTTAGCTTTCCTATGCATACGTTTCCTAGCTCTTATCAGAGCTCTGATATTATTATGCATCCAAGGGGAATCTCGAGGACGAACAGTAATAATTTTGTTGGGAACTGAACATGCAGCACAAGTTAAAATTGATTCGGTTAAAAAGTTAACAGCATCTTGTGGAGGGCAATTATTTATATTTACCTGCCAATCGATTTCACCAAGTTTGTTATTGAACAGCTGATAGTCGCCTTGGTTGTATAGCCATACTTTTCTTTTAAATGTACAATTGTAGGTGTGTTTTTAGGAATATCAATATATACATATATAGGGCAGTGGTATCTATCTAAAGCTGGTAGAAACGATTCTCCAACTGATACCTTTTTAATCATATTCATATTATTAACTATGAACAAATCGAGTAAAGAAGAAGTTCTTTCAGTGAAGTTTGTTGGATCATTTACTAATTGAGTTAGGGAATAACGATGTAGAATATCTTTTATATGTGTTGGTCCGTGTGTACCTGGCAGGTTCAACATGTTTTCATTAAAATCACCAGTTATAAAGATATTCTCAGTATTTGTATCAACAGCAAGATCTATAGAGTTTTCTATGAGGAGCCATATATCATTTTTGGAATTTGGAGGTCTATAAAATGTTCCAATTAAAATATCAATATTGTTTACACTTATTTCCAACCAAATACATTCCAAGCTTGCTATTTCAAGATCAGTACGACGGTGTACTTTTATATTTTTATTTACATATACAGCTATTCCTCCACCTATACGATCATATCTACTCCTAAGAAATGGGGGATGGAATTTGTCGAAAAGCAGATCATCCGAGGTCTCAGTGATAGAGTTTAACCAAGTTTCGGTAATAGCGATAAAATCGAAATCTTCAAGTTCAGACATTATAATATCTATTTTTGGTAGCAAACTTTGAACATTATAGTGAACTATTGACAAGTCATTATCATTATCAAATGATACAGTACTGTATGATGAAATTGTGTCTGAGTTATCAACAGAAGGACCCGGATTTAATTCAACATCTCCACATTGATATAGCAAATACGCAAACCATAAATGTACTAATAATATTAAACTGCAGACGCAAAAATATATACACACAATATATAACTGCTTATTACTATTTTCATGGAGAGCTTGCTGACTATAGATGTTGTTTATTTTGCCTTCAGAAATCAAAAATAAAAACACAGTAATTGGAAGTGATCTGTATTTATAGAGCCAGAACAAATTTACCATCAGAAGAAAAAAAGGGGTGATCCTCTTATTATCAAGTGGAAGGCGAGCTTTAAAACCATGTATACCGATTCTCATGCGGTGACACATATACTCAACAGGCATTAGGTTATACGATAAAGGTAATACAGATAAGACCGCAGATGAGAACCGATGTACATGGTTGATATGAATAAAATATTGAAATTTCTTACCAAAATATAAACGCAGTATTTGTGCTTCGATACAGACCAGCAATTCCTTCCCAGGTCAGGATTCAGGGATTTCACTGAGGTTAGATGACACATAGATGTACAAAAGAAAATCGCAAAAATCAGATACATATAGAGGATATGAAGATACATAAATTGAAGGAAACCTTTAAAAAAACCGTGATTATAAGTATTCATATATTAGGTACGTCGTTAGCCATAAATAGCCTATAGTAGATACGATATGTGTGACGTAGTCAACGATAAATTACAGAACATTGGGTATCTTACTATCTTAGGTGGTAACAGAGTAAGGAAAATAACAATGTGGTATATATTAGAGATTTTACACATAATGTATAAGTATAAACACTCATAGAGCCCGACACACATATAGTCTGCCATATTCTTACACGCACAACGTGTATATCTATCAATTGGAATCCAAAGAGACAAATTATGAAAAAAATGATTTAGAGGCTAAACGTCAGTTTTTTTCCATATTAGTGGCCAGAAAACTTAAATGTAGTTCTATACAAATAATAAACATATATGTATGTAGTGTACATACTAGGTATTGTAGCTCGATATTAAGTAAGAGACCACCTTAGACAAGCTAACTAAGAGACAAGACACTTTGGGGGGGGGGGGGGGGGGGGGGGCGTAGGCCTAGCAGATACATACATATATAGAGATATGACTGTAAAAAAAAAAAAAAAAAAAAATTTTATCAAATGCTTAGTGAAAAGACATATGCGTATACTATACACATATACTGATAGGGTCAGTATCTGATTATGATGGATGTTATTTCATATAAGTAATTCATTTATATATATATATATAAATAGATACAATGATTTTTGTGGCGAGGATATATTCGGGCGGCGGGGGAGGGGGGATTTGGGAAGTATAGCAGGGAATGTCTCAACATATGCACATACGTAATATGTATATATCTATATTAGGAGGTACGACTGTACGTGACAAAAAGAGAAGAAAAATAACAAAACAACCTGATAATGAAAAGAAATTAATAAAAAGAGAAATTTTCTAAAAAAAAAAACAAAACAAACGGATTATGAATACTGCTTAGTTAAAAGGCATTTTCACATATTGGTATGGTAAGAGTTCTCTATACTGAGAAGATCTCGAAGTTTATAGTAACCAAGATAGGGATCAAGGTTATTGTTGTAGACGGAGTTCTCCATTTGTCGTTTAATTGTCTCTACGATTAGGAGGATAAAAAGTGTGGCCAAACTGGCCGAGATCAGACTCATTAGAGATTTGATGAGTGTGTTCGGAATTGTCTTTGATCATTATCTTGCCATCCCATGTCCAGGTCTGTTTGATTTTTCTAGACTTCACCATATTTCGACACAGATAAAAAAGACGGTCTCTCTTTTTTGTGAGGTCCTCGTTTACGGAGATGTTGCGTGTGGATGAGCAATCTTTAAACTTTTTCCCGGATTTAAGAAGTTCACGCTTGGATTCATAGGTTCGCATTCTTACGATTATCTGACGGGGTTTATTTTTATCGTTAGTATGGCGACTTGTTCCAGCTTTTCCCACCCGATGTGACCTTTCAATGTCATCGGCAGCTAGAGATATATTAGCCTTCTGAGCAGCCTCTATAATTAAATTTGTTGTTACCTCCCCTTGTTGTTCAGGAATGCCTGAGAAACGGACCAAGGGCCTGCGGCTATACTGTTCCAAATCATCCACCTTCCGCCATAAATCTCGATTCTCTGATTTAATCTTTTCTAGTTCATTTTGGATGGGTGATAAGGCGTTTGATAACATAGTTTCAAATCTATAAAATATCATGTCGCTTACGGCCGAAGCTATGCTATTGATGTCTTGGGGAGTAAGAGTAGTTCCGCAAGATACAGGCGCTGTAGCAGCTGGAGGAGGGGGAGGAAAACCATAGGGATAACGGTATCCGCTCTCAACGTTACCAGGGTCTCTCCGATAAAAATCCATAGGCGGGTGTCCACGAGGAGTAGATGTGTATGCAGCGGCCGGGTTTGAATTGACGTTTGCTTCCAATTGCAAATTAAGTTCTGGTTTTTGTTTTTTTAGTTCTTGATACTGGGATGCGCTTAAATTGGAAGAAGATGAGTCACTAAGTGGTCGTTTATTGGAATCACAGTTTTCTTCAGACATGTTTCTAAATCGAACAAGCGTATAAACAATCTGTCTAGGCGTAAACAAAGTTTGTATGGTTGCACGTGAATTCGTGTTCACATATACACTTAGTGGAGATACCTCAACCGTGACGTGAGCGAACAGCAATATATAAATAAAAAGTCTCATTAACGCGGAATTCGGCCTTATCTACTACTTTTTCAGTGTCTCATTTCAAAGTTCAACATACCCAGAACACACCAGCCAAAGATGAAACAGCCAGGTTCCCTCAAAAGTATCACATTAGCATGAAATTTCACTGACAGCCATCCACGTATGTGTACACGACCAAGGGCCGTGAAAGTATGAATTCCCTAAGGGTTTGCAGGGTTTGAGACTGGACTACTTTTGTATTATTCTGTCTAAAAGAATAATGTGACGTTAACAAAATCATCTTGATATTCGTCATGTTGGAAAGTGTATGCTAAAAAGGTGATTGTTTTGTCATGATTTAATTGTTACACTTAGCGAACCCGTTCCAAGTTGGCACAACCGAGCGGAATTCCTTAAGCCATTTAAAAGTTTTCAGGTATAGAACAGGGTTAGAAAGTACACATGGTCGATCTTGAGTCCTCATCTTCGATAACGAATCTATCATTGCTCATTCGTGTAGCGTACATCGTTGAAATTCTACTTGATGTTCAGAATACCTATATAATACCTTATTCAGGTGAAATTGTAAAGTAAGACACCAAAATCAAGGAAATATATTGCTTGAAAGGAGATGTATCCCTGCATTAAGTTTCTTTAAGACGGTCCTAGTACATTTGAAGATGGTGGCCTTAAGTGCCCTTCATGTTGACAAATGGATGATCAGGATCTTACATGTATATGCAAAGTGTCATAATTCTATTACATATGTTGGAAGTGCATAATATGTTGGTCATGTTATGTTCTTACCGCCGAACTATATTAATACATCGAACTTTTACTGCTGCAGTGCCTTTACCAGTGTATGATATGCTACCTCATTATACACCTAAGTCACTGTTGATATCAGTTGTACATTAATGTAAATTCCCTGTAAAATTGTATATTGTGAAAATATGCCTCAGGCCTTTATAACAAATACACACACTATTTCTGCTATATAAGGATACTGGAGTTGTCGATTTGGTGAAGGTGAAACTCCTTATATTTAACATTATTAATTGCATTTGTCACAGAGAAATATATGGTTTTATGTTAAAATATATGTGGTATTTTTCTCCTGAGTGATATTTTCACTCAATATTGACAAATCAGAAGACACTGAAAATATCGTGTTGACCAAAAACCTTTTAATTTTAATTATCAACACAATTAATATTACGTTCAACGTTCTGCATATTTACGTGCATTTGATTAAAGTTATTTTAATGAAATTTTCACCCATGTACATGCGTAGAACTAAATTAATAAGCGGGGAATAATTAAAGGGGTAAATAGGTATCGCGGTAGATTTATATACGTGTACTAGTATCAGCAGGCCCATGATAGGATGTGTTACTTGGTGTCTTCGGTGGCATTTTTCAGTGAAATAGCACTACAGTAAAGGGAGAGACGAACATACCGCAGTTTTCACGAAAAAAGCACCGCGCACTTCACAACCACTGCACACAGCCTACATGGGAGGCCGTCCTTACACGAACCTGGCTGTTAATAGGACGTTAATGAATCAAACAAACAAACGAGTCTAGACCTAGGACAGAGACGTAATAATGTAACAAATATATTATTTTAGTTTTTCGATAAATAACAGCTATATTTCATCTCTTGAGGTGGAAACTAATAGATGTTTTTTCACACAAGCTTTTCACTCGTGAAAAATTTCACAGTATCCACTCATTCGATGAAATATCACTGTTACATGTGTTCATCAAGAAACAAGGAATATCCTCTAGTATTTTAAGTATTGGCTGTACTGGATGGCGTAACACTTTAGAAGTATAAGTATAAACCTTTCAAATGTTTGTAATTAAATGAGATGTAAAATACTTTGTTTTTATCTCTATCTATGCTATAGGTCTCCTGTCATTGGTAGAGATGGACGCTAATTGTTCTAAAGAGTTCCCTAAAACGGACGTCCTGTATCAATGTAAGTATTGCTGGTCTCAAAAAAGAAAGTCTTAAAGTAACACCAGTGTTGATAGATTGATCAGCTATTATCGAATACGATTGGATGCTTATTTATATAAACCAAATATGATGCGGTATTTTTCAGTGCTGTCAGCTGACGTTGCCGTTGTTCTACTGACTGCTTTCAACGTCGCCTTCACGTGTGCTACAATCGGCTTGTTTGCAGAAGAAGTGTGGTTCTTGGTCAAATATTGTCACTCGTTTAAACGGACAAAGTCAATTTTATTGTTGGCTCTTTATCCGGTAAGTATACCGCAGGCTCTCAAATCATATAGACATTCACACTCAATACGCATTGTATACAAGGGGAGACCGTCCTTAAACAGACCCATGCTATGCCTATGAATCCAAACCAAATACAAAACTATTTTCTATGTGATATCTCTAATGGTCAAATACAGACATTGTATATGACCTACCACGCAAAGCATATAATATAGTCATTATATTGCAGTTATATCGATTGCAACTACCAGTTAATGTTAGTGTTCGTGTGAGAATATACTAACATTAACTGGTACAATTGTCTTTGGACTAATTTTTTATTACGAATCTGGCCTTAGATTACATTACTGACAAGGCGTAAAATTATTTATTCATTTTAAATGTGCTTCATTTGAAGATAGTGTGTTTTTCACAAACAAACAACTAGATAACAATGATGTACAAAGGGAGGTAATCTTTAATTGATGAATATGAATTGAAACAAAAATAGATGAAAAGCAAAAAGCCTTTTTGTGGTTTATGACTATTGTTTATCCCATAACTATATATGTTTCACAATGGACAACTTGTGCAATAAACGTCATAGAAGTTGATAATCTTTTATATTTACATACTCTAGTGTGTCAACACCTGTGGCGACTCTCATTGGTCATTTTCAATCTCTATTGGTTTAAATTGGCTTTCAACTTTGGACTACTTTTATAGCGCACTTTCTTGTAAAATGCATTTATAACAGTTAGTTTTTCATTTCAAGTATGAAAAACAGAACACTGACTCTGTATTTGAGTACTATCTTTGATGGAGGAAAAAATATTTTGATGCGATAAGTGGTGGTTAGCTTTTCTGAAGAACATGACGAGATACAGAGTTAAAGTTATGGGATGAACAAGGTCCCCAATGCGTGGCTATTATTTTTTATATTTACCTAAACTCACGTTAGTTAATTTTGAATTTTTCGCTAAAGCTTGTGTCTTTTGAAAAAAATTAAAATTAACTAATTTGGGTTGGATAAACATAATAAATAAATTATAGTAAAAAGAAAACCTTTATTGCTATCATTAAAGAACACAACTTATGTGATAAATTAGTGTATTATTGTATGCAAATTAAATTCTCCTTTTACCGAGTATATAAATGATGTTTTTGTAGATCGTGTCGTCTACCTCCACATTAGCTCTCTTGGTTCCGACGTCGACACTTATCGGCGAGTTTGTATCTTCTATGTGAGTATCTTCATTGATGTATACATGCTATATATAGATAGCATTATACTAGTACTTATTCACCCCGACATTTCATAATCAACTGGTTTAGTCTTTGATTTAGAAGAGTCTAAATTCGTCTTCAGGGGTGAATGAGTTAATATATGAGTTCGTATCTATGATATATGAATAGTCAACATAATCAGCCTGTCTCATCCCTATTTTACAGCTTAACTTATCAACGAATATTATCTGGTGTATGAACCGTACTAATGTCACCACACTGCCTAAGTAAAGCATTACTCAAAGTAAACACATTCAATGTTAGCGTCGAGGCTTTGAATGCTTTTGAGACTTGACGGCAGTGGCCGAAAGTTTACGAGGTTCTTTAAGCTTCTTTCGCATGTCTAATGTGTTTAGTCTTTATAAAAAGTATAATTACAGAGAGTAAGAATATCCTTTCTTTCTGGCTACCACATGTCTACAAATATAAATATATCGTTAAAGTTCTCCTGTACGAAAATTAATTAACTGCCACTACGAACAAGTACATTTATGTACATTGTCACTAATTATCAACGGGAAGATCTACTTGTAATTCCTGTACTAATTCTGTTATTTCAAAAGAAAACATGAGTTGTGCCCCTTCCAAATGGTACATTGAAGTAGCATGGCGTTCTTTCCGTGGCGATATTGAACTGAAGATATCACCTTTCTATATAAGGTCCACTAACATTGCACTGTGTCCACCTAAAGCATGAAACGAAACAATTCCACGAAAAAGGTTAATCGATCTGATTGCTTTTTATACAATAAGCATGTGCTTGACTAGAACAAATTATTCCGTATGCGCATCATATTGACCTTTGCATACATGTTTGTTCATTTGACATCTAATTATATAAGTTAGAGACAATCCAATGCACAGCAATGAGATGAACACTATTTCAAATGTAGTCTATCAGTTAAAATAGAGACATCTACAAGTATACTTAGGCCATTTTGCCAGTACTCTTCCAATTTTTGATGCTGTGAAACAACATTCTTAGGTACGCACGGCGAGCCTGTGCACATCTAAACAATAAAACCACTCCACGATGAAAATCTTACATGTTGTTTTGTTCATTTTACATATTACTTGATAGTATGAATACATCGAACCTTAGTATTCAAAACCACAAACATTAAATTTGTTCATGCATATGCACTATAGACGGTATGAATTAAGTGTTCAATTAGGACTCTATGATTTATGTATCCCTACGCGTCATGGGATTTTAACATCATATCCATATTGGTCCTGGCCATCCCCCAGGGGCCAGAGGGCGTGGCCAAAATTGATCAAAATGGCTAAAATTTCAAAAGTTTCCTTCTGAATTCACATTTGATGGAAAAATTGTGAATTTCATGGCCCTGGCATCTCGGACTTTACCCTGGAGAGGGGATCAAATTTACTATAGTTTATATAGAAAAAACACATTTATGAACATTATTTGCTTTGTTTTCATAGGAAATTAGTCAGCCTTAGAAAGCATTTTAGTATCATATCCATATTGGTCCTGGCCAACCCCCCGGAACCAGAGGGGTGGGGCCAAAAGGGGTCAAATTGGCTGCCGACTCCCAGGGGCCAGAGGGGTGGGGCCAAAAAGGGTCAAATTGGCTTACTTTTCTAAAATCTTTCTTATGAATTCACAGATTCGATGGAACCAAATACTCTTCATAGATTGAAATATCTTAAGGCCCTTTACAAAATGTGTGAATTTCATTGCCCTGGGATCTCAGATTTTCCCTTGGGGAGGGAGTCAAATTTACTATAGTTTATATAGGAAAACACATTTATGAACATTATTTGCTTAGTTTTAATAGGAAATGAGTCAAATTGGGTTAGAATTATTAGCCTGAAATTTAATTTTAACACCATATCCATTTTCAGGTTTAATGGAACCAATTAATCTTCATAGATTAAAAAGTGAAATTTATAAAATCGCTGACACTGACTGACTTCTAGTTTTGGTTTTGTTGTTTAACATTGGCGAAGCAAATTGGAATTTAAAGCATAAGGTTTGGTAACATAATACACTAACTATCAAAAAGAAAAACAAAAAATAAAAATACTAATACGAAGTTAATTCTAATTGGTAACTACTTTTTACAGATTTGAATTAACTTTGCAATGCTCTTTCTGTATCAGCACTCAGGTGACCGTCAAGGCCTCTTGAGCCTCTTGTTTTATTTGGTTGCATTGACGAACTATATCTGATGATATCATTGCGCAGTAAAAAATAATAGGTCACTGGGAGTTGTGCCTTTTGTTTATCGACAACTACGTTATATTGAAAGGGAAAAAGTACAAAATTTATCAACATAAACTTACAAAATATAATGATAATATGGATCTATATATGTACGAGAAACTAAAAGTGACAAATTAATGAACTTATATTGTCGTGTAATGTACGGTAGCCTTACGAAGACTTGCATCTAGTTTTCTTGACGTTATCATTCTTATCAATTGAAAAGAAATTTGAGTGTTATAAGTAACCAAATAATGTACCTTTTCTTTGGCTTAAATATCTGGCCATGATTTATCATTTTTCAAAAGTCGGCAAAGCAAAAATCACGATAGAATGTTCTTCGCGATAATATGTCGCCAACCAGTTACTGCGTCTTTCGAAGACTTGCTTATGTCCGATGCATTACATGAAGTGTTTTTTATGTTACCGACTAGCGTTCTTGTGAATTTAAAATAAATCTGAGTGTTATACATAACGAAATAATGTACCTTTTATTTGGCAAAAGTATCTGGCCGTGATTTATTAGTCAAAAGTCGTCAAAGCAACAAATGTTATTTTTTTAGAAAGGGAACTAAAACATACCCGGAAATGGTTATACATGTATTTCTAATGTTATATTTTTTCCGAAAATATTCTTAAATGTTTGAAGAGTTATTGATGAAATCGATAATTTTAGTAATTAATAAAGAATCATGAAAAATGATACTCAGCAACAAATGTTATTTTTTTAGAAAGGGAACTAAAACATACCCGTCAATGGTTATACATGTATTTCTAATGTTATATTTTTTCCGAAAATATTCTTAAATGTTTGAAGAGTTATTGATGAAATCGATAATTTTAGTAATTAATAAAGAATAATGAAAAATGATACTCAGATTCTGACCGGTTTTATTGGTGTTGAAATGGTTATTTCAGAAATAATTAAAACAATTTAATATAAAAATTACTTCAGGAAAATGAGTTATTCAACTTATTGTTATTGAATCAACTTTAAATATCATAAAATAAATACGATATACCGTAAATATATTTTAATTTAACACTGTACACTTAGTATACTAAATTCAATATTTAAATGCAAAACCAATTTCTTTATTCCTTTGTTTGAGTTCTTCATTCACAGCATCTATGAGTGGCCTTAGCACTTTGATTTTTTTTCAAGTTTTTGAAAATGTCCTTACAAAGTTTGTAAAAAAAATAGCACCAAAAATGTCTTAAAGATTTTGAAATCAATCTGAAACACTGATATTGAATAGACAAAAAGATCGTTTTAGATGGTGAAATACGCATTGATGATGTTCCTAATAAAATGTTTATTTTGGTTACAGATACCTATCATTTTGTGTGTACATCTTCGTCAATTTGGTAATAGACTATCTGGGAGGTCTGAACAAAGTGGTGTGTAATTACAAAGACCGGATAATATCCTTTAGAACTGGACCATGCTGTTGCTGCTGTGTTTGTCTGGGTTCAGTGCCATTAACAAGGTATTACGTTACAACACTATCTTTTACCGCTTGTAACTTTAAAGTCGCGTGGTCGATATTTCGCGTTTTCCTATACGGGACATATTCGTGAAGGTTGAATTTCGCGGTTCAACAATTAGTTTTATTCTTTAAACTTTATTTTGTGGTGAGGTACGTGAATAAAATCTAAATATTTTGCTTAAATGTGTTTAAAATTCGCGAATTTTAGTGAAACAACAAAATGAGCGAAAGTAAAAGCCCGCGATTTTGAATCGCTGTACAGTAAGTACTATGATTTATACCAATAAACAGAAATTAAGATGCATTATATAGATATTCCGTTAAACTTCTACGGGAGATATTGCACACCATGTATTATACTGACTGCGTATGTATTTTTGCGAAAAGATGTGTTTTAAATATATAATCTTTTATAGTCTACCATTTAACAAATTATCAAACTGTGATATCAATTTCCACTCAGACGAACCATGATGGTGATAAAGGGGCTAGTATTACAAGTTGCTATCTTGAGACCAATTTTCCTGTTCATTTTGGCGGTTTTGTGGTCTGATGGAAAATACTCTCTTCTGCAACAGGTATGACCTTATAATGGTATCCATAAAAAGAAAACTCGGTGGCCTAGTGAAGAAACAATTGCAAACATTTATCCTTTGATATTTATTTTTAAACAATTTATCCGTTGTTTTTTATTTCATATTTAAACAACCGTTTCATCTTATTTTAATTAAAAACGTTGTCAATAACCGGAACACCGGGTGATAAAGAATGTCAAATTGGACTGCACAGGTTAATGTTTATTTGTATGCAAGCGAATTTGATCTACGTGCGCAGGCTGTCTTGTCAGAGAAATCTTGCCATCGGCGGAAGGTAAGATATTTCTGTCCAATGGAATAGAAATGTATCTGTTTTTATTTTCAGACGGACTTCACCAACCCCGCATCCTATGTAAACCTTGTGAACGGTGTATCAACGCTATTGTCAGTATACGGAATGATGGTCACCTTTCGAGCTACTAGGATAAAATTGCAGTCATATCGACTGACGCTCAAATTCGTAACACTCCAGGGATCTGTAATAATAATGAATCTTCAAAGCTTCATTACAGGGTTTCTCGGCAGAGAAGGAATTCCAGAATGTTCTAATACAATCGGATCGCCCGTAAGAGCATCACGTAAGCTAACTTGACAATTGCTTTTACCTTTGTATTTCGAATGAATGTTTAGCGTCTTATTCTGGCGTCAGAATGGCCTTTTATCACTTGACTTGCGTATCCTTAGGCTCGTTTGTTTGTCTTTGTTACGAGTATAAGCAACTGTAAGCTATTGTGATTTTGGGTTAAACAATATATATATTCACGTTGTGACTATTTTCAACATATTTGCGAATACATACAGTTCCAATGAAGGGGTTTCACTTACAATAGTGTATCCAAATACACGTGTTTACAATTATTTGCAAAACGTTTGAATTCGCGTTTGAACTATCTCGCGAAATGACACCAATTGGCATATTGCGACTATTGGGTTACGGGATAATAGTTACATTTACACTACAATACCACTTTGTAGACTTACCAAATGTATTTGGTGTTGTTCAGTGCATGAACAGCTTGTTTTGACATTAATATATTTTTTACCCCTGTATTTTTTCAATGCATTAAAACAAAACGACGTGAATAATCTGATAATTTGAAAAAAAATCAGGGAGCAAAATAATAATAAAAAAAAATCAGGGAGCAAAATAATAATAAAAAAAAATCAGGGAGCAAAATAATAATAATAAAAAATCAGGGAGCAAAATTAAAAAAACAACCTCAAAGCCTCATCTATTTGTATTACAAAAAAGAGTATATCTGTAATTAAAATTCATTTGCAGGTGTGCACCATTTTCTGCTGGTATTTGAGATGTTTCTCTTTGGATTACTGGCACGTTTCGCCTATCGTACAACAGAAATATCCATCGAGGACAAAGGAGTCGCAGTGGACCAGACAAATGTTAAAAGCAAAGATGGCGACACGAACGGAAACAAGAATGGCCTTTCAGACACTAGCCTAGGACCAAACGATGTAAATATAGAAACAAATATCTGTAGTGTGTCGGAAGTGAAATAGTTTGCTAAATTAGATATACTTTCTTTATGGTTTCCATTCATTAGGGAAACAGAAGTTTTCTTTATACATACGTAGCCTTGTTGCTGGTGTCACATTTAGATAAACAAAGAGTTATTTCCTTTTCGTGTAACCTGAATGCATATTTTTACGTATTTTCTTATAACGATTCTTTCTAATCATGGATTTGTTTGATAGCGTAAGACTAATCGGATTTGTTTATTACATTTATTAACGGAGAAAACGGAAACTGATACCATTTGTCGGGGATGGTATAAAACATTGATGTTGACAGGAAAAGTATTATCAAACAAGCACTGCTAGACTACTAAGTTTATTTGGATATTTAAAATGTGGTTGTATTTTCGGCTTATTTTGCACAAGACACAAACGAAAGCCGAAATTTGACTCGCTGAATTTCAACCACTATGTTTAATAATAAGGAACTAGAAGATATATTCAGGATGAGTCTTAGCATGTAAAACACATGGAAAGTCCAAATTTTTATACATCGAAAAAATCAGGCTTTTTATATCAGATTGCCAATGTATAAACAATGTAAGAACTATCTCTTCTTTTAACAATTTTCGTTTAACTGACATTTATATTTTCTCCTTCTGGAAAACAACGCTATTAACATTTTTGAATGCAAATACCATTCGATTTTTTAGAAGTAAACATATTCTTACTCAATGGTAAATAGTTTCTGGAACTGGTACTACATGCAGATACATAATTCATTGACGTATGTATAGTGTGGCAAACTGATGTATGTCTGATTTGTTTTCTCTTTACGTGTATTTTTATATTTTATATCTATAATGTGATACTAACATTGTATGCAATTTAACATTAGGCCTACTATACATCCGTCTACACACCCATAAGTGGTGGTATTGGGTCACCATGTTAGTCCCATTGTAATTAGAGTAATTGTTGATTTATAATAACCTTTCCATTGTTTTACTTTCACTCTGTTGCATGTCTTCAAACACATAGCATCACAATCAATGCCTACATTGTACCCTCACGAGAAAATAACTCGTAAGATGCTATCATTCTTTTATGTGCGATGTATTTTCACGTATATCGCGGGCAATTTGAATTCGCGAAAATAAATCACCAGGAAAAAATAAACTACAAGTATAGTATCCAGCGTGTTATCTGTAAATCGCGTTTAATCGGCGTGAAAATGCCGTCGGGCTTGTAAACGCTATTATTATATCTCATGTTTATAAAATTGTCTGTTATTAGTTGAAGCACATCACAAGACACTCCACACAGAGTTATCTCCCCTTCCGATTGTACAACAATGACGAACGAAGAGTAACACGTCATTGTTTACTCATCCCAAGTTTAAGAAATATTTCACCCAGAATAGTGAATCGCGAATTTTTGGTATAATAAATAATTTATGTCCCCAGTGGCAGTGTGATATGAAAGTTGTTTTTTACCCTCAGATGTAATATTTCTCTCGGGCAAGCCCTCGGGAAATATTTCACCTTCGAGTAAATAAACCTCCATATCAAACTGCCGCTGAGGCCATAAATGCATAAAATCAATCGCCACGAAAAAAATATATTGTATACAAATGTACCTGTATTAAAATTTGAGAATATCTATGACACTTACGCCTTTTAAATGACATTTTCCTTATAAATTTTTTCTACACATGCACGATTATCTTGTTGATTGCTAGATATGACAGACTTTTATATTATACACTAGGTAGATTCTGAAAACTCGCTAACGCTTTCACTTTAGTTGCAAATTCCATGACATTTCTTTATAAAAGGAAATTATTAACTCATTCACCCTGAAATTTCACAGTGGACTGCTCTAGCCTTTGATTAAGAAGTGCCTTAATGTATTTTCAGGGGTGAATGAGCTAGTTAGAGCTAACGATAGTATGTATGGGAAGGTAGACTACTTTGGGGTATATTTTTGTTAAAGAAATTTCATTTTCATTTTCATTCAAATTCTCGCTGAGTAAGTTTGGCAGTATCATATCAATGTTTTCAACTACATTTTAAGTATGCTTTATAAAGAAATTGTACAAATATAACTAAGACGTTTTGAAGCTTCAGTGAATGTATTGTCTAGAACTGGCTCTCTTTTTGTCATAGGAAATGCTATTTACAATCACAATAGGCAAATATACCGTAATATGATTTTATTAAATTCGTTTTATCAATTAGTTTTCATAGCAAAAACCAAGTTTTCTCAGAGACGTCAAATACAATTTATTGTCAAGGAATCCCAGTAATCACGGATAGAGAATGGTGTTGTGTCATATAGAACATATGTACCGCCTGATAAGAAACATACAAACACTTTACTTAAATTAAAAATGATATAAAAAAAAGTTTTCCAAAATGTATAGCTCATTGTTATTGTCTGAAATATGATATCAGTAATTATGTTTTAACTCTAGAAGTCCCATATGTGTCATTAACTTTTTAGAATAAGCTCGTTATTGTTATTCTACTATTTGTTTTCTGTTTTATTCCCTTTATATCCTTGTTTCTCTGACTAATGTTATGTGTTAGTATAGCTTCCCATATGTTGGTTACGGGGTATTAAATTCGTTATGCATGATTGTAGCTGAATATGAATTGTATTTATAGTGTGTATACTAAAGGCAAATTAAATGTGGTTGACATTTTTCATGACAATGTTTTTAAGACAAATGTAGTGAAACATTTTCATGACATAAATACTTATAAAAATGAGATATATTACATGAAAATGAGAAAAAACAAAAACTTCAACTTTCCAAAAGGCCATTCTACCACCTTTACGGCGTCTTCAGATGGACGGAAGACACCTGTGAAGGTAGAAAGGCCATGCGGAAAAGTATATGTTTTATTTAATTTAAATTTATCTTCGCAATGGCTACACTTTTCTGCAATGTATGTACATGCTTGTATGGTAAATTCCTTGTCAATGGTTAATAGGGACTCCTGTCCAATGAAGTGGATTACCATTCGAGCAAATTTGGTAAATGATATACTGAAACCCACTTCATTTTCGCGTACATTGTGTATGATATTCCACGTTTTGGTTATGTTCGACATAATGGTGAATATTTTACAAAAGTTGGCGGTCATAGACTCCACCTGCCATTTATGCCTGTATATAGAATTATTCGTGTAATATTTGAGTGTCGTTGTAAAATTCATAGTGTTCGAGTTCTATCACGAAGATATGTATCTCGCGAAATAAAGTGGTTTACGGCGTTATATTTTGATTCGCTGTTATTAGACTGACGCCTACCTCCTGTATTTTTCAGGAACTCACTTCATCCCTACAGGAGGTCGACCTTCCACTCGTTTAGTATATACGCAACTACGTCGAAAGAATGAATTATGTAAATATGTATGATATTAGCCAATGGTGCATAATGGGTATCAAGAAACGAAAATAATTAATTTGATATTAGCGGTTGACAATATAGATACATAGCTTAAATTTCAAATAGACCTGTTGTTGAATAAGCTGTAATAATGAGCATTTTTGTGCATTTGCAGCTAATGAAAAACATTCCTAATTACGCTGCTTGAAACTCACCTAATCATAAAAGAACCGTTATAATATAGTATAGCCAGGTATTTTTGAGGGTCAAAAGTTCACATGAAGCATTGCGATTTTACTGCATAATGCAATGGACTATTTTTTGCTATTTCTCTGCTTCATATTTTACGACAACTTCTTTACTTTCAACCCTTGAAAATCAATCCGTTATGTGGTAATTTATATAATCGTAATTTATCAGTTCCTTTGATCATTAACCGCTTGTGCACTGGTGTGCCTAGGTGTACATCAGCGCATGTATATGAAGTTGTTACTATCAACATACAATGTAATTTGTTAAGGTATGTTTTCATATGCATACATTTCCATGTAAATCACAAAGGTATGGGTATTCATTAAACAATATAGAAACAGGAATCGTGCATATCTGCTACATGTACCTTAACGGTATTCAATTTGAATTCTGGATATGAAAAGTTCATTGTATACTTTTCATAACATAGTCCATATTTACCGACACTTGTTTTATTGTTCATTTCAAATCCGTTTATAATAAATTTTCGACAAAATTTTTTCATATAAAATGTTTTAAATATATAATTTTGGTGCTACATAGTGTATTTACAGACTTCCATATAAAACGGGACTAAACGGGACTTACTTGACGCTTTACGCATTTACTGAACTAAATGCGATCATCAAATAGTGAATGATTTGAATTGTTATAGAAAGATATTTTTTTTACATGAAAATGCTATAATTTTATTGTTTTGAACAGATTTTTCTTTTATTAATGAAATTGACATTTTTGCATACTAATTATACTCAGGTCATATTTCTGCATATCAACTGAAAAATACTGCAAGTAACTTTACAATACAGTATCATAAGAGAGAGAGAGAGAGAGAGAGAGAGAGAGAGAGAGAGAGAGAGAGAGAGAGGGACGCCAAATGCAAGATTCGTTGTGTAATTTTGAAAGTTTATCATACGATGTACTTACGCATTTACTTAACTAAATGCGCCCATCAAATAGTGCATGATTAGAATTGTTATAGAAAGATATTTTTTACATAAAAATGCTATAATTTTGTTGTTTTGAACAGATTTTTCTTTTATTAATGAAATTGACATTTTTGCATACCACTTATACTCAGGTCATATTTTTGCATATCAACTTCATAAACAGCTGTATCATAAGAGATCTAGAGAGAGAGGGACGCCAAATGCAAAATTCGTTGTGTAATTTTGAAAGTTTATCATACGATGTACTTGTAATGCTTAACACCGGGTAAGTTTAAGGCATAGATTTATTTATGCATATTGAAGTACATGTAAGTATGGTAAACTATATGCAGTAATGTTCCAAATTTGTGTCACGATAATATTTTAATCTTCCAAAATACGCATTTTGAACGATAATTCAAATTGTGACATAGGGTATATTTTATATAAATGATAAGGCCTATTATTTGTATGGATTATGCGAGATTATTATTTTTGTATACTATTTTTATCAGAAAATAAAGCACGTCAATATAGAAGACAAACTGGTTTTTTCAGTTTTATATATCAAAATTCAAGGTGTCACCTATGAGAATATTTTTTATTCACCAGAAAGATAACTTAGCCTTTACACACAATCATTTACCGCGTACAACTGCTCACAGTCATCATCAGATTAACACAAGGTTAGATAAAGGTTTAAAATGTGTCGTTGTAAAATCCATATTGTTCCATTCGTATTTCTCTTATGAAGGGTATTTCTCCTTTCATCATATAATCACAATCCTCTTTAGTGATATTGAAAGCGTCAGTCCATTGAGAAGAAACTACATGGAAAGGAACAGAAGACACTGGTTTCTTCTCACAATAAATCTGCATGTCCTGTCGCAGACTTCGGAAATACAGCAGTTCCTCGTGAAATGTTGGTCCCTGATATTGGATCTGAGTTTGCAGTCGTTTGAAGAAGAAGTTATAAAGAGCATAATCAATTTCTGCCCATATTTTGTATAATTGCACATCTCCAGGCTTAAAGTGTATTCTCTCATACAGATGTTTTCTAGAATTGAGTTTCATATACAATATATCCTTAATTCCCCAATTAAGAAGTCTTCGCATTAGAACAACAGATTCATCAAACATTTCCACAATCAGAACTAACTCAAATTCACTGTCTAATTTCTGAAGATAACGTTCGATGCCAGCTTTGTCGCGTGTCTCAAAAAGCTCTTTGGGAAAGTCGAATTCAAACGACATCCTGTTATTAGCAAAGCTCTGACTACTTCGCTTGACGTATTTTGTTGGATCCTGAAGAAATACAGATACGGGGTCTGGTGACTCTATATTAAACACACCAGACGGTCGCATGTAATTCAGTGTCGATATAAAGTGTTCAAAGGGGTCTCGTACTATGCCGATGTTAATGGTATCGGGAGGCATGATGCGGGCAAATGCCTCTTTATTGTATATGACATGACAGCAAAGAACCTCATAGATCCTTCCATTTGGAACGGGTAGAATGTTTTTATCTGTAACAGAGGTCGCCATACTGATGATGTTTGGATAAAAGAACTTCGGAACTAATGGCAACACCACAAGAAGGTCACGTGATTTGGCAAACCGTAGAAAGATATTTTGAGCTGTAGAACTGGCAGCCTTGTGGACCTTTAAAAAGGCAATGTGACGTCGTTCTTTGACATCTAATGATGAATTCCTTTTAGAAAAATTAAAAGGTGTGGACGAACTATTTTCAGGTTCATTAAAGGATTTGAAAACTGTTTCTGACAGAGATTTCCTATTGGTAAAATTACCAATGAACAATTTCGCGTCATCTCTTGATTCGATGAACGCACGCATTTTGGTGACGTGGGCATAGAATGTGAAGAGCAGAATGCATGTTGAAAGAACACCCAGACTAGTAAATGCGTAGAATCTGTCAAAAGAAAACGGATAATTCATAACTAAATCATTAAATAATGTATCTACTGCTTAAAGATGCTCCACCGCTGACAAATGGTATTTTTTCACTATCAAAAATAGGAGAAGACGATTTAGGATTTTTCTTCAGTTCCAAAGTTACTTTTTTTACACCATTACTACCATTGAAAAGTTTGAACTTCTAATTAATTTTAGTTAAAAATATAAAAATGCCGTGGCACTATATCCTAAATGGAATGCTATACTGATTGCGCATGCACCAAAGGCAAAATAAATTATTTTATATTCTGCTTTGCGTTAATTAGATGTACATACACGATTAAACACCAATTATTGTTCAAATGATAAATATCATTTATACTCTGTCGGCGATGGAGCATCTTTAAATAAGTTAATATGAATATATTTCTATTTCTACAATAAGATTGTATCTCAATAAAATATAAAAATTGCATTTCTAAATCTGAAAGATAACACACATACACTATGGAGACGTCATTTTTTTCAGTCTGCGATTTACAAAAGTTTACAGCATATATAGATGTGTAGAAATGGCAATATGAAGTATCAATGAAACATATCAACGAACTTAACTGTATTTTTAGGCACACTGACGATTTAATGATTAGTATACGGCATATATTTTCAATCGTCTGACGATTGATTACATTACTCTACGCTTCAATTCCGTGGCGTAGTTCAGTCAAACAGTGGCTATGCAAATTGTCAACATACAACTGAATAGTTTTCGTTTGAATGGTGTTTTCAATACATTGATCACTATACCTTCTATAACATAAACATGCTTATGTTACTTAAGACAAAACATGAATGTTCGGTACACCAGTTTATTCCTCCACATAGGTAATATTTATATTTATCCTGCAACTGCCCAAAATAATGACGAATAAATACTGCAGGATAATCTTGTGCTTTATCCGTCAGTACGATCACGTGAACTTTTTTCACATCTGATGGAACCTTTTATAATTTGACCTAGAATTTTAACCTTCCGGTGAAAGAAACCAGTCCCCGGATGACGTCATTTTTACAATGTCGAAAATCTCGGATGGAGGTGTCGTCTTTTTCTTGGCTCTTGGTAAAAGGTATGCATTGTAATGTAAATTTAATGAGCAATTATAGTTTTTGAGTATTTTATTATTGTTTCTATGATATTACACACTGAATAGAATTACTGGTACTGTTTACGAATGCGTTTATATATTTTCCACGACAGCAAAAAGGAGTATACTCTCGTTCGGTTTAGTGATTTTCCTGCGCATAAAAGATGCGTTCTGCTTCAGACAAAACCAAGTAGATAACTGTTAATTTGCTTCGTTTTGAATGAAATAATAGTTACAGGATAAACAGAATTCACGGTAAATATCTTACAAAACAAGTTTTATTTTGGTGCTTGGCACGGAAAGCCGAGAAGACGCGATCGGCAAACCCATCTCGGCTTTCTTAAAGATGCTCCACCGCTGACAAATGGTAATTTTTCACTATCAAAAACAGGAGCAGACGATTTAGTATTTTTCTACAGTTACAAAAGTTACTTACTTTACACCATTACCACCATTGAAAAGTTTGAGCTTCAAATTTTACTTCAAGTTCAAAATATAAATATAAAATAAAATATAAAATGCATCCCGAAAAAATTCCGTGGCACTATATCCTATATGAAACGAAGTTCTGATTGCGCATGCACCAAAAGCAAACTAAATTATTTTACATTATTTTTTGTGTTAATTAGACATATATACACACGATTAAACCCCAATTATTGTTCAACTGATGAATATCATTTATGCTCTGTCGGCGGTGGAGCATCTTTAAGTCTCGCAACAAATTACATGTAAATCTTGTATTGTAAGATACTAACCATGTATTCTCTTTATATTTCTGTCAGTGGTGAATTATTAGTATTAACCCCGTTGATTTTAACCAAGGGCTACTCAAATTATTTCTCGGAAGATTGAGTATGTCACGTGCAATTTGTAGCCGCGCAGAGGAATTTATGATGTCCGCATCAGAAACTGAAGTGTCTTCAGTACGAAAGAAATAGTATCTTTTTATTGACATTTTCATATACTACATGCATACTGTCGTGTTTGTAAAATCCTTTTTTTTTGTTTTCTTAATAAAAAAAAATCATGTGATTATTTTGTTCCAAATATAAATACTCTGTTTATAAATAAAAAAAAATATTTGTAAGTAACATTCTAAGGATCTATTTGTATTTATACCGTCTCGCGTGTTGTTTGTAGAGAAATATAGTCCATGGTAACTAATTCAAGGTTTTTGTTCAACCGATTAAGGACCGGGAAAGTGTTTAATTATTTTACCTACTGTTGCTGTCAACACATACGGAAATATTTAAAGATGGGTTACTGCAAATATACACGTACTTTTAGTGGTCAAATCAAAATTAATGTTGAAAGGGATTTGCGCATTCGCATTAACAATTAGCTCGATTTATTTTAGCGTTACATCTTTGGTCCGATAAACGGTAAGTTAAATTACTTCTTTAAACAGTTCGTTTGATAGAAATCCACTCATTTTTGCTCACCGTAAACTTATTTCATTCCGGATTTCCTGTAAGCTGCGTAGTAAGGCCAAATCAAGAAAGAAACTTACAGTATAACTCATGGAATATTAGTGGGTCGAGATAGTTCTATAAAAGAGAGATATCTTTAAACGAATTCAACCAGATAAGTTTGATATCAGATCGCAAAATGTATGCCCTAAGATGATTTACTTACACAGTATAATAAAAGGAAACCGAATTTTAAAAACATAAACTCCGCATTTATCCTGCAGGCAAAACGCAGAAAAATATATAAAAAAGTATAATACGTGGAAACCGAATATTAAAAAGATAAACTCCGCATTTATCCCGCAGGCAAAACGCAGAAACAAATACAATGCATTTATATCTTCTGTCATAGTGTAAAAATAATCGTTGTATCTGGCGAAAAGCTTATCATTTTACTATACCATTCTGTGAATATACAGAGTATATCAAAAAGGGAAGAATCCAATCCGTCTGTATATAAATGTACTTTGCTTTAGTTGGTATTTAAACTGTAATCAGACAATGTATTTGTTACCTCAATATCATTTTACTTTTTTCAATGAGCATGATGTAGTTTATATGGACAATTATATAATAATTAATAGAGATAGTCGATACAAAAGTATTTATTCACAAACTCATTACAAAGTGAAAGAAATAAGAAAGGGACTTTTCTAACTTACCGTAAGGTTTTCATTTCTCCAGTATCCAGTTGTTTAGCTCACGACATATGTTCTGGTTCTGATTTCTTAATTCCAATCTATTCCGTTTTCCAATCTATTAATCATGTATGTATATACTGTGTCATCTTCAAAGCAGGTGAAATCGGATTTTCAATAGAAACCTATTTACATGAATGGCTCAACATGTTACAGTAACGTATACGTAGCGTGGATGTCTCGTTTATTCGCTATAGATGATTGCATTTGATTGTCATGTCGCGTTATAGAAAGTTTTGTTTGCATATTATAGTTTTCTATTTATTTGATCGATATAAACTGCCACAGAAGGATTCGATTAGATAATTGGGATGGGTGTCACATTTTTTCCAAATGTAACAGAAATAAAGCAATCGATAAATAATGTAATCATTGCAATTTTTATAGTATTACATTATATTTTTTTTTATTATGTATAGACATATTCATAAAAAGTTATATTAATAAATATTTTATCTTTGATGATAAAAGAAAGGGATGATCATCACCATACATCCATTTTTCAACTTCCTAATATTTGCATGTTGTAGAGTTGAATATGGCGGTTTTGAGATATCAAAACAATGTGGGTAAAGTACAATTAACAGTCAATTAGTCCCACCACCTAGTGACTGTTACATAGTCATCTTTTGATGTGATTTTTGTGATATCATAATAACTGAAAGGTCACGCTAATTGATTATAAATCGTACTTTATCGAATTGTTTTGGGATCTCGAATCCTCTGTATTTCTTTATTTCATTACAATGTATATATATAACAGTTAAAATAAGTAGCAAAGCCAACTAACACATATAAGAATAACCCTGAGATGTCTTTTTCAAATGAATTTTTCATAAATGCTTTAAATCAATATATCCTACAACTTGGCAAGAGTAATTTATTATTCCTCTAACTAATAAGTATGTACTACCTAAATAGAAAGCTGACTAAGATCATCTGTTCATATAACTTGTCCATTATTACCAGATTTTTCAGGCGTAGTATGGTAGTTAACAAAGCCATACATCTGATTTTAGCCAGATATAATACTTTCCCTTAAATTATTTACAAAATAAATGTATTACCCAGTTTACCCTACAACCCTTACATGAATATTATACAAATGAATAATTATGACATGTTTCAAACAAATTATTTTGAGATTAAAAATAATACAGTATTTAAAGGTACTATGGAATTTAGATACAGGTTTGTTTACAAATCTTAAAACTATTTTTGCCAGAACAAGAATAACCAAGGTTATTTGTTTTTTTAACTGCAATAGTATAAAAAGCATTTCTGAGCTGAGTACAAATTAAATGAAACAATCATACTGATACATACAATGTATATATCAAAACTTAATAAAATGTTGGTCAAAAAGTTAAAATGATCCTCAAATAAATAAATGTACAAAATTTGACTAACAAATAATTACTACTGAAGGCTATGTGTTACAAATTGATCGTGATATTACATGATATTTAAAACTAGAAATATGTCTGCTAGACATTAAACGCTCGCTAACTACATCCTAAGACCTTAATTTCCAGTACAATATGCATCTATAAGGCCCCTATTTGAGATATTTTGCACGTACAAAAATGTAACAAATAATTAATAATTAACCCGCAGATATATGCCCTATATGTAACACTATCGGTCATTACCCTTGGGCCTATTGCAAGGAGATGGTTTATATCCTGGATGTGTTGTATAAATACTTTCCTTTACTTCATCAGAACTTTAAATGTAAAGTTACTTTTAACTCAATCTGATTAAAATACAAATCCTTATTATCACTACGTTTGATAATTGGATCTGAGAAAATCCCATTAGGGGTCATGTCCAGGTGACCTTTGAAAATGGTTAATCAAATTGCTACTTGCAAAATTTTGACAGTGAATTTCAGGGGACGAAATTGTTTGAAAAAACTGTCAGAATTATTTTGGTTTACGTAGTCCTCTCGCCCAAAGAGCACAACAAAGCTTATTGTGTATATTTACTGCGACGAAATATCGTTTTCAATTGATGTAGCAAGGCGTAGAAAAAAAATTGGTATGATTCCACGTGGTATAAAGGTCATCTGGACGTGACCCCCTATGGGATTTTGTCAGATCCTCTATTTAATGGAGTGGTTATAAGGATCTGTGTTTTAACCAGATTGCTTTTATCTTTGTTCACTGCGTTCTTTGTTACATAGAAGTTTGTTTATCATTTTATTGATATTGATGCGATAAACTTGTTTCGCTGTTCAAAATAGTCGACCGCTACAGCGCTGCGTCACACTTGAATGCCTTTCTGGGGAACATGATCAGATCTAGTGCTCAGGCACCCAGATTTATATTGTACATCATATGATGTCTTTTTTATTCTGTTTCTCTTACTCAATGCTGGGTAATTTTATCTATACTTATGAGTACCGCAGCAAATGCAGTCTATGATCACGGGTAAGTAAGCGATATTGCAACGTACACCTTGGACCTAAAATGATGTGAAATAAATTGATTTAAAATATAAACTGCTAAATAACGCTGTAAATGCATTTAACCGGTACTAAAAGTTATCGGTGTCGTCACCTATTTTTTTATTGACTACATAAACCCGAATTGCATTGCATTATTCCGGAATTTGATCAGATGTTCAGAATATCGTGACCGATACAAGAGTACATAATACGCCGCTTGAAGTTTACACAAAACGAATTCGTTTAGCACTGTCTTATGTCACTGTTGTTAATTTATAGTAGAACACCGTTGACAGGAATCTCTTGTGATATGTTTCAAGAAGGTTGGTGTCACTAAATCACGGCGAAATATATTAAACCAGAAACATATATGAGACGATATAAAGCAGTAACTTCAGTTATCACGTGCGCAGTTAGACTCTGCGCATAGCGGATGTACAAGGACTCTACACCCGACAAAGAAAATAATAGCGCGGGAGTACGCTCGCACTTAATATGTTAGTTTTATATAAGTTTTGTTGCGTTATCTTTCATCCTATGTTTTAGGAGTCGCGGTGCTGCGTGTGTGGTTAATATGTCTGGACATATTACCACAACTTTCCACTTCTGGATTGCGAAGTCTAATTCGCTGGTCAGTGACTTTTCTCCAGGTAGTCCTACTTTCCTCCATCATCTTAACCTGTCACGTCCTCAAATTACCTAGACTGTAAATTGGATGTCAAAAAAATCAAACCCAACAACGTTTATATTACAAGTGATTCATAATGTCTTACAATCGTATATGTCAGGCGTCTACATAAAACTTTAACAGACCCAAGTGCCTTAAGGGAACATACCCTATATGTTAACATATGGTTAATGTATTTTATTATTTTAAAAGTACAATTAAACGTAAAAAAACTAATGTTCAAACTTATTGACATCACCCTTCAATGAACTGAACTTAATCTAAGTATAGTTAAAATCGAGAAAACAATTTGTTTTGTACACCTAACTTCATGTATGGTATCAAAATCCCACTAACTTCAATGGTTCATCTTCATCACATTATGCGACATGCTTTTAGTGAAGAATTTTTATGATTTACATGTCGTGTTCGTGTTATACCAGAACATGTGAATGTATATCTACGATGAAATCGTGCTTGGAATACAATCTTATAGGAGACCACAGGCGCACGCATTTTCTAAGTAACGATTTTATTACAGACGGCTTAGTGATTTTCTGATATATAATTACAATATATCACATGCTTTTAAATTATCCTTTTAGTCTGCAAATGCCCGTGTGGGAGGCAGTGTCTAAAACAAGTGGCTTTCTCACAGAAACCCGTTAGAGTTAAAAAAAATTGTCAAGCGTTACATGTGAACCCGCTAAACTGGATTATGCGTCTAAGACCCTGTTAACCATTGAAGGCAGACACATTTTGTTTCGTCTACCACAATCCGCCATATGTTTTGAGTGAAACAAAGATTAATTCACAAGTATAAGAGTAAAGTCTATAGAAACCACATACTACATACATGCATTAAAAATATGTTCAAACAAAGGACAAAAGATGACATTTCCGGAGGATAAACTTTGTTTTGTTAACATACATAATCTTTTCTAAACATATAAATAAGATTCTCTACATGCTCCCATTAATTTCCAGGTGTTGCCTCCATAACATGTAAATAGGGTAGATGCATTGTCAGTAACGTAATTTGTTTATGCATGCCTTTTGTAAAGCGAGTCTTGTAAATACAACATAGAGCGTATGTTATAATAATCAATATGACCGGTAACAGGAGGACATGGATAGGCTAGGATCTGTATGGGTGATGATACTTTGATCAGATGAAAAATGTAGATGATTAATGGCGAGGTTTTATCGAACGAAGATAAAATTATTTCATCAAAACACAAACAAGGATATGTATGTTGCAGGACAAACAAACTGACGCCAGAAACAACAGTAGAGTTTTTGAAAATTGGTAAGTTTTTATTTTTGTCGCTGTTTATACGATATAGATAATTAAAGGCCATCAGAATTTATTCTGAGGGAAACAATCTCAATTTCAATTTGAAAAAGGATCGATCATTATTATGTTTCATGTTACGAAATGAATGCATTCAAACATTTAACAAGAATATTCAATTTTGAATTGCTATAAACTTTCTCATTTCTTTTGTGGCAAGATTAATACTGAATGACCGAAATAATATTGCATGCTTGCAATATGCTATATTCCTTATTAGGTTGGGTGGAGAATTGCAAGCTTACATTTTCAGTTTTATCTTATGACATGGTTATTTTGAAAATTTTCTATCTTTCATTCCTCCTCATCCTTTGGTATTCTTTATTTATTACTATATTGACATATTTCAATTATTTCATGCAGCATCGGAGTGGGCTAAGTCGATTTCCGCAGTTGTTAATAGTTTGTAACAGCGTAGAGGATTGAATTGTGAAAAAGGTTTTTTTTCTGATTTTCTCAAATGCTGCATAGTACAAATAAGCAAAATGATCAGATAAATAAACACGATGAACCTTACTAATAAGCAAATTCATTGTATCAAACATATATATGATAACACCTCATCGTGTACGTTCTACCTATAAAACATATTCTAATACACTGCATTCATTAAAATACATGTCAACATTATATCAGTAACATAGAATACCAAAGGATAGGCAGCAATACAAAGTTAGGCGGCACAGGCAATACAAATCTAGGTCACATGCACAAACGACATACAAATCTAGGTCACAGCGACACAGGCCATACAAATCTATAGGCCAGAGCCATATACGCCATACAAATCTATGTCATAGCGATAAGGTCATACAAATATAGGTCAAAGCGACACATGCCATACAAATCTATAAGTTACAGCCATTTGTTTGTTTGATTAATTAACGTCCTATTAACAGCCATGGTCATGTAAGACGGCCTCCCGTAAATGCGGCGTGTTGCGTGTATGTTGTACGAGGTGCGTATTCATGATGTGTCTTCTTGTATAATGGAACTGTTGCCCTTTTTATAGTGCTATATCACTGAAGCATGCCGCCGAAGACACTAAGCCACGCACCCCATCCTGTCACATTATACTGACAACGGGCGAACCAGTCGTCCCCATAAGCCATACAAATCTAGGTCACAGCGACACGAGCCTTCAAATCTAGGTCACAGCAACACACGTCATATAAATCTATGTTACATCCACACACGCCATACAAATCTGACTAATATCGCATTCTCGATTAATTAGTTCTTTACATATTGCTGGTGTCGTATTTCCTGAATAAAAACTCTCTCTCGTATGTTCATGTAGATACAGTCGAGGTTTGTAATTTCAAACTGCTCATTCCATGGCGACATGCTCAAAACCATACTTTCTTTCACAGTTGATTGACAAAATGTCTTTACATCAAGTTGAATCCTTTTAAAGTATCCCAGCTCCTTTTGAAAGTCGGGCCCTTCTAGTTTTATCTTTTCGAAAAGTCGTTTATAAAAGTAGTCGTACAAATGATAATCTAATTCAGCCCAACTCCTATGGAGCTCCTTGATAGTCTTTTTCATCTTTGATATTTCAGTAAACAAAAGTTTTCCTTCATTTATACGTCCGTGCAAAATGTCTTTTAACTTCCATCCCAATAATCTACGCATAAGAACCAATGACTCGTCTAAGTGGTCTGCTATCAAAACAATACTGAACTCTTTATCGAGAAACCTTAGATATCTTTGTATATCCTCTGCTTTTCTATTGATAAATAACTCACGTGGAAAGTTGAAATCATAAGCCATTCTATTGTTAAGAAAGTGCCCCACTGTAGATCGAGAAATATATCTAGTTGGGTTATGAAGAAATGTAGTTATTTTCTTCATTCCTGGTATGTTGAAAAACTCTGGTGGATGGAAATATTTTATAGAAGAAAGAAACTGTGCATATGGGTGTCGAAGAATGCCGATATAGAATGTATCCTTCGGCATTACAGTCTGCATTGCTAATTTGTTGTATATCACGTGACAGCAGAGAATGTCATACGTCCTTCCGGTAGGGGGTGGAAGAACATTATGCTTTGTTACTGATTCCGTTATACTGATCACGTTGGTGTTTGTTTTCGGTAGGATGAACACTAGATCACGTATAGCTCCAAATCGCAAGAAGATGTTTTGTACTGTAGAGCTTGCTGCCTTGTGAACTTTCAGAAATACAAGATGACGTGCTTCTTGTGTGTTGGCATGTCTTTTATCAGAATTGATTTCTTCTTTTATATAACGAGTCATTTTACTAGAACAAAACTGTTTAAATCTGTTGGTGTCTGCCTTCAAATACTTTGGAGATGTTATATTCATCCGACTGCGAGAGACATCAATTACCAAATGCAACAATAGGTAAAAAAGGATACCGATAGCGATGAATCCTGTCCTGTAAATGAAAATATGTATTGATTAATATTTATCGTTATTTATCAAATATTAAATAACTAATACTATATGTGTGTGACTGTTATATTTTCCCTTGAGCTATTTGGATAAATTCCCTATATTATTTTGATATCTATCACAGTATCATACACCAGAAGATATTATTTGCTAGCCCAATGACTTTTACGGACACTCGTATGCATACATCAAAATTCGATGACCTGTGCCTTATTCTGAGATAACTTGCAACAATGTTTTAGTGATATTTTCTAATTGCCCTTTGTCCGTCGTCGTGGGCCATGTGTTCGTAAAAACCGTAAAAATTTCTCCAATATTACCGAAGCAAATGCAATGGAATTCTGGGCAAACTTTATGATACATAACAATGTGAATTATACGGTTACCACCCAAAGGGAAGCGGTAAAAGATACTAATTGTCCTCAACTCCCGAATATGATAGGATCAAATACTCATACGCAAGGTCATTCATACCACGATTTCAGTATAGGGACTGTTCTTCATACTAGATTGACATGCGGGCATGACATAAGACCGTCATCGAGATGTAGGTGGCGTCATGGGGCCAATAGGTTGACAAGTCTTTGTGACATTCTGTATCAAGACCATACGCCTCTTATTACATGTACTTTATATGATCAGAAGCGTGTATCGGCGTTCGCTCATAGAAGCAAAATGGGTACCATCAGTAGTGTTAACAAAAGATAACTTCACTAGTAGGCACATCACATAATGCATGTGTTTCCATTTTCATTTCTTTCATTATTCAACTACCGTATAGCTGACTGATTTAGGCGATGTATACTTTAATATATACTGGAAATGTGTTATACAGCCCTATGGTGGGCTAATCATTTCCGAATTAAAGTAGCTGTTGGTACATTGTATAATGGACATACATATGTTTGGACTGATATACTCACCTAGACCGGAAACGAGGCATGTTCTCACATTCAAAATATCATTCCACTGTATATGCATGCATAAATGCGCACAGAATCAAATCCTTTTCCAGATGATAGTAATGACTGCCACCTCCAGATGTTATTTATTCCTATTATCATGGAAATGAAACCTGAACATGAAATGTTTTGGTATAAAACTTCACATTCAGTGTTTGAAGATAGTTTGTTAGTACATAGTATGTAGGTATACGCCTCGGTAATTTAATATAGGGGTAGGATGGTGTGGTATACCGAATCACTCATGCATGGTAAAACTAGAGTGATGAAACCCGAGATAGACGTGTCTGGCATAAACATATGTATCACGATACAAAAGAACAATCACTCAACCAGAAAATCTGCGCTATGTTGTAAGAATGTATAATTTCAAGAGCGAAGATAATATACTATATTACGGCATTTCCGGCATTTTTCGTGGGAGTATTTTCGTGATTTCCGAGACATTATTGTAACAACCACTAAAATTAATTGGTAAATCATTTGTACTCTCGGTCGTCAGATTGCGTTTTTTTCAATTTGTAAGCACATTTTTTTTCGAATTAAGTCATAAGCGCTAAAATATTTATCCACAAAAATAGCCGACTATACGGTGTAATATTTTATCAAGATACCACAGCCACATCTTATCTATCAAAGTTATATGTGGCGTATTTTTCATACTCACTCATCATAAAGAGTTTTCATATTTTCACTGTCAAACGTTACCAGCATTTTAAGACTTACAATACATTTGTACTTACAATGCATATGTTGTAATTTTACAAGTACAAATAAGAGCTCAAGATGATTTTTGGCAGTACTGGCAAACATCATTACAGTATAAGAGCACATAAGTTAGGACCAATAAGCCAATCTGTGGCCTACAATTTCATTTCACATCTTTATAGTGTTATTAGTACTCATTAAGTGATTTTTCTGCAGGTATATTTCCATCTAAACATACATAAGACATGAATTTTTTTTTACAATGCGTAAATTTTAAGTAAATAATATTTTACATGTTTGTCTGTCCATTTGAAAGGTTTTTAACATCTTAATTCATCAAGCCTTTTGGTTTTCAATAGATAATCGAAGAAAAATAAAATCAGATTTAATAATTTAACCTATTCGATTCATAAAGGTTTGCTATCGACATCAGGGGAGATTACACCAACTATCATCTTAATGCATTTTTCGTTCATATTTCAATATAAATACAATAGCTAGCTAATGCGATCGGATACATTTCAATGTGGTATAACATCAGATATAGAATAAAAGGACGCTTCAAACATCTGTTTATCATTCAATTTATATGTTGAATTAATTTCACTACAGCTATATATACATTGTATAAACAATACTCAATACAATATATCGGAGAAGGGAAATCTAATATATGAATACATCACCATATGTGACGAAGTATCATATGGATAAGGAGATTAAAGGATGGCCGAAAACACTATCGGGTCTTTTAATAGGGAAAATAATCAATTCGTTCATTTGAATAACTTGGAGATTCGATCAATCTGAAATGTTTTTCTCGCGGGACATATCACAGGTGCAGACAATCCGTTGGCAATCGGAACTCTTCGGATGTAAAACGTCAATGTACATATCCGAGAAGTTCCAAGTGTATACAGTGACCCACGATAATCCGGAAAACTCAAAATCCGGATAGAATGATAAGAGAATAGATTTGATAATTGACAAAGAACACAGAATCCAGCGATCCAGAAAATTCGCAATCAGGAGCTTTGGACTGGGAACGGAAGTGTTCTGATTATCGTAGGTTTATTGAATATTTTGTTCAATTATCATATTACAATACTTATAAATAAACAAAACATATTCAAAAAAGTGGTATACATAAATTTAATATGATATTACATATTTGCATTTAATTATTTTTCGACTTTTCCATATTTTTATGTGGTAATTAATTCTAGAAGATTGGTTAAGGAATATCCATACACCATATGCGAGCTATGCATATAGCTTATTTTATGCAGCGACACATGCCATTATTATTGATAATTAAAGTTAGTATTTTTCTGTTTTAAGCCATATATACATATGTGCACCCTTTATGTGGCCTCTTATAGTTACCCTGTGTAGAGCCCCAATATAAGGCGCTCTCTCATTGGCTGTTATATTAATACTGATTGCTGATTGGTTGCTATATTAAGCTTCATTTTTGCAAAAAAATTTCACAGGCGCCATCATTTTCACCTCATTTTATGATTAATTTTTACAATTTCGGAAAGTTTTAAACCCACCCTACTTCCCTCCCTTTAATACAAGCTTTTCTTTTGCATCATCTTGGGTGACGTCATTTTGGCGTATTTCTGTCGAATCTGACTCTTTTGCATAATTCTGAGGCGTAATTCTGACGAATCCCCACAATAGGGAAAATATTTTGTAATAATTTGTAAATTTTAATTTTTTATCTTTATTGTTCTCTATTTGAAAAGAGAACAGCTATGTTTATTGGAATGGTCATTTTTAGAGTCTCCAGTTACAATGTATGTGTTAATTGAATATGGAGTACTAATTATCATGATGTTATGACCATTCCATTATTTTGTATGTGTTAATTGATAACTTTCATGTGATTTTTACACATATAACATGGTTTAGTTTTAATAAACCGTCATCTTATATAAGAATTACGCAAAAGAGTCAGATTCGACAGAAATACGCCAAAATGACGTCACCCAAGATGATGCAAAAGAAAAGCTTGTATTAAAGGGAGGGAAGTAGGGTGGGTTTTAAACTTTCCGAAATTGTAAAAATTAATCGTAAAATGAGGTGAAAATGATGGCGTCTGTGAAAATTTTTTGCAAAAATGAAGCTTAATATAGCAACCAATAAGCAATCAGTATTAATATAACAGCCAATGAGAGAGCGCCTTATATTGGGGCTCTACACAGGGAAACTATAAGAGGCCACATAAAGGGTGCACATATGTATATATGGCTTAAAACAGAAAAATACTAACTTTAATTATCAATAATAATGGCATGTGTCGCCGCATAAAATAAGCTATATGCATAGCTCGCATTTATGCATGCTCCACATAAAACTCGACACAAATGTGTGAATTGAAAATGGCCATCTTATAACGATGATAACATCTTATGTAAGATGACGGTTTATTAAAACTAAACCATGTTATATGTGTAAAAATCACATGAAAGTTATCAATTAACACATACAAAATAATGGAATGGTCATAACATCATGATAATTAGTACTCCATATTCAATTAACACATTGTAACTGGAGACTCTAAAAATGACCATTCCAATAAACATAGCTGTTCTCTTTTCAAATAGAGAACAATAAAGATAAAAAAATAAAATTTACAAATTATTACAAAATATTTTCCCTATTGTGGGGATTCGTCAGAATTACGCTACAAAGTGAAAATGCTGTCAATCTTGCACTAGCAATTTTATTAACAATGTATCTTAGGTGCATGTAATTGATTCAGAAGAAGAGATATCACGGATTTGCTATCACATAAAACAGGTGTCAGAGAGCAGGTGGTTGGAAAACCGCTAATTATTGAGCTCATCATACATAGATTGGAAACCACAATTACAAACATAAACAAGAGATAAAGAAACAAAGAGTTTTGTAGGCAAGCGGTCTTTATACACGTCTATACACATGTACATGAGGTGGTTGCTTACTCCAACAATGTTAGAGATATAACACGACCAAACACTTTTCAAACATTACGTCATATCTTTTGAAACATTACGTCATGTCTAACTCTTTCTTACTTCCGATAGGCGATCTACCCGATGCCGAGGGTTATAATTTAAAAGCTGTTGTGATTGTGAAACTTTATTAAACATCTAAATTACATTTAAATGGTCAACGATATAATATACCTACCTCTTTTTCATAAATAAACAAATACTTTGATAACATCAGCAGGAAAATGCATCGAACGTAAACTTTCATGGCGATAGTGATCCATTCGGTAAATAAAAACGAATAACTGCAAAGTCACTGAAACGTTTGATATGCATTCACTCTTACTGTAAACCAACTTTTTTCGCATGCGATTTACTTTCGCGAATTTCGCGATCGACTAAAAATCGCGAAGTTAATCTCCGCGAATTGTTATCGATACAATTGTATGAGTATAGTTAAGAAATGCTTTGTTAGCACTAAGATGATTATATTTGTTCAGAAGTAAAATATATATATTCAAACTAAATAAACAATTAAAAGTTTAGTAAAACTGAACCTGATAATCCCACAGGAATCTGAAAATTAGTTACAGATTATATAATCATGGACCCACCAGAGTGCCCTATGACCATAATAGACGTTTTAGAGCTCTAGATAAAAAAACGATAAAAAATCATACTCTACATGGTACTATATACGAAACGTCTAAAAATGGTCTTTAGGCACTCTGGTTGATTCTCTTTCATATGTGGATATGAAGGATATGGATATTCTACCCGAGGGTCACAAAATTTTCTGATCCCGAGGGTTGAATATCCCTATCCTTCACATCCGCTTATGAAAGAGCATTTTCCTTTCATACCTCTACGTTTTATTGCAATTTTACAACTATAATATACCGCCATTTTGAAAATGCGGAGAAATCCACGACTGGAAGTCAATTTTCCATACATGAAAAATTATGTTATATTTTAATCACAAATTTCATTGTGTGCATCTTTTATAGTAAAAACCAGTCATATTTGTGATTTTTTTTGGAAATAAAGAGTTTGTTGACGCCGTGACGTCACGAGGCTTTATTGCATATGTAATACAGCCTCAGGCGACATGAGTGTATTGCCCTGGACCAGCCAGTATTACACATGTAGGTATGAAAGAATAGAAAATCTGTAACTAATTCTCATATCCCTGTGGATAATCCCAGAACCCTACCTTCCGTATGAGACGGTGTTTGTGTCGGCCGCCATGACGTCAGGCGAAAATAGATAAAAGCCGAAACTTATTTTATAACTGATGTCGTATCATTTTTAAGGTTTTTATTCCTCATCTCTTGTATGTGTGTATTCCGTCTTTGCATATTTACAGAGTATAGCTCAATTGCAAGGTAGGTATCGATTGTTACGTCATTATTTTGTGAGCGCAATTCACGTCATTTTCTCCGAAAGTATGACGTTACGCTCGCAAACAAATGGACGTCACAATCAAATACCTACCGCAAGTGCAGATACTCTGTAATATGCAAATTCGAGAATAGTATATTGTTCAGTCACTCATAATTCTGAATGGAGATTGCCTTCTTCATTTTAAAGAAACTTTGTTGTATTTACTTTGTATGTTTTTAATTGAGGAGTGAGGACTTAAATAAAATATTTGAAACTTTGAACTTTGTAATACCTTATAAATACTTTATGTCAGGGTAAAAGTAATGAAGAGTAGAAACGATGTCTGATCCGTGATAGTAAAATTCTCCACGAACCTGTTTTGAAACGGGGAATTCTTGGAATTAAATGCCGCGAATAAAAAGTTGGTTTACAGTACTTGTGTTTCTGTCCGCTTGAGTTCACATTCCGTTTATTGAATAATCAAGCTTGTCATATTTAAAACAAAGGTCAAATGGGTACTGAATGATTAATGAATCCGCTAAAATACTATTTCATGAGGCCTCAAATTATGGTTTTACTATATGAATGTGATAATTAATACATAAACTATAAATACACACCTTTTTTTGTTTTTTTGTTTTGTTTTTTTTGTTAGAGCTTTATATTTTGATTTTATTGCATTTTCCTTCCGCCTTCATATCGGACGTTGGAAAGAGCATCAAAGAAAATGAGCCTTCGGGAAATGTGAGTCGACAGTTTATATGATTATATAATCTGTGTATAAAGACCAATTTCCTCCGTCACTTTATAGGCAGGATTTAACACCCATTTTGTAAGGATTATTTCTTTATAACCACTCAAAGCCATTTGCATGATTTCAGCGTATTTTTGGGGCATACAATTGTACATTATTACATTTATTATCAAAATTAGCATTTAGTAATTATATATGGCATGAAAAGGGCTTTTATCCGCAACTTTATAAAACGTTTGTTATTATGTCATTTACACGCGTGGAATTAAAATGTTTCATTATTGACGATTATATGTAATTTCATATTTTGTTTTTTAATTTGTGAATAACGCATTGTGTAATCTTTGATGACACCCAATCTAAGAAAAATACTATTCTAAAGAAATGAAATATCCTCCTACACATTTTAATTTCCTAGAGACTTTTGACAGACCATATGACAGATGGAACATTATCTTAATGATTATAATCTTCCATATCAATTATTATCTAAGAAAATCTAGTCGACAAAATAACCCTGAGGAAGGGATAAAAAGCAATTGTGTGATTTAAAAAACATAAAAATTAATTGATTTTTTATTTGCTAAGTTGTACAAGTCAGCAACACCTGGAAATTGTGTTAATTACCATAATTATGTCAATGACAACTGTCCATTGCATGTCCATGAAATTATAAACTTATATGTAGAAAACATAACATGCAGATAAAAATAAACTACCTAATCGAATATAGATTTGAAGAGCCTTGATTTTTAAATGATTTGTAAATATATATGACAACATATGGAAATTTAGATTATAGACAAGTATGCACTTTTAATGAAATATAGATTTTTTTCTCTGACATAAATGCTGTATAGTCTGCTAAATTACGTGTACTTATGTATATCAGATAGATGTCAGTTTGTTTGTTTGATTAATTAACGTCATATTAACAGCCAGGGTCGTGTAAGGACGCCCTCCCATGGATGCGGTGTGTAGCGTGTGTGTAGTGCGAGTTGCGTGTTTTGGGAGACTGTGGTATCGAAATGAAAGTTTGAGGTACGTTAAACTAATTGAATAAAATAAGATTTTCATATCATTAACAATACCGTTATATATGTCATTTGCTGATACAAGGCACATTTGGTCAACAATCTTCGAATGATGTGAATTCATATGTATATTTGGTCATCATAATGCATCCATGATTTTTAATATTTAATATTTACATAGGTACCAAAATTGTTTGTGTTCCATTTCATTTGAGATTTAATAAAACGAAGTTTATTTTTATATATTTCTACGTGCCTGGGTGAGATAAAGATTTCTATTACATAACTATAACCTACATTTCGAATTATCATAACGTCAAAATGCATTGGAAACATCCAGCGAATGACGTCATTTTGTCACAACGTCCTCGAAGATTCCTGACGTCACAATAGATTTCCAGCCATTGAGAAGTAGCCCCAGGTTACACTAGTGACGTAAAATGTATGCAACAGTATAACATGGACAAAGTCATATGATACATGTATCAGGCGGATTATATAATCAATATAGATAGGCTTATCTCTACCATTTATTTACTAAGATCCCAAATGTTTTAATGTGGACTTTATGACGTTTTTTGGTCTAATCATTTTGCATGGACAGATAGCTATAGAATATATTTTCCAACTATTTATATCAATTCACAGCGCATGTTAAAGTGTTTATGCTATCACCTCCGACTGCAGATCAGCCTGATGCCGCACCTAACTTGACACCATTAGTAGTGAAGAATTAAAGGCAACTAGATGCATGGTTGTCGAAATTTTAAAATTCTGCCAAGTGTGTGTCTGACAGGGGGAGGTAATCAATATTGGAATTTCATGAATATTTTGGTCAATTTTTGGTGCGGAATGCAACATAAGATGGCACCCCCCACATAAAAGTTTAGCAAGATGGTAGATCTTAATTTCTTTTTATTCACAGGTATGCGAAATGCCATTCTTCAAAATTAGTGACAGGTGACCAGACTTGAAAACTCCATTTAACCTGGACAGTGGTAAACGTAAGACTGATATTAACCATATTCCAATCCTTTCATTCTGAGTATACGCCATCCCTTTTAGTAAAATAAAGTATCGTTTGACATTTTAGTGGTATATATGTTGTGGTTTATCTGTCATAGCTAGCTCTGTTTTGATAGATTATTCTGAACGAATCGGTACGTTAATACTAAAGATACACGTGATGTATACTTCTCGTATACTGGTTTGGGTTTACACACTGTTCGATAAACATTAGTTGATGTGTCAGATATGTTCCATATGGTATTACCTGTGTTGTCCGTTTCTGACTGACCACAACTTCATTTAAATGTAAGAGTAGGCGATCCCATGTATGTCGAGGTATGTCAATCGGTCAATTCGCTTAAATGAATGTTTAACCTACATTTGCCTATCATATGTATGCGAGCTCAAAATTATATCAACCTTATACTGAATATGGCGCGTTATATTTTGGTGATTACAAACAAAGCTCCAAATAGACCGCATTATCCAAAATGTAGATCAATTTACGTCACTGTATTTAATAATTTTAAAGATAAGGAAAATAACGAAAAATAAGGAATTATTTAACAACAAAAATATGTAAAATTGTTTTTATGCATGATGATAATCGATGATGCATAATCGATCTTTAATTTAGTCTAATTGCTTTCGCTAATTATCATTTTAACATTTGAAAGTGTCATTCATACGACAAACTGTACAGGTATTGTAAAACCGTCATGTTTATTGCGAAATTTGATGTTACCACCAATTGAGCGAAATTGAACGAAATTGAGCGAAATATAGCGCATTCACTCCTATTTACAAAAGCAACACTATGTATGGCCCTGAGTGGACCGTAGTAGTAAAGGTTTTGTTTACTACATAGATTCACTGTACTATGAAATATAGATGTAATATGATACTTAGTTTAATACCAATCGGACATTACAATATTTAAAAAAGTGTGCATTATAATTACGCGTAAAGTACACTAAATATCCATCTGACTTATGCTATCACCTGCCATTTTCACACAAAGTCCCAATATCCGTGTCGTTCTATTTTTTTCATGATTTAGGTGAATTTTGAAAAAAACCACCATCCTGCTGTTTGAGAGAGGACCGATTCGGAAACTTTTGATTTGAAAGAATCAAATAAATATTAAACATCGCTTGGTGGGTCCCATTTAATGAAACAAACCGGCATTCTAACGTCGATGCCGATAAATCATGTGACTACCGTAACTACGTATACGTAACGAAGTCTTCCGAGAACGGGTCATGAACTTTCCTACTTGTGTTCGGCAATAACCGTAACTTCTATTGCGATCAGTTTCAAATGAAGACATGTTTACAAGTATCGATTTTCAACTGCTGTGCCAAAACTATTAAGAAAGCATTATAAAAATTCTTTGATATAACTTAATTTTAACTACACCTATACATACTAACAATATCGGGGTCGAAACTTTCTTGACTATTTGTTGATAATTACGCTTTGTGTGACTTCTTATTTTAAAATATTGATTTTATTTTTTTGTTTATGATTTTGCATTAAACATATACCGTCGGATAAACTGTAAACGATATAAAAAATAAAATGATTTGACCTATCAAATGAACTTTATTGAGAATTTAATGTTTATGCCTAAAGACAGAAATCCCCTATCTCTATCTTGCAGATCTTACAATCATTTATAACTACTTTTTTTTAACTTTATAGAGATCATGCCCATATACGTTTACTTTTCAGTGGACGATAATTAGCAGAACAAAATGTCTGAAATACATGCCAAGATAAACCACATATTGCGAACTCTTAGGTAAGTGATCAATCTATCTAATGCATGCTAGTTTGACCATGATCAGAACCTGCAGATCGTTTGCTGCTTTTTTCATGATTTAGGAGAACTGCAATCGAAGACAACATAATCAAATTGATGTTGTTGAAATGGTCATTTATAAAGACGTAATTTTCATATCACAATATTGGTTGTCATACAAAAATTGTAATTGATTTACATTTTTATTCCGCATTTTAAATGAGAAGCAGCAAAGATGGGGTACAATTCTTGTCATCTTGTTAAATTAAAAATGAGCATTATGTCCATGGTTAAAAACCAGAGATAAAACTTGTAACATGATAGTAACAACCCTGGAAAATCTTCTGATAATAGAATTACCATAAACGTTAACGTTGATCACACTTAAAGGTAAAAACATAAATTCAGTGCATAAACATATAAAACAACTCTTTAATATACAAATGTATATATACATATATCTAAACAAGTATAATTGGGATGAAAGTCAATAGAGTGGGTTATTAAACAAGCAATAGGCAATAGAATTATTATATTAATTTCGCAATCGCCGTATAATGACTATCTCTTCAAAGGTTATCTGCTGGCTGGGGGACGCGGCCCCTATAAGCGCACGCACAGTATACGTATTCCATGGGGTCAGATTTCGTTGGTCTAATGATCAGCCGTTAAGTAAAAGCTTTATCAGTGGCCCATGGTTGGTCACTTATCGTAAGATAAAAAGATTAACTAAAGGTATTGATTGTTACCTTTATGCCTCCCTGTCTAAGGTAAACTTAATTAATCCTACATATCATACCTACATAAAACATACTAAGTCAGGTGCATATTAAATACATATATTTATTATGAATAATACATTAAATTTATCGGTAATATGCATCACATAGATAAATTATTATATCACCACATTACTAATGGCTTTTAGGTCCATTATTTTTTGTGCTGAAAAATATATAATTATTTTAAACAACAAGCCTCGGATTTTATAACCATTATGCCTTATTCCTTATATCCACATATTTTATGAGAATGCTTACAAATGCATCACGAAAATTTGATCGCGACATATTGAGAAATGTTTGAATCCGGTAACTAGATCGCAAAAATTTAAAACCGCGAAATTAATGATTTTCGTTTTCAGTGTCGATCGTGAAAATTTTGACCCGCACAAATAACAAGCTTTGTGTTCCACGTGTTAATATTGTTTTTTTTTCTTTCATTTCAGACTGTTGCCTTTCATTTTTGGAATTTGTACGGGAATAGTGTTATACTTTGTTATGGATTTCATATATCAAAGTGGAATTTTACGTCAAAAGATTCATCATTTATCTCAAGACCTAGGGAGTACAGAATACCACATGGAAAGAATGGAACAAAGCTCTGCTGAACGAAATCATTCGCAGACAGCTGGCACATACATAGTCCTCGGAATAGTGAACGCTTTTCTTAATTATATGCAATATTGTTTGTTAACTTATTATAAAAATTACTTCCATGTTTACACAATGCTTGGACACTTTTTTCAAAATGTGATGGATTCCTAAAATAGTCTTCTTACCATATAGACTTTATTTAGTTGATCTTCCAAACATTTTATTGGTATTTCAATTCGCATAAGAACGACGTATGATGAGGTGAACGTAGGTGTGATGTGTTAGATTGAGAATATTTCTTTTGTAGATGCTGAACTATTTTCATAGAAAAAAATAAAGTATTGAAAGACTTCACTGTGTCCGTCTTTTTGTGATTGGCTTTTGTTTTTCCTATTACAATGTAATATCCAGCGTCATGTAAGGACGGACTCCCGTGTATGCAGTGTGTATGAAGTGCGGGGTGCGTGTTTTTGGAAACTGCGGTACATTCGTGTTAAGTCCTCTTGTATAGTGGAACTTGTGATTGACGATACTTATTTAACGATATATTTGAAATTTTAGGTCGACATTTTTTATGAGACATGGCATGAACACAAATAAACACTGCAGTTATAAGGAACCATCCATTAGAAGTGATATTCAATTAAGAGACCAACTAGTACGGTATCGATTAAAAGAATCTTACATGGTTGACACATTCGATGCATACACTATATAGTATAAATAGCAACAAATAAAGCAACAATGATATACATCATCTAAGTGTTTTAATTGAAAAGACATTATTATTATGCTGTATAAAAGCATATTCAACAAAATTTAACAAAAAATGAAGTCTTATTTTATTTTACACACCGTTGTCCAAATGCACTATATTGTGACGTCACGGGAACGTTCGACTTAGTGACCTCTATCAACTTGACGCGTGCGAAATCTTTCGAAATTGTAAACAGTACAGTAGAGAGAATCTACTGAGAATCATCACTGTCGGAATAAATCACTCGGCGACGTTTTACCTTTGGAGGAATCGTGGAATTGTTAATAGTGATGTGAAATATTCCCCCGGTAATCGTAGACCCTTGTAAAACACAAGGAATAGGCTCCGAATCCCTGGATTTTCAATGAGGTTCACAAAGGGTGATGTCCCGAGATTGTGATGTTGTAGACACGTGCGTGATTGATTGAGACAGTTGATTCACTTGACAGGTAGGTGACATTCTGTTTGTTTTTGAGAGAATCGATGACATTGCCTGCTTCTGTTTATTATTCACTGTTCGATAATTGTTCAAAGATGAATGTTTTTGTGTCCTGTGATTGTTATTGCTTGTGCGTCTGGAATGTTCTCATCGAACAGTTTTTTGACATTTGTATTTACTTACACTCGTGTTTGATAGTCTTTTTTTCAGTCTCCTTGTGATTGTTGTCGCTGAGACCACTCTTAGTTGCCATGTTTTTCATAAGTTTATTTCGTCCGATTGGGGCCCTGAGATACCACTGATCGTTAGGATGCGGATTGCTTTCGTTTGTAACAGTTCCTAGGTAAAATGGGTCATTTTCACTACTGAAATTGTTCGGTCGTTTCAGACAGTATTCCTTGTAGGTTTCAATCGGACATCTGTCTTTGTTTTTAGGGTCGGCGTACATTCTTGGTTTTGAGTTTCGTACATCATTTGTATCTATTCCGGTACGTGTTTTCGTTTGTCTTTCGTTCATTTCCAAGAACTCGGCACCTAACTCTGTGTCAAAGCCCAGTTTTAAGTCACCAAAACACAAGGCTCTGTGTTCTTCCCCGCCCCTCATTCCAAAATGAAGCATATTGCTGAACCATACAGTACTTACAAGTGATTCTGGTGTTTTTCTCCCCAGCTGGCCTTTCTCGTATAATATGTTGATTTCTGACTCTGTCACTGGATCTGCTCTTTTTGGTTTATTTCCAAGACCTTTTTTTTTAGGTCTTTTTGTTTACTTTTGAGTCCCTCGCGTGAACATGCAAATTCATAGCCCGTGACTAGGCTTGTACCGTAACGGTGACGTTTCAGATATCTTTCTAGTGATCCGAATATTCCTCTAAGATAACTTGGTTGATACTCGCTACCATCTTTTTGTCGAACACATAATAAGAATTTCGTTAAATACTTATCAAGCTCGACGGGAGAAATGATTTGAATGTTTCTATTTTCATTCCATGTTTCTAAAAATGATTTTTTTTCCTTGTGTTTGCATTTTCCTGGTCAATTACGAATTGATTGACATCTTTTTCATTCATATTTACAAATCTCAACTCGGTGATCGTAGTAGTACATGAAGGTTTGATTGTATCTTGTTGGAAAGGTGGGAGGGTGTTTTTTTATGGACTGACTGACCTCTGGATCAAAGCCAAGGAAATCAAACTCGTCGTCTGCTAGGCCTTTCACTAGTTCGTGGTTAGCAGCAGACACAATGTTCTCCCATACTTCACATGGATATCCCGTGGTTGCTAGGGAAAAGATATCTCCGTCTTACACAGGGGGGGGGGGGGGTGTAAGACAGCACACACGCGCTAGACAATAACGTGACGTCATCAATAAATGCGGCGTAACCACAGCATGCATTGTAGATGACGTCATCAATTTTGACGCATAACGACGTTCCTGCATAGTGGCGCAACGTAACAGCTGGAAACAAACAGGAATTTCGTCTTTTGTCTACCAACGTCACGTTATTGTCTAGCGCGTGTGAGCTGTCTTACACCCCCCCATGTAAGATAGAGATATCGTTTCCCTAGCAACCGCGGGATATCCCTGTGAAGTATGGGAGAAATAAATATTCGCGGGACATTTCATTTCACTAAATTCGCAGATTCCTTCAAATTAGCAAAATTAATTAATTAATTAAGTACGTCGCAAAATTGATCGAAATCTATGCTTTTCATATCACAGCACAGCCTGTTGTATGAATGCCGATTTCGAAGGTTACAATGATTATTCGATTCGGGAAACTGAATCTCCTAGAATAAGTTTCAAGTAGTAAATCGAGAAATTAATTAGCAGTGAAACTAACGATTATTTATTATACATATTCAACATTACTTATAAGAGAAAGTTTGCACTGACACGGATTCAATAACCATGCTATCTAGTTCATCATTATCAGTGTATAATGTTTTCTTTCATACCTACACGTGTAATACTGGCTGGTCTAGGGCAATACACTCATGTCGCCTGAGGCTGTATTGCATGGCTACCCATGCAATAAAGCCTCGTGACGTCACGGCGTCAACAAAATCTCTATTTCCTCGGTAAAATTTTAACATTTTTTTCACAAAATTGACTGGTTTTACTATAAAAGATGCAAGCAACGGAATTTGTGTTGAAAATATCACGTAATTTTTCATGTATGGAAATTGACTTCCAGTCGTGGATTTCTTCGAATTTATTTCAAAATGGCGGGATATTATAGTTGTAAAATTGCAGTAAAACGTCGTGGTATGAAAGAAAAATACTCTTTCATAAGTGGATATGAAGGATAGGGATATTCTACCCTCGGGATCACAAAATGTTGCAAAACCCTCGGCAAGCCTCGGGTTTTACTACATTTTGTGACCCTCGGGTAGAATATCCCTATCCTTCATATCCACATATGAAAGAGTCTTATAATACAACACGCGCGGCGATTTTATTGTTACGTGAATAGTTGATGCCGTAGTACATGTAACGTGGGATCATGACCCACCTTTTGCGGGAGCATATGAATGACTCGATTCCAATCAGCTGTTCAATCGTTCAGACGATGACGTGAGAGAAAAATATGTGTATTTCAATAAAAAAAAATTGCAACTGCCGCGGGAATTAATAATATTCATTTACTTGAAAAACTGTAAATATAAGGAATAGATGTTTATTCCTTAATTACGAGATTTTTGAACAAATGCAATGTGATCATTACCTTTTCCATAAAGTGTTGTATAGATTGCGAAGGAAACTCAAAAGTCTTTCCATTGATTCTTTATGTTGAAAAGGTATAAGAGTTAATAAGAATTCGTGTATGATGGATTTGCTGTTGATACTTTTGATGGCTGGGTTGATCAACATTAATTATTTGGAAAGAATATACTTTGAGTTTAGATAAGGAACGAAGATGAAACGAATAAGGTTACCATTTACATTATCATGTTGTGTTTTTGGTTTTACATTAGAATGTAATTATGTACACTTAAGATTTCTAACATTCTAACAATTCTTTTTTTCAATTTTAAAGTAAATTGCAAACATGAAAAACCCTTTATTATCCTGAGAGTATTCCTGTCTAATAATTGTAATTATCACAATAGGTGTATAAGAAGGAACATATATCTTTACCTACCGGTAGATGTATTAGATTTACCAAGGATCATTCCTCTCCGTAATAAATTCATGAATTCCAAACGGAGACTTGTCATCATTGATGAATCGGTTTAGGGACGTCTGTGTGATATGGTGCTGAAGTATAGTTTGGTTTATTTACCTTTTATTATCACCGACATTTGATTTTTTACTGTATTCTGATAAACAATACTGAACAAATGATATTAAGTCTTCAGAAATTGGATAGACAAAATATTAATATTATAATTAAAAAAGTTTATTATTGACAAAAAGCCGTAGCTAGCTGCGATATTGCTTAGAATAATAGTAAAATGTCGAGCTAATGAAGACTGGAATATTAAATTTCCTGTTTTATTAGTGCGGCAAAGACAAAGATTACCTTTTTCCAATCGACAGTGTAAACTTTAACGCTGACGGATTCTGTTACTGGTATCCTATATACCAATATATTTGATGTCAATAAGATACAAGTTATAATTATCTAGAAATATTGTTTTCGATGTTATTGAAAGTCGAGTCAATATCAAGGATATATTCAGGTTTTTATAACTCTCAGAAGAAAATGTTTGGATTCATCGCGGAGAAGTTGGACCATTTGTGTGTTCGGAGTATTATTCCACCGATCAGGAATCATGGAGAGGTAGGTATGTTTGTTTGTTTATTTGGATAGGTAGGTACATTGTAATCATTATAGTCCAACCTCATTATACCACTACCTTTTGTTCAGGTCTATTTTGGCGGTAAAGCTAGGTTGAGATAATTTAAAACAAATACATTCTACTGTAGAGACTTACAAGTCAATCTTTATTAACTTACTTTGTATAATGGACATTGCCTTAATTTTGTATAAAATGGTATTTATTAAAAATGAAACATTTCATTTCGCGCTTGGTCCATTATGAGAACAAAAATCACTGGATTTTTTGTAAATAACACCATGAAATATCGGTAATGATTTGGGGATACATGCAGAATCGACGGGAATTTCAAGTTATTTGAACAATTGTTTTACAATGTATATTACGGTATGCGACAGTGTCAGACTTAAAGGGGGTTACATGCATGTAGTTCTGATGGTTCAGTTAGCGGTATGCGAGAGTGTCGGTAATACCGAGTGGCGATACCTCGAGGGAATCATGTTCAAAGCAGGTTAATGGTAAATTGTACATGTGAACAAATCTCCATTACAATATTAATTTCCTAGAGCCAAATATATTCATCACTTGAACTATAATTGGCATTTAATCGTGTACAAATATGTCTTATTAACACAAAAAATTATATAAATACATATATTATATATTTGCCTTTGGTGCATGCGCAATCAGTACTTCATTTCATATAGGATATAGTGTCACGGATTTTTTTCGGGATGCAATAATTTTTTTAATCAATTTTAACTTAAATTTAGAAGCTCAAATTTATCAATGGTAGTAATGGTGTGAAAAAAGTAACCTTTGTAACTGAAGAAAAATACTAAATGGTTTGCTCCTGTTTTTGATATTGAAAAAAAGTCATTTGTCAGCAGTGGGACATCTTTAATTAATTAATCATTAATCAACTGAATAGTAAAAACGTTCACTCTAATAACATAACAATGAGTGTATTAAGGCAGTAGTTTTAATTTCATCTGGGTATGACAGCAATTTTTGTGTTCATAACCGGATGAAATTAAAAAATACATCAATGTATACATATTTTTTTTAATAATTTGATAAAATAAAATACATTTTAATGCACGATTCTACTGGTTTTTAAGGAATTATTTTTCCAAATCAATACGCGATGTCAATGTTTTTATTGTGACGTCACGATAACATCGGAATTTTGCGCCATTTTTCGGATTACTTTTTCATAGTGGTATGGAAAAGGTATTGGCCAATCAGAAAGACAGATTTAGTATGAAAACAAAGAAAAAATCATTATAAAATTATATGCATGAATGCGATGCTGTTTTTTGTTTGATTAATTAACGCCCAATAAACAGCCAGGGTCATGTAAGGACGCCTTCCATTTATGAGGTGTGTAGTGTGTATGAAGTGCATGGTACGTGTTTTTGGAGACTGCGGTATATTGTATTGTCTTCTTGTCTAGTGGAGCCCTCTTTATCGTGCTATATCACTCAACACACCCCGACCGGTCAGATTATACTGACAAAGGACGACCCAGTCGTCCCACTCCTTTCATGCTGAGCGCTAAGCAGGAGCAGACACAATATTTATAGACTTTGTTGTGTCTCAGTCAGGGAATAGAATCCAGATCCCTACATCACAGGGGTGAGAATCAACAGAAGGCCTTGATCGTAAAAGTCGACTAAATTTAGGATCTTATCTTTTCTCTTCCTCCTTACTTTTTCTCTTCCTCCTTACTGACTTTTTCTTACCTAATGACATCTTGGAACCGCCTCACTTTTGGCCTTTGAGCGTTCTTCCCTGTGAGGAAGGCTTCTTTATCACGACTTTACACTATTATAGCCTGATTCACCCATGTTGAAGTTATGCATAGTACTATTTGATGAATTTCAGTTATTTGCGAGTTAAAACACTTCTTCTATCCACCTCAAGATCTAGAATTTGTGAGAGTTGTCCCGATAGTTTTAGGATTTCTTTTCAAAGTTCATTTCGAGGATATTAATTCTGTCCTCGAGGCGGCTTGCAGTTAAAGTGAACGGTGTCGATAAGTCACGTTTACAAGTTTTAATTTCCTATGACTATCTACAATGTATTTCGTGACTCCTCGGAAGAATGAATTTGTGCAGTAGTACTAACAGTCTGTCGTGATGATTGTGGAGGGTCAATCAGTATTGGTGTTGTTGCACCTATTGAACAAAGCACGGACTCCACGGAGTCTCTGGCGCCATGTTGTCTCGAAATAGTGTCTTTCGATAAATATTTCCTTAAAAAGTCATAAAAATCACTTTATATTGCTATTTTTTTAGGACCAACAAAAAGAACTAAATCGAACTTCACGCATGCGCACTCTCTGCAAGCCGAGATGTATCAAACGTAAAACCTTTTATTTTTGATTCCAATGTTAAAATCACTGCTCCATACTTAACAATTATCTATTTGTTAATTTAAAGTATATGCTGCGGTGCCGAACTCGACTGTGGAAACGAAAAAGATGATGTTGGTAGAAAGACGGATGATCATAAAGACAAAATCTACTCTGTGAAGAATAAAATTAATGATCAGAAGCCAACAGTCAACACTATTATTCTTGATGAAGGAACCGTTAGAAGACAGGTAAATTACTGTCGATGCAACAAAAGTGAACGGTTTCGGTTGATTACTACTTTCAAAATGGACGACTTTGTTGAGCGTGTTAACCCGGTACTGCCGTTATAATGAGAAGTTCACTTACTTAAATATATTTACGACAATCCTCGATATTCCAGGGCTTCCGATCACTTACAATCTCTACACAAGAGAGATCGTAAGTTGTTATCCGAATTGTTGGTTCGGTTAATTTTTACTACAGCCGGAGATCATCTAAAATTGTCTGCAATACTATCTAGCTAGTTAATGTTACACGTGTTTCATCTCGGAAGTAAGGTTTGGAAGCACAATGTGTTGCAAACAATACTTTGTTTGTTTGTTTGATTTATTAACGTCCTATTAACAGCTATGGTCATGTAAGGACGGCCTCCCATGTATGCGTAGTGCTGCGTGCATGCTGTGCGAGGTGCGTGTTTTGGGAGACTGCGGTATATTCGTGTTGTGTCTTCTTGTATAGTGGAACTATTGCCCTTTTTATAGTGCTATATCACTGAAGCATGCCGCCGAAGACACCAAGCAACACATCCCACCCGGTCACATTATACTGACAACGGGCGAACCAGTCGTCCCACTCCCTGTATGCTGAGCGCTAAGCAGGAGCAGAAACTACCACTTTTATAGACTTTGGTGTGTCTCGGCCAGGGGACAGAACCCAGAGCCTTCCTCACAGGGGCGAACGCTCAACTCAAGGCCAAAAGTGAGGCGATGCCAAGGGAGGCATTAGGAAAGATAAAGTCAGTTAGGAAGAAGAGAAAAGATAAGATCCTAAATTTAGTCGCCTTTTACGATCATGCAATAGGGGCAGCAGGTACAATTCTAACGCCCTACCTGCAGGGCCACTTGCAAACAATACAGACTGTCGTTCTTTGACAATACAGTATGAGGATAAACTCCTGTAGATTAAATGGGCATGATTTTCACATAAAAAAACAAACAACATTCCAATTTTGGGCATCGTTTTAGATTAAATGATATGTTTTTGTTTAAAAAATCACCAAAAGCCAACTGAAATGATAAAAGTAAAATACCTTTAGCTTCTGTACGTGTAGTCTGGTTTCCTAAATCAACATTTAATATTTTTGGGTTACATTTCAGTCTTCAATTTCTCCATGACAATGTTTCAACGCTTGCCAAAAACTAATCCACACTGATGTCCGATTTGACTACGGTAATTACTGTACATACTTAACGTAATCTGACAATATGTAAACTACTTCAGTAATATTGATAGGAGTCTTGTTATGCACGGTACGTTTCGTTAAAACACGTAAAATCGTTGTCGCTTGTGCTGCAGCTATAATGAAATACCTGGGTAGGCTTACACATGCGTGTATGACGTAACAGCGCCACCTGCCGGCACCGTCGAGATAACATCACCAATACTTTGACCAAGTTATCGAGAGCGTAGCGACATCGTGCCAGGTAACAGCGACAGCATATATATGCATCCTGATGTAGTAATCAACCGAAACCGTGGTTAATGAAGTGTACTAATTTACATATGTATAGTTACCAAAGAGATATTTGTCATATTTGCTATTATATTTCTATAATCACCATTTTCCTAACAATGTCAAAATGACCAGATGTGTATACTTTTTAACTTGCATCGTCAACTTTAAGGTCGAATCAGGTCAAACTCGCTCATACTACATCTATAAACACTAGTTAACATATATAGCGGCATGGTTATTTGGTGACAGGAATATATACTGAACCTTGTGGACTTACGGAACTAAAATGTACAATTTGATGTATATTTTGCCAGAATTTACAAACAAAAAATCTATGAGTCAACAGTAATAGTTAAGGTTAGAACGCACACTTCATATCAATTAAGTTATGTTCAAGTACACCTAAGAATGATATATATTTATGCATACAAAAAATAACTATTTCAAACGGGGTATTTAACTTTAATTATGTAATAAGCTATATGTGCCAAAATTACTCTTCGCTGTTTCCGGTCAAAATAATCCCACGAGATACTTTTTATGCAGTATTTAATTAATTTCTCTAATAGCGCTTCACTTTTACTGTAAACTAACTTTTATTCTCAGAAGCTAAATATCTATTTCAAAACAAGTCGAGAAGATTAACGTTCGCGGATTTAAAAATTGAATGGGAGTACCTATTAATATAAAAATTGAAAATGTTTATTCGCGCACATGAACATTTCCGAGTTTACTTTAATCGTAAAATTCAAGAAAATAAATTTCAAGCGAATGAAACTTGGTTTGTAGTAGATATTTCGTAAGTCATTTTTGTATTTTGTATTGTACGTATCATTTCTTTAACAGAGGCGCCAAAGGACAACCTTTACGCCGTATCAACTAGCCAAAATGGAGTCGCTCTTCTCCAAATCCCATTACCCGGATATATTCCTCCGCGAGCAGCTAGCGTCCAACATTAGTCTCTGTGAGGCGCGCATACAAGTAAGAACAAGTAAATATATAAGCAAATATAATGTAAACGTAATTTTAATCAAAGATGCCCAATTGCATGGAGCTTAACGGTCTTCTGCCTTGGCGTTGACTAAAATGAATTTTGACAATACTTGTTTGTTTGTTTGATTAATTAACGTCCTATTAACAGCGCTATGGTCATGTAAGGACGGCCTCCCATGTAAGTGGTGTGTTGCGTGTATGTTGTGACATGTCATATTTTGGGAGACTGCGGTATATTCATGTTGTGTCTTCTTGTATAGTGGAACTGTTGCCCTTTTATAGTGCTATATCACTGAAGTATGCCGCCAAAGACAACAAGCAACACACCCCACCCGGTCACATTATACTGACAACGGGCGAACCAGTCGTCCCACTCCCTGTATGCTGAGCGCTAAGCAGGAGCAGAAACTACCACTTTTATAGACTTTGGTGTGTCTCGGCTAGGGGACAGAACCCAGAGCCTTCAATGGTTTCAAATTTTATTATATTTTGACAATACACAATTTAATAAAATTTGAAACCATTGCTTAATATAGCGCCTTGTGATTATTTATATTGACGCAGATATGCATACTGTATATGACTGTGGTATGTAAATCTACAAAGATACCAGTAAAATCTTTTATGATGGGTTCCATATTCTCTATCAATACACGGTTTTATTTGAATGATTTACGCCACGTGCATCAGTAACTAGAAAAGCCCATTATATCTTTTCATTTTCTTTTTACAGGTTTGGTTTCAAAACCGCCGGGCAAAATGGCGGAAGGACATGCGAAATTCCAACATTCCAACTTTCCACAATGAAAGGCGTACATGTGGATTTAACAGAATCATGGGGGAATTGCCATTTCCACTTCATGGAGAATCCAGAAACCTTATGAGTTTCCAACCACATTACCACCTGACGAGGGGTGAATACAATCGTCATGCCTCCCCTGGTTATTTCAGTTCTTACTCTCCTCAGCCAGAAATGCTCTATCGGAGGTACATGTAAAAGCTAGAATCCATATGTAATGCAATTAGAGATGTAACTCGTTCAGTTTTATGGTATGTTTACACAAACATACACTTTTATAGGTAGGTTTCTCCCAATGAAATATAAAGAATACGAAATCGAAATTGATCCTGTTCATAGATATAATCTTCAGATCATTTCCAATGCATACAGCGAACAATATGGGTGGTCAGTTGCCTAGCTCGACCAGGAAAATACTCCTCTAAAAATAGAGCGAATTCAAGCTTTACTTAGAACATGACGTATTTTTCCCCAAAACGAGGCCGCATCAACAAACGGAAGCGTGCAACAAAATGTCAGATAGCAGTGACAGTCTTGCCACGGTATGTTTAGTAAAAACAAAACAACAACAAATCGAAGTGCGATGGATCGTTTATATCTATCATGTAATCTAAAACACTTCATGTTACTGACATACGCTCGCTAGCTTAGTACATCAAACATATATGTAGTTAAGTCTGCCACTGCATGTCCGCTGGCATATGTGTTGAATTTTAACTCACCACGTGCAACACGAGTCCCAACAGAATCCGGGTTAGTTCCGCTTGAGATGTGGCTTCTGTTTCTTCTTTTATTACATGCCATCTCTGACATCTATTCCCTAGATATATATCCTAGGATGCTACCAATACCATTCTTATTCCGTCCTCTTTGTTGCAGATTCAGATACATTTTTTTTCTCACAAGCTTTCGTTCAGCCATTTTGTTTACTTTTAGTACGTAACAATGTGCATGCCCGAAACTTCGACAACACGTTGCATTGGAGCTTCATTTACGTACTATCCTGTCCGTCTAACATCGTAATACATCAAGGATTTCCTTCAAATTTGTATTATAGACACATTTGTTCAATCTCATACGCATACAGAAATTTAAATTGAGGTATTTTTAATATGTTTTTTTTAATATTTTCTTCAGTTTATCAGATTTTCCAAAAAAAAAATATTTTATTTGGTTGGAGGGAAACCTACCTTTAAATTATTGTTAATTCGTTCTGACGAATTGGTAAATAAAGTAAAGACCTTCAATTATTTTCAGTTTTAGATAGCATAAATATTTCTGTTTTATGGTACAAATTTTGCAAATTGATTACATAATTTAATGAATATCATGTCGTATGGTACTAGTACCTAAATATCAGAAAAGGCCGAGTTGTAGTCAATTAGATAAACGTGCTTGTATGAGGAAACATGACAGAATCATCATCTTTATCTTGTAATTAGAGGTTGCCTCTAAAATATTCTCTAATTCTAATATGTGTTTAGCTAAAAGAAAATGCTTTGTTTATTCTGCAGGTCTGGGAGTGACCCGTTCCATCGATGCAATGTGACTGGTTATGAACGACACCCTTATGTGGCATGTACCTGTGCAACAAAAGGGGAATAACTCTAAGTTACCGTTCACATCAGCGATAATAAATATTGTTTCTCTAACTCGTCGAAATGCGAAAATTTCGAATAATAAATTTATTTAATGTGTTATATTTAGATGTTGAATTTTGATTTCGTTTTGATTGAAAATTAATGTTAAAGCAAGATTACATTTTACTTGCAACCTCACTGATATAGAAAATAGACATGTGCATAATTTCGTTGAAATCTGATAAAAGGTACAAAAGTTATTGTACGGAAACCATGAAATTATCTGCCATGATGATTTTAAAGTCTCGTAGCTCAGTATCAATGCAATCCGAGATCTCATTGATATAAAGCTCAGCCCTGCAGGTAGGGCGATTGAATTTAGGATATTATCTTTTCTCTTCTTCCTGACTGACTTTTTGTTTCCTAATGCCGCCCTTGGCACCGCCTCACTTTTGGCCTTGAGTTGTGCGTTTGCCCCTGTGAGGAAGGCTCCGGGTTCTGTCCCCTAGCCGAGACACACCAAAGTCTATAAAAGTGTTAGTTACTGCTCCTGCTTGGCGCTCAGCATACAGGGAGTGTGACGCCCGTTGTCAGTATGATATGATTTTTTGTTTGTTTGATTATTTAACGTCCTATTAACAGCTATGGTCATGTAAGGACGGCCTCCCATGTATGCTGTGTGTTGCGTGTATGTTGTGCGAAACTTCGGTATGTTCGTGTTGTGTCTTCTTGTATAGTGGAACTTTTGCCCTTTTTATATTGCTATATCACTGAAGCATGCCGCCGAAGACACTAAGCAACACACCCCACCCGGTCACATTATACTGACAACGGGCGAACCAGTCGTCCCACTCCCTGTATGCTGAGCGCCAAGCAGGAGCAGAAACTACCACTTTTATAGACTTTGGTGTGTTTCGGCCAGGGGAAAAGAACCCAGAGCTTCCTCACAGAGGCGAACGCTCAACTCAAGGCCAAAAGTGAGGCGGTGACACGAGGTAGCTATTTACCTGGATTTTTATGGAAATTAATTTTAAAAGTTCCGCCGTTGATATACATAGAACACAGATTTTGTGGAAACGATGTTGTGCTTTTTCACTTGTGACAGCTGAATGATATCGCGCCCGCTGGAATTGGAGGTAGGTGTATCGTGAGTCGTGCTGGTGACGATGTCAGTTTCAGATGCGGATTAAGTATTACTAGTAGACATTTCTAACATCTCGCAATGCATAACAATGGATTATTAACATATCATTTCTCTTACACGATAGTGTATATTGATAGTCGTACTGGCTGTTTTATCTGAAATAAATATTGCTCCCAGTGAAATCTTAGATATATTAAATGTTAAAAAAGCGCCAGGACCTGACGGTATAAGTCATAAAACGTTGAAGTGAACAATTACGGTATATCAGGTCAACTTCTTCGATGGATAAGTGACTATTTGTGTAACAGAAAACATGCGGTTTTTGTAGAACAATCATTATCTTCTTTTAAAACAATACTTGCTGGAGTTCCTCAAGGTTCTGTACTCGCACCCTTGTTTTTCCTGATGTACATTAATGATATCTCTTGTAATCTTGCTTCTCTAAACTAGGCTTTTTGCAGACGATACCTCACTCTCTTACATTGTACTCATCCTCGAACTTACTTCTAATCGAGAATGAAGCACAATCGGACTTAAGGAAACTAGGAATTTGGTCGAAAGATTGGTTGATGAAATTAATTCCCATTAAAACAGAGGCTCTAGTCATATCTAATCGTCAGTTACCGTATAACCGTCCCTTACTTTCGATAACACTCCCATTCATTTTACTAATAATCACAAACACCTCGGTGTTATTATAACTCACGACTGTAAGTGTAATATCCATATAGAATATATCTAAAGTAAAGTAACTAAATACATAGCAAGTGTACGCAAACTTAAACTTATTCTAAAATGAAATAACTTGGAAAAACTGTATCTCACTTATATACGACCTTTAAGTTCATTTTCCTTCTACCATATATCTTTGGAATGTTTTAGACCATAACATTAGAAATTCTCCTTCCATAAATTCTTTTAAACTCAATATAATGAAATCCCTGAAAACAAATACAAATTTTAATATCCTCCATTGGCGTCTAAGAAACCGAGCAAGTTCCCTGAATTATGACCTTTTTAGAGCAAATCTTACCGATTCTGCATATTGTCAGTGTGGACATCCCTGTGAGGATAGCTATTCTTTATTGTTTGCTCTCTGTATGCCAATCATCGAGCAATTTAACACTGAGTTTTCATGGTACGAAGGCGCAGTTAGCGTTGATATTCTATGCAGAGGTGATCTTAACATTTCAGCCATCAATAACATGAAAAGGGTAGATTCGATTCATCGACTCACTCTCTCGCTCACACTTTCTCTCCTCCCCCCCTCTCTCTTTCGCTCTCTTACTTATTTCCTATATCATTACAAGTTGTCAAGATTTTTTTTCTATTTTTCATCGCTTGTTTTATATATCATAATGGTATCACACGAATAATAAGAGTACAAATCAATTTCTTAACCCAATGAATGGGAGTAATCTCTATCTTTCTCCCTCTCTCTTACTAGTCATCCGCCGGAGTACATACTCGTGTACACTTATCTCTGTTGAAAATGCGTATTTTTTAGCTGGATATGCTATCATATGAACAAGCTATTTCGTCACGTCATACATATGCTATAAAAAATATTAGCTCTAGACGATATTTCATTTTTCTTTATAATTGGCCAATCCAAGAGTTCACCGGTACTTGAGCTCTTATGGCAACTTAGTGCTTCATGAAAAAAGTCTATTCCTTAATTTTCAATTCGCACTTCAATTCGATTCAGACATCGTGCGTACACTGTATATCGTGCGAGAAGCTCAGGTGTCGCCTACCCGATCACATTGGTTTTCCAAGGACACTCTGGTTGCCTTCCATTCTAAGACCCCTCGCGCTTTTTCATCCAAGCCATCGAAATAATTTGTATAAGTTGTATAACTTTTTTGGCAATCAATGTAAAATAAAGTTCACATTTTTTATCGTTCGGACATGGTTTTAAGATTGTACAAACCCAAAACGTGGCATAAACAATTGGTTTGTTTTCAAATATTAAGCAATTTAGAGATATGTGTATTATGAAATAAGTAAAACCGAAAGAAAAAGGGAAATCAAAAAGCGCTTTTTAAAAAAAGAATGAAACTTTGAAAACTCATCCTCATTCAAAATATTTATGTTAATGGCGTTGACTCCATTAATCATTTTTATACAAATGTAATAAACTTATGAGTGTATAATGACAGTACAGCGACAACATTGATTCTGTTGGTGGGAATTAATGCAAACGTCACTCTCTGCAATCAGAACACCTCATGAAAAGAAAATGAAATCCGATTGAATAGGCTGTTAAATCTTACAAGTTGTCAATGACTTGATGCAGGGATGACAAAGATTATGAGGATTATGAATAGATTATTCGTTGGGCAAATGGCCGCATTTTTATATATATCCACAATACTATAACTATAAGGAATACTTTTTTTCAAATTTTGTAGAGATTATTGATAGTGAGACAGTGTTATTGTTATAAAATTGTAATAGGAGTGTAGTCACGTTCGTCTGTCACTGGGTTCCGTATAAATATAGCGTGGTCAGAGAGTAAACAACACAGGATTGTGGTACATGGTATTTTATTGTACCCGCAGATGCTTAAATATCAACATAACAAGTGTAAAGTTAATAACAACAAAGTATACACTTGGACATAGAAGGACCCTACCGCTGGTTCTATACAACTACTACTTTCACACACGATTATTATTTGTTTGATTAATGAACGTCCTATTAACAGCTATGGTCATGGAAGGACGGCCTCCCATGTATGCAGTGCTTGCATGTATGTTGTGCGAGGTGCTGGGATGTCCTCGGCGATGTCCGCGCAAAACTTTTAAATTAAACATTTTGAGATGATCCCTGAAAACAGTCGAAGTTGGTCTCGGAGTCCGTGTCTGATCGACGTAAGAAATGTCTAGTAGTAGTTGTATTAGAATCGCCATCTTTGTCTTTGAATATTATTTAAATGCCGGTAGTTGTACCGCAGCCTCCCAAAACACGCACCTCGCACAACATACACGCAACACACCGCATACATGGGAGGCCGTCCTTACATGACCATAGCTGTTAATAGGACGTTAATTAATCAAACAAACAAACAAAACAAATTCAGTGACTGGGTTTTTATGTCCAGTGATATGTATTGCCCGAGTGTCGGGTACGTTATTTTCCATCAATTTCTGACATAGGTGTTTTCTCATACTGGTGTTTGTCAGTCGCCTAGTTTCGGCAACTGGTAGTTCGCACTGTTTGACCATGTTTTTCAATAGTTGGCTGAGTTTATGTCGACCAACTGGACTTCGAAGAAACCAGTGTGCATTTGGATTTGGCTTAGACACATTCGTTACAGGAGCGAGATAATATGGATGGTTTTTGTTGCAGTAGTTTGAAAGCCTTTTATCGCTAAACACTTTGTAGGTTTCGACAGGACATTTTGTTTTGTTCTACATTTTACTCTCGCGAATATTGATTCTTTTATGCGTTTTGTTTGGCGTTCGTTGTATGTTAAATATTCAAAATTAGTTGCACTATCGTAGCAAAGTTCTACATCTCCCCAACATAGTGACCTATGTTCCTCTCCCCTCCTCTTATCCCGAAATATAGTGTATTTTTCATCCAAAGTGTATTCAATAAATGACGTTGGTGTTTGGTTGCCTTACTGTCCTTTACCATACAACGTGTTCATGTCTGCGTCTTCAATCCTGTCAGCGGCTAGTGGCTTATTACCAAGTCCATGTTTTTTTCAAATCTTTTTGTTTTTATTGTAGTGCCTCTCGCATACCAGAAAATCCGTAGCCAGTAACTATAATTGCACCATATCTGTGTCTATTTAAGTATCTCTCAAATGACCCAATCATGCCTTTTAAATATCCTCGCTGCTACTCAGATCCATCTTTTTGGCGCATACATATGAAAAATTTCGTCAGGTACGAGTTAAGCTCAATGACTGTAATTTCATGAATAAGTCTCTGTTCATTTTCTGCTTGAAGAGACGAACGTAACAAATTTTACATTGTATAGAGGTTTTTTTTCATTGAATTGTGGTTTTTTCTTTAAGAAAGGGCACTCTGATGGAAAAGGTCGTAATCTTGATTTTGCATGGACACTATGGATCCGAGCACATATTTGCACTGATAACGAAATATAAACACACTTTTACTTAAAATTTCATGTAATTTCCTTTATTTCTTGAAGAAATGCAAGTAACTCAGTCTTATTAATGTTCAAGTGTCGCAACTTTTTAATAAATTCTTGGCGTTTCCCATCATCATCAATGGCATCCAAATCACTTAGAACTGTCAGTACCAAGTCTGCCTTGGGCTTGTTGGAAATGTCCTTGTGCTTGGACTATTCATCTGTCGTGCAAAAGATTGGCGTGTTTTTTTTCCTTGTAGCCAAACTATTGGTAGCAATGTAATGAAGGAAGTCTGTCATATTTCTTTTTGCACACAAGAGAAAAAATAATGAAATCCGTGTCTTGTGCCTTTTCGCTGACATTGGTATGGCTACTGCCCTTCCTGAGATATTCTTTTTCTTGAATAAGGCGCCTATTAAAAATGAGTTAATTCTTTAAATACTTTGATTAAGCATGTTAGTTGAATAAAGTTCACAAAAAACAGAAATGTATTTCAAAGAATAACTATATGCGTCACAAAAGGTTTATATTTAGGGATTATAATGGAAGTGTATTACCGAATATATTGATTGTTCATACCTGAAATCCTCTCTGTACATTCTTCAAATCTATACAGGACAATAGTAACTTATATCATTTGGCCATAATATATTTGCATTTCTAGGTAGATGAAGTGTTTAAATGTACAGGAGCTGAGGTATCCCTCACCATCCGGAAGCGTCTTTGAGTACAAAAGTGCCAATATGGCAACACTTCCGACAGAAACCAGCCAGGTACGTGCATATTTCAACTCATTATACATATATACAAAAATTTGGATACATATCTAACTATCTTTTCTCTTCTTCCTTACTGACTTTATCTTTCCTAATTACTCCCTTGGCACCACCTCGCTTTTGGCATTGATTTGAGCGTTCGTCCTTGTGAGGAAGGCACTGGGTTCTGTCCCCTGGCCGAGACACACCAAAGTCTATAAATGTGGTACATGTACTTTTTGCTCCTGCTAAGCGCTCAGCTTACAGGAAGTGGGACGACTGGTTCCCCCGTTGTCAGTATAATGTGACCGGATGGAGTGTGTTGCTTGGTATCTGATATAGCACTATAAAAAAGGGCAACAGTTCCACTATACAAAGCGGCACAACATGAATATACCGCAGTCTCCCAAAACACGCACCTCACACAACACACTGCATGCATGGAAGCCCGTCCTTATATGACCATAGCAGTTAATAGGACGTTAATTAATCAAACAAAGAAATAAATACATGAAATTTGCGGAGCATCTTAGTAGTTGGATCATATATCATTCGTTTATATTTAATATGTACAAGTAAATTCCAAAATAATTTATCAATCTTAATTTCAGGATACAACACACATGAAAACGAGGCTCAAGATACTAGACCAGGATTACCCTCTCCCCAACACCAGCCATCTCCTTCCACAGAGTGTTCCACTCAGACAACCCTGTGTTTGCATGGTGGAGCTGTGGAAGATATCGCGTTTGCCGAACATGCGGAGAGAAAGAGCTGGAATGCAAAGCTCTTTGGATTGGATGCCAACAACGTACATGCCGGCACTGGATCCATGCGCAGTGCTTAGGCTTAATGGCACCATTATCCAAAATTAAATACTTATGTCGCCATAACCGCAAAATCCTCTTGTTAAAATAATTTAATTATTGCATTGATTCTACTTGCACTTGTTTATGTATTAAAATTACCTCGTCAAGTCGGTCCAGGTTTCGACACACATTCAGCCAAGTTGCCTTCGTCGGAATACCGGGAGGAGCCATACATTTAGTTGCCCTGTTCCTGGCTTCCATAATAGTGCACAAAATTTTTTTTCGATTCTTTGGGTTTTTTTTCTTTAAAAATATTACAAGATGTCATTACAGTTACCTTTTGGCTAAATGATTTGAAGTATGTCTGATTTTTGTATGACGTGGAATTTTACGGATCCGCTAATACGGTTTGCAAGGCCATTTGTTCTATGTGGTCCATACTAAAGATGTTCTCATCCCTTATTGCAGCACACCGCATACATGGGAAGCCGTCCTTACATGACCATAGCTGTTAATAGGACGTTATTTAATCAAGCAAACAAACAAGTATCCGGGGAAACAAGCTAAAATACTTAGAACTGTTGGTGCGGCTTTAAAATGTGTTTCTGCATAATTGCAACAAGCATTACAAATATATTTAGAATGCTTATACAAATCCTATAGGCGACGTTTGATCTTTTTATTTTTGCCGTCTTTAGGATACACGTTAGGGCGTAAGCATTGTACCTGCTGCCCCGATTACATGATCTTAAAGGCGACTAAATTTAGGATGTTATGTTTTCTTTTCTTCCTAACTGACTTTATCTTTCCTAATGCCTCCCTTGGCGCTGCCTCACTTTTGACCTTGAGTTGAGCGTTCGCCCCTTTGAGGAAGGCTCTGGGTTCTGTTCCCTGGCCGAGACACACCAAGGTCTATACAAATGGTAGTTTCTGCTCCTACTTAGCGCTCAGCATACAGGGAGTGGGACGACTGGTTCGCCCGTTGTCAGTATAATGTGATCGGTTGGGGTGTGTTGCTTGGTGTCTTCGGCGGCATGCTTCAGTGATATAGCACTATAAAAAGGGCAAAAGTTCCACTATACAAGAAGACACAACATGAACATACCGCAGTCTCCCAAAACACGCACCTCGCACAACATACATGCAACACACCACATACCTTACATGACCATAGTTGTTAAAGTTGTTCCACCGCCGACAGAGCATAAATGATATTCATCATTTGAACAATAATTGGTGTTTAATTGTGTATATATATGTCTAATAAACACAAAAAAATATATAAATTATTTTTTTTGCCTTTGGTGCATGCGAAATCAGTACTTCATTCCGTATAGGATATAGCGGCACGGAATTTTTTCGGGATGCAATTAATTATTTTCTATATTTTTAACTTGAAGTAAAATTTGAAGCTCAAACTTTTCAATGGTGGTAATGGTGTAAAGTAAGTAACTTTTGTAACTGATGAAAAATACTAAATCGTCTGGTCCTGTTTTTAAAAGTGAAAAAATACCATTTTTCAGCGGTGAAGCATCTTTAATAGGACGTTAATTCAATCAAACAGACAAGCGCCAGAAACGGTATCACGATAGTCGAACCGCACGTAGACAACTGAAATCGGAAGATGAGGTTTGGGTGTATTTCCCTAATGTTAAGGTCGGTACTAGTCCCAATCTGTCTACCTTCTGGCGCGGACCTCGGACCAGTGATCCACACAGCAATCTCTAGTAGAATATGTAACATGTGAACAGTATTGTATCACTTGCAAACTTGTTGAAAAAATTACTTACAAGCAGTTCACCATGTCATTTGTTTAGTTAACGTCCTATTAACAGCCAGGGTCATGTCATCTATACAAACAAGAGAACTAAGGCCAGACTCAAAATAATGTTGGTTTGCCCCTTTTCCGACCTGGAATTTTCAGAATGGGTCGGTAGGTAGGAAAATTATTTTATTTTATTTTACAAAACTCAAACTTATATAGCTTAATGTATATACATACAATACAATACAATTGGCCCTGCAGGTAGGGCGTTAGAATTGTACTTGCTGCCCCTATTGCATGATCGTAAAAGGCGACTAAATTTAGGATCTTATCTTTTCTCTTCTTCCTAACTTACTTTATCTTTCCTAATGCCTCCCTTGGCACCGCCTCACTTTTGGCCTTGAGTTGAGCGTTCGCCCCTGTGAGGAAGGCTCTGGGTTCTGTCCCCTGGCCGAGACACACCAAAGTTTATAAAAGTGGTAGTTTCTGCTCCTGCTTAGCGTTCAGCATACAGGGAGTGGGACGACTGGTTCGCCCGTTGTCAGTATAATGTGACCGGGTGGGGTGTGTTGCTTGGTGTCTTCGGCGGCATGCGTCGTTGATATAGCACTATAAAAAGGGCAACAGTTCCACTATACAAGAAGACACAACACGATTATACTGCAGTCTCCCAGTACACTCACCTCGCACAACATACACGCAACACACCGCATGCATGGGGGCCATCCTTACATGACCTTAGCTGTTAATAGGACGTTAATAAATCAAACAAACAAACAAAGTATTGTATTGTATTGTATATACATATGCACCCTCTGATGTGTGCTAATTGGCTTTAATTCGTAATACAACTGCATGGTGAATGTAAATTGTGCTTAAAGCGAATAGATCAATAACCATTCCCTCCAAGCACTCTGGAAACTGGGGGTTCCAGCTAGTGCTATGTTGCAATGATATATTAATAAACCATACACTGTCAGACAGATAGAAATACCATTGGTACAGCTTGTAGATATTAAAGAATTGCACTGAGTACAGAAACAATACAAGATTATTAAATTTGATCATATAGTTAATTAAACATGTCACAGGTGGCCCTTTAACGCAACAGAAATGGGTTCCTCGGTTTGTGGACGAAATGTCTCAGCTGATGTTTTCGATGACAAACACGTGTCTACGGTATCGCTTTTCCCGGTGGGGACGGACATCGAGATGGATCCAAGTTGAAAATCTCGTCCAACACGTCACCCTATGTGTCATCCTCGTAGAATTCTAGGATCCTATTGCGTAGGATTGAACTTGTATCAGAAGTTTTATTATGATCGATAAATTTCACCGTACAACACAGTGTTACCAGATTTTCATCTATACTTTTAGATTTTTCTTTGCAGTCTCTGACATCTTGAAACTGTCCGTATAATAAAAGCGTATCAAAGACCCAGTATTGGAAAATTACCGCGATTGTCCAAATTGATCACGAGGCGAAACAAAAATTTATACCGCGATTCATCAAAGGTTTTCACACGGCACTGGAAAGTACATGACAATAAAAAAAATTCACTAGAATATTAAAATAGAAATTTTTGAGTCGGGCTGATTTTCATGGGTCGATCGGAGGAGGGCAAACAAACAATATTTTAATTTAGGCCTAAGCATGGACCCATGCGACACACACAAATTAATTTTAAAAATCTTGAAATGGGGATTAAAACCAGAAAAGCTACACTTAAAACTTAACTTAACTGAAGCTAGTTCTAGTATTGATTAATCTTAGACAATGATATATGCATCGAAAAAAAAATTCAAACCCCAAAAAATATCTGGAATGGTAACTTTTTAACTGATCAAAGTGGAAAAGGTAAGACGCATAGCAATAACATAAAGAAATCTGTGAACATTCATAGATGAAGGCATTTCATATAGGGATTGGATTTCGTTTTTATGTTAACCATGCTTGTATGGAGCAATTCCTCTAAGAATATATTCTATGGGGCGCCATACAAGCATGGTTAACATAAAAACGAAATCCAATCCCTATATTTACACTCACACGACTTTTTATTTATATTTTATGCAATAAAATCGTCATTTGAAAGTGACGTAATTATTCAATAAAAGTCGGTCAAAAGTGGGAGGAGCTTACTCAATTGAACAGCGAATGATGACGCTGCACGTAAGGTAGAATTATTCATTCGCGACGACAAAAAAGTTCAATATTTTAGTGCAAAATAAACATGACAAACAAAGTAAATTTCAGAGATAATTTTATTTAATCAGATCAGAACTTTAAGTAGGTTTTAAATTTTGCAAAAAGTTCATATATAGCGTAATAACATAAAGTATTTGTTCTCGGCCACATGTGTGAACTCGGTGACCGTTATTGTGCAGCGAGGCGAGGCTGACGCACGCTTACACAGTGGAGTTTTCCGAAGTTGTCAAAACACCAGTGTTCAAGTAGCTAAATTTGTTTGAGATTGTTGTCTGACTTGACGATATTACATCCTTCGGAGCCATGTGATTATATAATCTACGCTTATATCCATCGCCATCTAGGCTATAGATGGAACAACTTCACTTGTGTTCGATGGATACAATGTATTTGTGGTGACGCGTAACTGTCAACACGTGGATTACTAGCGGTGCATGTTTTATAATACACATGATTAAATTCTCAAAGAACAAAGACAAGAGGATATGTTTATAACTGACCTCTATCAGGAGGTCTCACGCCCGTCCACCCAAAAGACTAGATGGTATGACGAACACAGACAGAGGTAATGTTTACATTTGACACCCATCATTTTTAACAAAAATGAAAGCACATCATCCCGGTCGGGATATTTTTCCGTTTCTTTATACAATTGTTAATTTAAAAATTGTTTGAATCATATATAAATATAAAACATGTATTTATTGTTTACATTTTTCCAAAATTCTATGAAAAACAACAATATACACGTAATGTTGCATCAAAATGTAAACAAAGCCATGTGTTTGTTTAAAAAAAGTAGTCCTTTTACCTTGCATAGAACATTTTCTTACGCAAGTTCAAAGTTCAATGTTACCATGCAGTTATGGTAAACAAAATCGGCTAGTATTGACGTATAGTGACCAAGCATAGCAAGTGTAAATATAAACAAATGCGACGTAAAATGTCACGAATGGATACTAGTCGCATGACCTCATAGAGCCGTTGTAGACACAAGGCAGAGTTCGGAAAATACTTGTGCACAGGTTGGCAAGTCAAACGCAAAGGTTAAACCAGCCACATACGAAGGGTTGTCCTCGTGGATGGACTACTTGACACATGTGGCGAAAATAGGCCGTACCGCTATGTCATGTGTAACACATATGCTTCGCTGTACGTGTGTTGTTATTGTTAACGTTAGGCAGACGCTTCATTGTCGGGGCAGTATACAGTGTAAGCGTTTCGGTGACTTTAATGTAGCGAACACCTCTAATACGTTAATTAAACCCGAGGAGTTCCGAGATAATACCGATGATTGCCGCTAGGGGCGCTGCTTTCTCTCGCAGTATAAAAGGGAGCGAGCTGGCGGATTGTTCACCCCTTTTGGTCCTGAACGTCGAGCTGTTAACATCGACAAGGTAGTAGGTAGTGGCACTGAAAGATAGAAGTGGCTGAATAAGTCTTGCCTTGATCAGTGTCATACCGAGCGATAGGACCAGTAGTCGTATTGTATAGCTGTTGAGGTTAGAGCTTTGCAGCTCTTAGCTATACGTAGGGTCGAGTTACTCGCGACATCAGCTCACGACCACTAGCTAGGTAGTCGTGAGTAGCTCACGACCACTAGCTAGGTAGTCGTGAGTAGGGTCACGACATAGGTAGTCGTGAGTAGGGCTAGTAACAGCTAGTGTTGGCGACACGCTCGCAGTCAGCGGGCTACGAGCTAACAGTGTGTCGGTGTACACGTTTAACGACAGGCAGTCGTTATATTGTTGATGTGAAGGGCCGTGATCAGCACGGAGTGTGTTGCGCTCTATTGTTATAGGAGTTGTCTCCCTTCATCTAGTTCATTGTAGTACAGAGAGGTACTCTTTCATATTGTGCTTATAACGTGTATTGTACATAGAACATTGACTAGTGTTGCTGGTTGTAACCTAGCTTATCTGTATATATTGGCTGCTGTAGTATAGTTGGTAATTCATAATAGGGACCCAAGCATATCTTGGTAACAACCCCCGCCGGTACGTTACACACATTTTGAAATGTGCTCATCTATCAACTCTTGGACAGTAAGTGAAAAAGGGATGCACCTAGCAGTCAATTTAAGGGGGTTGGCACAAGGCGTACTTAGCAACCTACCGGCAAGTCGTAGAGCGGATTTTGATACCTTGTCAGCTGTGTTACAACAACGGTTTTTGCTAGCTAATCAAACTGAACTGTATAGGTTCGAATTAAAGAGGCGATGTTTAAAGCCGGGGGAAAGTTTACCTGAGTTGGGACAAGCTATTTTGAGGTTGACTCGGCTGGCGTATCCGGGGCTGCGACGGAATTATGGGAGGTTCTGGCAAAAGACTCTTTAATAGACGCGTTGACCAGCTCTGACATACGTCTTAGGGTACAGCAAAGTCGACCAACTAACCTTAATAATGCGGTTGTGGAGTTGGAAGCGTTCAAGAAGGCTGAACGTTTAAGGGCTGACTATAAAGGTTACGCCAGAATGGCTGACGCCAGAACCTGACGAAACGGCCACAGCGCTTAAAACATTGCAAAAGATGATGGGCAAATGAAAGCGGAAATAGATGCACTTAAGGAAACAAAAAGTAGGCGAAGCCGACCAAGTGATAATAAATGTTTCAAATGCGGCAAAGAATGGCACTTTAGGCGTGACTGTCTGAATAACAGCCCGGCGTACTCGAATATGGGCACAGGTTATGAACAGACAGAGGCTGGTGTCTTTATATCGGCAGTTTTGAACGGCATAAGTACTTAGTTGCTAGTGGATACTGGCGCAACGGTAACATTGCTATCAATCAGCCTATTCCACAGAATCTCTCCAAAACAAAGACCAAAACTTCAATACATTGACACAGATGTGTTAGCTGCCAATGGGGAGGCTATTTGAGCACTTGGTAAGTCGGAATTCTCATTATCTGTTGGGCGAAAGTCTTTAAGGTTCAACGCAATTGTCGCCGATATCACAACTGGCGAAGTTTTGGGCCTTGATTTCCTCTTCGAACAGAGTTGTCAAATTGACTTGGAAACAAGTGAGTTAAAAATGGGTGATGAAGTTGTATCATATCGTTGAGCAGGGCGGTTCGGTTGCTGTCTGGTACATGTTGCCGAGACAATTTCAATTTCAATTCCTCCGTGTAGGGAGGTACTTGTTCCTGCGACTCAGGTACAGCCTTCGGTTTGATAGAACCTATATTGGCTGAAGGAAAAACCGGTACTGCAATTGTAGGACGGACTCTTACACTTGCGACTGACACTGTTGTAGTCAGGTTGTTAAATCCGGCTGAGGAAGTACAGGTGTTATACTTTTGTTTGTTTGTTTGTTTGATTTATTAACGTCCTATTAACAGCTATGGTCATGAGGTGTTATACAAAGGCACAACTATAGGTTTGGACTTGCAATGACGGCTGACCCGCCAAAGAATATACCGGAGCATTTGGAGAAGCTTTTTAAGGAAAAAGTCAACGGTTTGAAGGAGACTCAAGATAAAGCAGTACAAGACCTTCTTTGTAAATATGCCGATCTATTTGCCAAGAATGACCAAAATTTGGCGCAAACATCCATAGTAAAACACAAGATCGATACGGGAAGCGGAAAACCAATTAAGCAGCCACCAAAACGACTTCCACATCATTCGCTGCAGGAGGCTGATAAGCATGTCGAGGAAATGTTGCAAAGAGGTGTCATTGAGCCTTCTTCCAGTCCTTGGGCATCAGGAATTGTCCTGGTTCGTAAGAAAGATGGTAGTCTGCGTTTTTGCGTGGATTACCGGCAACTCAACAACGCCACGATAAAAGATGCCTGCCTGTTACCCCGTATCGATGATTCACTCGGCAAGCTTGGCGGCGCAGTATTTTGGGAAATTGTCACTTGGTGAAAATTGGGAATTTTTGTGCGGTGAAAGTATGCTTCGTTTCTGTTGTGATTAACAGACATGTATCAATAAGCATAAATAAAAAGTCATAATATAAACATTGAAGTATCTAGTTTAAGACACAAAATCAAGAGGTGTCTTTGAGTAAATTCATGACACTGAAACACCTTTCTACTGATGTTGTGCTGGCAGGGATAATGTTGATAAGGTACAACAGCTTCCAAATTGTTGGAAAAGTTTGTTTTAAAAAGTCATAATATAAACATTGAATTATCCTGTTTATTTTAAGACACAAAGTCAATCTCGGAGAAGAATATAATGTCCACCGAGGTCCCTGTATTTGTTGATAAGTCTGTCTAAAAGGGCTTGAGACAGTTCTGCAGGGCCATCAATGCTGATCCTCATGAGGGAGTCAAACGACATTGTTTCTTAAGCGATTCCTAAGAGGTGTCTTGAGTAAATTCATGACACTGAAATACCTTTCTACTGATGCTGTGCTGACAAGGATAATGTTGATCTTATCTTTTCTCTTCTTCCTAACTGACTTTATCTTTCCTAATGCCTCCCTTGGCACCGCCTCACTTTTGGCCTTGAGTTGAGCGTTCGCCCCTGTGAGGAAGGCTCTGGGTTCTGTCCCCTGGCCGAGACACACCAACGTCTATAAAAGTGGTAGTTTCTGCTCCTGCTTAGCGCTCAGCATACAGGGAGCAGGACGACTGGTTCGCCCGTTGTCAGTATAATGTGACCGGGTGGGGTGTGTTGCTTGGTGTCTTCGGCGGCATGCGTCAGTGATATAGCACTATAAAAAGGGCAACAGTTCCCACTATACAAGAAGACACAACATGAATATACCGCAGTCTCCCAAAAAACGCATCCCGCACAACATACACGCAACGCACCGCATACATGGGAGGCCGCCCTTACATGACCATAGCTGTTAATAGGACGTTAATTAATCAAACAAACAAACAAACATTGCTGTGTGTGTCACAAGGATCTGTCCACATCTCTTTATACCAATTTACATTGACTACATGAATCGCATGCATACAACATTTAAGAAAGGTCTGGTTCAAAACACAAATAAAAATTATCTTTCATCTTTAGCATTCACACACACCACAGTCTCCCAAAACACACACCTTGCACTTCACACACGCAAGACTGCACATGCACGGGGGACCGTCTTTACATGAACCTATATGTTAATAGTCCTGACGTTCATAAAATAAAACAAACCAAACCAATTTTTATTGACTTGTTCCTCAATATCTTTAAGTCTATTTTCTATGCTTGTCATCGAGCAATGTCTGAAGTAATAACTTCCGAAGTATCTGTTTATGGCATCTTCATACAGCACAGCTCGCGACGTATAGATGAATCTGACCATGCACTCATTTGTGATTTACAAATTACAGGTCTAAACGTATCGTGTAGGTTATAGAGCTAGCTAGTGCTCGTTTTTTTTACCGTCTACAGGCGAGTGCGTCGTACAATGTATATACAGTTCTATTGAAGCCTGGCGATTTACAGTCAAATTTTCACTCCTTTCTCGCTCGAACTATTTTAAGTTACTTTCACAGTTCTTCAAGCAAGAAGCATCACTCCTGGTTGTAGATGCATTTTCAATGATTAATATCGGAGCCAACTTATACATGACATGGATAAGTCCTGATTTCGCTATAATAGTGATAAATGACTTTAATAACGGTATATATTTACTTACATGTCTTATAAAAAAATGTTATGGCGGGAAATTCAAATATTGCTCTAATAAATTCAAACAAACATCAGTCATTTAACTTCAGCATATTGCCTATATTGTTCCATTCTTCCAGTTGCATTGTATTTGTATATTTTATGTATTATATGCAATAATCGATAATATGAAGTGGCCTACATTCTGTATATATAACATATATATCCCCATTATGTATATGTATACATCTTTTTTATGTATTCTATTCATCACCAGAAAGGTCGTCACCTGTCAAAAGATGATTGGTTGTTGGTGTTGTTAAATAGACTTTTTCAATAGTATTGTAATGCCGGGTGACCTTACAATGGTTGTGCAACACTCGCACACATACTAAATATCTAGCCTAACTGTAACATATAAATTCAAATACGCGTGATATATTACCTAGTATCTGTGTGTACGTCTACATTGTCCAGAGTCTACCCAAAGAGAGAAAGAGCGGGTAACCCAATTACTGTTAACATATATCGACAGGTTAAGTACACGACAAATCTGAGACGCTAGCACGCGCTCAGTATACGACTACAGTCTAACAATGATTACTGGTTTGTATACTGCCACATGTAATAAAAATAGATGATCACTACATCATTTCCCCCTTACAATTTGTTTTTCGTCCCGAAAACAACGTTATGAAATTAATTAAATCCTTAAATTAAAGATGACAAATAATCTAACTTTCACACATTTTCATACGACATAAACAGCACAACGCTCAAGGCATCAGAGTTCGTGATCCTGAGAGTACAAAGTCACTTTAAACAGTTTAAAGTCGGACCTCTGGGCCGAATTGCCAAGTATCGACAGTCTTAGATTTCACAGATCCGTCGGCTATGAACACAGTATGCTCCCGGGTAAAAAATAAAGATGACGAATATTCTAACTTTCACACACTTTCATACGACATAAACAACACAACGTTCAAGGTATCAGAGTTCATAATCCTGAGAGTACAATGTCACCTTAAACAGTTTAAAGTCGGACCTCTGGGCCGAATTGCCAAGTATCGACAGTCTTAGATTTCACAGATCCGTCGGCTATGAACACAGTATGCTCCCGGGTTGAAGTCACTTTAGATTTACTGTTCGATGGGATTACCGGAAACTTTATTTCTGGTACTGATGGAATAGATGGAGTTTTATCAGGCTGTTTTTCTTCGTATCCGACGAAATATTCTCAGAGTCAGCCGGATGGAGAGACAACTCTCCTTCTAGCTTTGATGCACCGCTACGTTCCTTGGATGATGTTGGGTGATCGTTTCGAATGTGCCGGATTACATCATCGGAACGACTATAACTTTTGTCGCAAATAAGGCTGGTTTGCCATTGATTTTGCACATGTTTGGAGCGCTCATGCCTCTTGAGGTTGGACGACAGACCTTACACTTGTGTGACACCGACGAGGTAGAATGTCTGCACTTGGTTGTCGTCATGGATCTGGATCTAGATCTTGTCCTTTAACGTCCCATTCTGCAACAGAGCAAAATTACTATTAGAAGACATAGAAATCTTTTAAATGATGTGGTCTCGTCCGATTTCTTAATCCGCGGCGGCCTCGATCGTTTCTTTCGGAAGATAAACCCAGATTTATGGTACCCAGTAGGCACACGATGTCGCTACAATGTTGTGATTTTTGTTTGTTTGTTTCATTAATTAACGTCCTATTAACAGCTATGGTCATGAAAGGACGGCCTCCCATGTATGCGGTGTGTTGCGTGTATGTTGTGCGAGGTGAATGTATTGGGAGACTGCGGTACAGTACCTGAACCGTTTAACGTTCCCAAATTTGCGTTTCGTTTGCGTTTGCGTTATTTCCGTTAGCGTTAGCAATCGTTTATCGTTAATCGTTATCGTTTGCGTTAGCAATCGTTAATCGTTAGTTGCGTTTATAATCGTTTGCGTTAGAAATCGTTTGCGTTAATCGTTAGCAGGATCCAGTTCCGCTAACGTTAACCACTAAAAATAGAACCAAATGCCGGTGAGACGCTTTGACGATCCGGATTTAATGTTCATTACTTTTCTCCTAAGATATTACGTTTACCGCTTCGTGTAGAAGCGATCATTATAACATCTATGAAATAACAAATAAAGTGTATTGTATTGCATTTTATATCGCTTTTGGTTGTATATATATTTGTTAGATGTGGTTGAAATAAAAATATGTACAGTAACAAGATCGTATACATGGCGCTCCGATCCGTTAAAACGTTCTGAAATACTTCGTATTTAAATCATTCAGTCAATTTACAGAAATAATAAATGTATTAATTATCAAAACTTAATGTGATTTTCCCTTTTTATATTATTATTATCAGAAACATATATCATATATGTTTCTAGCTGTTATTATTATTTCTGCGAAAGCAATTCAAATATTAACGAAACTGTCTTACAGAACATTAATGTCAAAAGCATTATTTTAGAAAAAATCCACGACAACTGAAAGATTATACAAGAAAATAGCTAAAACAGATAATAAAAATATAAAAACGTTATTACAGACACGCTGCATAATATTGTTCTTGTTATGTTAAATATTATCAATGTACGAAGAACACAAAAAAAAAGACTCGGGAGATTTGTAAATAAATTCGTGAAGTTTAATATTCATTAACGTGAGGAGTTTGAACACGGGAAGAGGTGAGATTTGGCATCTACATGTACATATTATTTAAACGCAATTAATAAGTACTCGTATTTATATGAAAATGGAATAAAAAGATGTAAACGTTTGCATTTCTTCACATACAATAATGTTCTTAATGTACGAGTATACCTACTCGAACTGTGCAGGTACGTTACATTGTAAGCCTTCACACGTACATGTACTGTACGCGTGTTAAATCAGACACGGATATATCAATAAAAATTGGACAGTCACCTTCTCACATGTGCTCGTTGTTATTTGTACCTGGAATCTCTTCAATTCCCAGCGTGACGCGCACGGGTATTTTACCTGTACATGTATTTAGGTCACGACAGGTGTTACCTTGTGTCGACCCCCTGTCGCTTGGCACGGGCGAAGCCCCTGTAATTAACACCTTCTTGGGAGGGAGATTAACTTTATACCCAACTTATATTACAGATTTCAGATTCAGATTTTATTTCACTCTCAGACATACAAGTATGTAACAGGAGGTCACTATACATAATATAAACATACAAGTATATTGGGCCCATAGCGCAACAGTGCATTACAATATGTATTAGTGATGTACATGCTCAATCAATAGTTTTTTCAATTTTCTTCAAAAACTTACATATATTTGTCAGAACAGTAATGTTACATATAGTAAACAGGCCTTTCATTTTGATAACACTATGGTTTCTATAATAGTAACTTGGTATATACATTTCTCGTAAACGTTTCACCATTTCATTACTGCATTGAAACAAATAATGATATTCGTTTCCAATATCAGTAAAACATAGATTACAAGTTCTATTTACTTCAGGGGTCCCAGTCCATCTTCCAGTTTCTATAGGTAAGTGCATGTTCGAGGTTCTGAATTTTATGATGATTTGTCTATCTATTGGCTTTAGTTTCACAAGATACTTTTCAAATTCAAAATTGCTTTTAAAAATAGAATAAGTACGACCTCTTGATGAATTCTCTATATCATTAAACCATTTTTGTACAAATTGATCTTGTAATCTTTGTTTTACGATAGATTTCAAATATTCTCTATTATAGAGAGCAACCAACTAAATGATTTTACATAGACCACAGTGTTAAACTTTGTTAAAGTTTTGTACTGTATTATTAAAACAAAGAAATATTAGTTAGGTATTGTGTTCTATAATTAAAGTCTAGGTTCTCATATAACACTAGATAGAAAAAAAAGTTTGGGTCCTTCTGCTCAAACTCCAACCAGGGTAGCTTTATTGAAATCAGGCGCATTTTGCACTAAAATATCCGGAAATTCTAATGTTTTTACCTATTCATTATCAAAATTGATATTTTGAACCTAAATCTCAATATGAATTTCCAAATTGATATTATGGTTATCTAGGAATAATTACCTGTCAGAAAACATTTTTACTTTTGAAATTCATAATTAGCCAGCCAATCAGCGGCCGGGTTAAAATTCTATCCTGGGCTCAATCTTGTATACACAGGGGCCATTTCGAAGGTCTTTTTTTTATTTAGTTGGTTGATCCCTATATGTACATACATTCTGGAAGTCCCATATATAATTCAAACCAGTTTCTTCAAAAATATTTTTAACATTTTGCATCCATTTGAATTCCATGATATTATTCGTTTGCAAGTTTAACATCAACTTATATATATTACTTGAAAGATCATCAGTAGTAATCAGTTTATGCCAGAACATAATAATTCTGTTTTTAACCTCTATATAGTGAGGGAATCTCCCTAATTCACCATATACCATGTAATTACACGTACTTTTCCTAACGCCGAGTATACGTTTACAAAACTGTAAATGAAGCTTTTCTATAGCTGTAATATTTTCGTGACCCCATACTTCTACTGAGTACATCAATATTGGTAAAACAAGGGAATCATATACTTTTAACTGGAGATCAATAGGAAGAGGGATGTTTCTTATTTTCTTGTAAACAGCAAACATAGCTTTTCTTGACTGTTCCAACAGTTTCAATTTCGTTTTATGAAAACTCCCATTGTAATTCATCAATATTCCTAGATAAGAAAACGAATCTACAATTTCAATCTCTTTGTTAAATAATGTGAAATGAGGACGAGTTCGAGACTTCCTCTTTGAAAAAATAACAATTTTTGTCTTATTTGTGTTTACTTAAAGTTTCCAATTTTCACAATAAATTTCAAATTTATTTAAGGCTGACTGTAGATCGTTAGCTGATTCAGCCATTATAACTGTATCATCTGCATAAAGAATTACAAATAGTTTAAAGATGCTCCACCGCTGACAAATGGTATTTTTTCACTATTAAAATCAGGAGCAGACGATTTAGTATTTTTCTTCAGTTACAAAAGTTACTTACTTTAGACCATTACCACCCTTGAAAAGTTTGAGCTTATGATTTTACCTCACGTTGAAAATATAAAAAATAATTAATTGCATCCCGAAAAAATTCCGTGCCACTATATCCTATATGGAAAGAAGTACTGATTGCGCATGCACCAAAGGCGAAGTAAATTATTATATATTATTTTTTTGTGTTAATTCTGTGTATATATACACGATTGAACACCAATTATTGATCAAATGATGAATATCATTTATGCTCTGTCGGCGGTGGAGCATCTTTAATATACATTCCAATAGTATTACCTAAATCTTTTACATTCTTCAAACAGTTGACACCATGCTCTTCAAAAAAAGTTTCAATATCATTAAGAAAAATAGCAAATAAGAAGGGTGACAAATTTTCTCCTTGCTTTACACCAACGTTGCAAGTAAACATATCAGATACATCATTTCCATTTTTGACACAGGATTTTGTATTTTCATATAGATTAATAATTGCTTTAAACATTTTCCCTGTTATATTGCTTCTTTGAACTTTTTGCCATAAACCGAGTCTCCAAACGGAATCAAAAGCTTTTCTAAAATCAACAAACGAACAGAACAGTTTTTTACCAAGTGAGAAATAGATAGAAGTTAGAACATGTAGAATAAAAATATTATCAGTTGTAGAATGGTTTTTCCTGAATCCTGCCTGGGCAGAAGTTATCAAGTTTATTTCATCAGCCATTTTGTTTAGTCTACAATTTAATATGGATGTAAAAACTTTACCGAGACAAGAAACAAGACTTATTGCTCTATAATTATCTAAATTGTTAGGATCCCCTTTACGCTTATATATAGGTTTTATAACCCCTATTTTCCATGAGCTTGGAATGAAGCCCGTATCAAATATGATATTAAATATCTTACAATATAATGGCATAAGAATTTCTGCGGCGGATTTTAAGTATTCATTTAGAATTCCATCATGACCTGGAGCCTTATTATTACTTAAACCGGCAATAGAACAAGTTATTTCGTCCTCAGTAATTTCGTTATTTAATAAATCATCAAATATCCCATCAACAATTTCGCCATCAAAGCTATTATTAGAGTTATCTCCCTTGTTTAAATTTTTGAAATAATCATACAAATCTTCTATGGATTTATCAATAATATTTTGTTGAGTAGTTCCGTCAATTTTATTGAGGATATTCCAAAATGTTCTGGGCTCTGATTTGGATACGTTTCGTAATTCCCTTTCCATTTTCTCTTGGTGAATTCTATAAAATTTATTCAGAGTTTTTCTGTATTCTTTACAAGTATTCTTAAGGGTAGTCTTGTTTGTCGAGGTTTTATCTTGATTATAACATCTTTTAGCCTGGTGAAATAAAATTCTTTTAAGATGACATTCATTAGTGAACCAAGGTTTATTTCTTTTTTTTACATCTAATTGAATGGTGGGATGTTTTCTTTTCGCCAAAAATATGCTTCGCCGAATTTTTGAATAATATACCTAAATCATTTACAACATTGTCTATTTCAGAAGCGGTGACTAGCTCATTCGGCTTAACTACTAACCTGTCCAATTTTCCCATGATATCTTGAAGACTACCAAACGCATCTTCTTCGATATGGTTAACATAAGCCATTAATTTTTCATTATTCCATTTTATATAATAATTTGCTGAAGTGTTCTCTATATCTTCTCTGTTTGTTCTAGCTATATCCATTTTGTTAGAGACGCAAAATTCAAGTCTACAGTGAACATCCGAAAATAAGGGGTCAAAATCAAATACTTCGAAGTTAGATATGTGCTTGAAACAATCAGATGACAGAAGTAGATAGTCAATCACGCTAGTTTCGTTACATGTAACTTTTCCAATAAATCTGTCTTTCCCAATCCGACCATTAGCAATGAATATATTATTATTTTTACAAAACTCTAGAAGTTTATATCCAAAACTATTAGTTCTTCCTTTACACTGACTTGTTCTCTGTAACGAAATACCAGCATCACTTAGATTTTGTAGATCATAAAAGTATTTATAGAGTTCATCATTAGAATTGATATCTAAAACATCAATAAGAGTATCATCAGGCTGTATATAATCATTATTACATTGTGTTTTGGCATTAAAGTCACCAACAAAAGCAAATTTACAATTATCGTCAGCAATATCAATCATTTCGTTTTCAATTTCTTCAAAACAATCGGCTGATGAATATTTCGAGTTTTCAGGAGGAATGTAAACACAGCCTAAAAGTATATCAAAATCCGTATTAGTTAATGTTTTAGGCAATCTCATCCACTGTATAAAATCAGATGGAGTTTGGTGGAATTGTAAATGAGTTTTCAACTCTTCTTTATATATAATAAGAATGCCACCCGATTTTCTTTTCGCCTCTTTAGACCTGTTTTGACAGAAATATTCATAACCATGTGGTAAATCTAATACATCAAATTCATCCATTTTACTTTCGGCAAAAATCAATATGTCGTACGATTGGATAAGTAAATCAAATTCTGGTGATCTCAGTTTTGATGATACACCACATATATTAACTTTAATTGATTTATTCGGACAATGTCCCGGTGTTTCATCGTCAGAGTCACTGTATAGTTCCTCCTCGCACCCCTAGCGGTATCTATCAGGGGTGGAGTCAAAACGTCCTCGCTTGCGGGGGCGTCGTCGACTGGGCGTGCCGAATGCGTGGAATGGTGGAGTAGCATTACGTTGGGTACCTTGGGCATAGTTTCCTGTGGGTTGTGGTGTCTGATGGCCTTGTTCGTCGTAGGGTTGTCCATCTACATATAGGATATCGCGCACAATTTTGGCCCTGTGCCCCTCTGCGCGGAGCTGGCGTAGTTTGGGGTAAAGGCTACGACGCGCCTGCTCAATTTCCTCAGGAAATTGTCGGTTGATTCTGTACGGCTTTCCGCGGAGCTTTCTGGCATTTTGTAGGACATGCTCTAGGTCTGCTTGGTAAATAAATTTCGCTATTATCGGCCTAGGACCTCTTCTCGATTCTCTACCGAATCTATGAACATTAGCAAACTGGGGGGTTTCATAAATGCCGAGTTGCTCGTCGAGGAATTGTCGTATGACGTCATATGTATTCTCCCAGTTCCTGCTCATTAATGCCAGAAAAGATCTGATTGTTTTTCATAGATCGACATCTCAGGTCCGTAAGTTGTTCTGTAATCTCATCGTTTTTCTCCGTCACATCAGCTAAAAAATGTTCTTTATCAGTTTTGTATTTGTCTAGGTCTTGTTGTAATTGTTTCAGCATGGATTCTAATTTGCTTGTATGTTCTTGTAAGTTTTTAACGTTTTGTTCACCTTTTGACATTGTTCGGTCACGCCATCGAAGATGTTACTCAATCCCTTAAGATTATTGTCAAATTCGGAGAAACGTACGTTTAGTTGACCGGTTTCATTTTCAAGGGAGGTCACTCTTCCCGACAATTTGGACACTGATTCACATACGGTATCTATACGTTTGATGGCAATGTCAAAATAATCAAGTTTGGAGCTGATGGAATTATTCATCTTTATTATCAACTTATGCAAAGTTTCAAGAGTAATGGGTTCATTCTCAGACTCACAGTCGTATAACGTAGCCCTACTTTCAGCTAATACATCAGACAGTTTATCATGCTGGTCTGCCATGTTTACATATGTGGTTCACTCGCGTACACAGACAGGTAAGGCACGGGTATTCACAGGTGACATACGCGTATATAGTGTTCATTCATGCGGCAATGCGTAATGGCAGTAGTTGAGTACCTTCAGTAGACCGTGACGAATCGCCGATCGTATAGTCTCCTTACAGCATTGGACGAAATTCACCTGTAAGTCTATTTATAGTAACAGTTTGGATTATAATTTGTTAATAAACACACATCTCAAAAAACTACTTTTCAAGTTGACAAACTTCAGCAAAGTCACTCCAAATAATACCAAACAGTTCCGATAACGAACTCATGGGAAAATATTGATACTCATCTCGTTACTTCATCGATAATCTCCATCTCTGTCAGAGCAACCTCAAACGTGTCGGTGAACTGGGCGCCGCCATGAGTTCCTAATAAATGGTCTCCTTAATTTACGCGCCGCCCTATTGCAAATCCTGTATATTACCTGTGCCCCGTACAATGTGACAGTACATTTCACGTACTGTCGTATTTCAAAGTTTTGATGTTTACAATATGCTTTTTCTATAGATTACGTTGGAATGAATTAGCTTATTACACTTATACATTGTACGAATAAATATTTGTGAAATTTGTAATGGTGAATTGCAGAGTTGCTTGATGTGAAATGTGATCAAATAACATTATTTCTTACACCGGTTACAAATACAGTTTTTCTACGTAAAAGTAGGCGAATTCCCCGAACACCAACTCTGGTAAAACAAAGGGAGGTGTTTATGTAGGGAACCCTTTGAAGTTTAGTTATAGTCTGTTTCAAAATCTAACACCAACTCAGGTAACTTTTCAACCAGGTAATTTTTATACTCATACCTATGATAAGATACATAATAATAATAATGCATAATAATGTCACACATTTTTACACAACATTTACAATTAAAAAAATATTCTTCATTAGTAAAAATGCCCAGCCATTAATTGGCTTACGAGACACGAATGTACTAAAATTATGAACAATATATGTGAATAAAACAACATTATCAGTTAAAGTTATAATAAGTCAAAATTACTATTACAGAGATCGCCTTCTCCTCATCAATGAAAAGATATATTTAGCAAGACTAACTTGTAAAACATCACAATTCATTAAAAAGATAAGTTGATTATCAGAAGACATACTTTCAAAATATTCACATAAAACAGTTACTCTATCAATTATGTAAGTTTTCCTTAAATCACAATACGCTTTACAGTTAAAAATAAAATGAACATAATGCATCCCAATTCTCCTGTAAGATATCGTTCCAGTAAGGTTTATATAACGAATTGCGTTTGTAACTATTATACGAGTTCTGTGTACGTAAATGTACACGGTATGATAAGATACATCATAAGATATACTACAGTTTTGTTAAAGATGCTCCACCGCTGATAAATGATATTTTTTCACTATCAAAAACACGAGCAGACGATTTAGTATTTTTCTTCAGTTACAAAAGTTACTTACTTTACACCATTACCACCATTGAAAAGTTTGAGCTTCTAATTTTACTTCAAATTAAAATTACAAAAAAATAATTAATTGCATCCCGAAAAAAATCCGTGGCACTATATCCTATATGGAATTAAGTACTGATTGCGCATGTACTAAGGGCAAAATAAATTATTTTATATTATTTTTTGTGTTAATTAAACATATATTTACACGATTAAACACCAATTATTGTTCAAGTGATTAATATCATTTATGATCTGTCGGCGGTGGAGCATCTTTAATGTTTAATTTGTATAAAATGTTGTACACTAGTGGAAGAGGGAAAGGGTTGATATAGGCACTGCCTGTTACCCAATCCCATTTTGTATAATTTATATAAAATAAAATATTTTTAATTGAATTGATATGCAAAATAGTTCCTGCCAATTTAAGCAAGGTGCAGCAGCTGTGATGCTGATCATGAGTCGGCTTATGTCATCAAGTCAATGGTTCCGTTCTGGTATCCCAAATAATGTCTGTATATTCTAAAATTGGTCTGATATAGGAGAGATACAAAATTCTTGGTGAGTTTCTATCTAGTTTATGTTTCAATGCTCGTAATAAGTTCTGTCTTGATGAAACTTTTTCACAAATATTAAAGATGAGATCCGACCATGATCTTTTTTTTTTATCAGCCCATGAAGAAATTGACGATAGATCATCATCCAAGAACTCTGCATGTATTACTATTATATAAGATATTACATTATCTGTTAAGTCATGTATAAACAATAGGAAAAGAAAAGACCAAGTACTGAACCTTGAGGTACTCAAGCATTTATCGGTTTTTCATGAGAATACCGGGTAATTGATATTCGTTTATGAATACGAGTTGTTTTCTGTCAGATAAGTAGGTTTCAAACCAATCATATAGTTTACCTTTAATTCCATATTTTTTCAACTTATACATTAAGTTTTAATGCCTTACTCGATCAAAAGCTTATATCACAGAAAATAGATGAAAATAGTGATCGATCCTATCAACAAAGGGAGGAAACATCTTCACTTATAAGAGAAATCCCTCCACTAAGTGTTTAAAAGGGTCAATTTATGATATTTTAGATCATATCTGACATTATTTGTTTCTCCTAAATATTGCCCAATCAGAAGAAATCCTCTGAATTAAAGAGGAAGATTCTCATCCTTGAAAACTGAAAAAATGACTATTTAACGTTCTATTCAAATATCATGGCAAGTATGATTTTTTCTGAAGCATGCCTCTGTTTTATACACCATTCTGCAGCATCTTGACAATAACAGTTACTGATTTGCTGATCACCTACCAGGTGAGTTGATTTACCTGAGATTTACCTGTGATCTTGCAGTGAGAACAATTCTGAGATAGACTATAACTCCCTATCAACACACCTTAACCCCTATGAAAACACCCCACCCTACCCAGAGTTGGTGTTCGGGGAAGACCAATCTTCGGTGTACATGTATATACAAATGTACATGTATGCATATGCATCACTATCTTCACCGTTGTTATCATCAATGATTATGCATATTATATGCATGAACTATAAAATGAGAGAAATGCAAATGACGAAACACGAATTCAAATGTTCAATCTTGTACGGATATACGTACATTTGTAACATTTGTAAATGTACATGTTCGACCCTAAAATCGATACCTAGTCAATTGTAAGCAATAAGCTTTTATGTACATATATACTGTACATATATGATCATGAATGCACACCCTAGTAATATAATCCCGTTATGAAAAAAATATTCCGAGAATACATTTTCCATGGTAAGCGGAAGAGCCTTTCAACAATCTGAAAAATAAAACAAATTTAAACTTGTGATTGATGCGGGAAACACTATAAAATGTTACTTATTACAATCGCTGAGTAATGAAATATCGATAATAGAAATCAAGCATATAAATGGAAATTTGATGTAATGAGTTTTAAATGTGTTTATGTGAAAATCTTTTTTTTTGTCCTGCTAAAGATTAAAGTTATATACATGTTTACATTCAAATCAGTAAGGCTTCTTGGTCCATACCTCGAGCTTTGTTTGCTCAAAATTTTCATGAAATAAAGACTAAACAATAGGATGGCTCTTAAATCTTGGCATACCCCTGATAAAGAGGGGAAGCCGTTTATTTTATTAGATTTATATTATAAGGAAATATTATTTTAAATTTCTTGAAAAATTTTAGCGAAGGTGAGCGAAAATAACACAACAAACATATATTCTTAAACGAAACAAAGGATGAGGATTACAATATGCATGATACAAAGATATATCAATAAGACACGATGGTATAGCACAGCTCATTACAACAAAACTAAATCCTTTCGGTGTCACGACTGTTACTTTGGTTTTCATCAAACTGCTGCAGGTTGGCGTAGGATTTCATCACTCCAGGAAAATAAATGTACACATCTATTTCGACGATTCCCTCATACTCCACCGAGTCTAGGAATCGTTGGAGCGATGACAGATGACAGGTTGGGGGATTACCTCGACGGCCATTGCCAGTCGGGGGAGTGGTCTGGGGATCAGGTTTCCGAGCACATCAACGTGCTGGAGATTAGGCTGTTCGGTTGGCTCTGCAGGCTTTTCGGAAGATTCTACATTCCAAGATGGTTTGTGTGACTACATACAACTCTACAGTTGTCGCGTATCTGGAGAGAAAGGGTGGGGGCAAAGTCCCACGTCCTTTGTGCCCTCGTCATTCGTGTTCTTCTCTTCTGTCAGGAAATGCGGCTGACTCTCTTAGTCAAGCATCTTCCAGACAGGTTGAATGTTCTGGCGGATACTCTTTCCAGGCGCCGCAAGCCGGTTGTGACAGAAAGGCAGCTAAATCTCCCGATCTTCGAGGGCATTTGCTAGGTGTGGAACAGACCTCATATAGACCTTTTCGCCACTTCGCCACTAATTGTCCACTTTTGTCTCTCCGGTGCCAGACCAAATGACTTGGGCTGTGGACGCTCTATCTCTAGATTGGGAGGGGATACATGCTTATGCATTCCCTCCATTCAACCTGGTGGGCAGGGTTCTAATAGAAGTTTCGGGAGCATCATTTTCCCCTCCTTCTGATAGCGCCCCTGTGACCGAGACAATCCTGGTTTCCGGAGCTCTTGTCGTTTCTGTTGGTGGATATTCCTCTGGTTTTCCCACTCAGAACCAATCTCCTGCGCCAGCCTCAGTCCCGGAAGATCCATTCAAGAGCGTGGAAGCTATCTCAGGAGGCCTCGCTCAGTCAGTCTTTTCTTAAGACGTGTCAGCTCGCATCGCCCGATCAATAGGTCTTCCTCACCTGCCGTCTAACAGTCATGGAAGATTGTCTGTGATTGGTGTATCGACAGGAAGATTGATCAGGTCAAGGCCTCTGCCCAGCTGATTGCGGAATCCAATTCTCTATTTGTTTAGGGAACGCAAACTTGCCTCTAGTACTATTGCAGGCCATCGCATGGCTATTTCCAGTGTATGTAATTCTCATGGTAGACCAGAGTTAGGGTCTTCCAACTCTTTACTGCCTTGATTAGGTGGTTCAGTCTGGACAGGCTAGGGTACGGCAGTTAGCTCCACAGTGGCAATCTATCACTTGTGTTACTGAAAGGGACTCCTTACGAGCCTTCGGTGTCGGTCTCCATTACGGTTTTAACTTTTAGACTTCCTGCTTGCTTTTGCCTAGGCCGTAGGAGTAGTGATATCCACCTATTCACTTTTCGTGCTTTCGTTGGCCAGATATTAGCTCTGTTACCATACTCACTGATCCTGCATTTTTGTAAAGATTCACAATCTCTATTGAGTCGAAGGAGAATGATCGGCTGCTTTGTCCCTCCGAGTCGGACGCTTAGGTGTCCCTTGATAGAACAATGGGGCGATACTATTCTTGCCCATAAACAGGGTCGCAGATTTCTCCTCCCAGTACATAGATGGATATGTCATATGTCATAGCTCTGATTAATGCATATTCTGATGAGAGCCTTTTTGGTAAATGCTCTAACAATCTCTATTGATGTCCGAAAGGAGATTCTGCTCGGGCTGCTTTTGTCCCCAGTTCGGACGTCTTAGGTGTTTGCAATTGACCTATAAAACAAGGGGGCAATTGTACTGTTTTCTTAGCCCATTAAACAGGAGGCCAGCAGGATTTCTCCTCCCAGTACATCTTATATTATTTGAGTTTTTAACAGGTGAGCAGGATCACAGCAGTCTTTTTCATGGGGGCGTTATCAAAAATGCAAGGGAACCCACCAAATGAGGATTAGAACCCATTGCGGCTTCTTTGGCTCTGGACTGGTTCCACTAGCCCCACGGGCTTAGTGAATTTCAGATGTCCTGGTTCACAGGACAAGCCCGTGGGCTAATGTCGTGAAATGCCTTTTGGCGTTGTGGTCAGTTTACGCTATTTCCAATTAGACTTCTTAATTGCTACGGTCCCTTGTCCTCTCAAAACTAATTGACTGATATTCTATTGGAGTTTTGAATAAGACCAAGTGAATCTAGACAGTGACTGTTTCCAATTCAGCAGATAGTATATTATTGGTGAGAAGTTTTGTTTAACTTATTGCGAGCAGGTATGGATTATATTTTGCCGATGTTTTTTCAAAAAATCCTAGCCTTTCTATGCTAAATTTGAGATATAGTGGTCCTCCCAGTTGTTTTTCCTCATTCTAAAACCGAGAAATAGTTAATCGTTTTTTTATCATTAGCAATTGGATACAAACATGTCAGAAAGTACTAAGCCTCGAAATGAGCATGGATAGGTGAATCTTTGAAGTTTTTAAAATTATGATGTAAAAATGGACATTGTCAGGTACACTTGCAGGCTACATAAAATATGCTTAGTTAACACAGTTTCACATAAATTCATGTCCTTTCACTTCGAAATAGAAGTTTTTCAAAATAACTCTTAATAATGATTTAATAGATAGGTACAATATTCAGTTGTATTTTTTCATCTATCTGTTTTCGCATATTTTTTATGATCAGAATATTGTGGCATGTGAGGGGTTTAAATCTTACTTTTAATATCATTTACCATTTTTCATTCTTAAATTGAAAACTTGATTTGTGTAGGGTTTTGAATTAATCTATATGGTTGGTTAGTTTTGCTTTTTTTACGAATGATCATGCTCGAATGTCTGTTTACTAGATACAGGATTTTTTTCAATGATTCACTAAAATTAGGGTTAGTAGGTTGAAAATGACTGTTAACAAGGTATTTGATCCATCATTTTTTTACTTTTATGAGAAATTATGACTATTTACTCGAATTTTTCATACGGGTAAAAAAGGACTTGAAAGGGGCCTGCTTCAATTCCTAAAAATGACAATGATTTTCACCTTTACATTTTCCTGTAAGCTCCCTTTTAATATCAAAATGTTATATTTTATTTGATAATACGGATTATGTAAAGAATCTCCCTTACTGATGTTTTGTCGAATTCAAGAATGCTGAGTTCAAATAAGAACGTGTCATAACATATGAAATCTTATGTTTGCATGTGATGGAGCTATGATGTTGCCCTTGACAGCCATAATCCAAGTAGAATGTTTTGTAAAATGAATTGTTCGTGCCATGAAACAATCTGGAGCATTATCATTTTTTTTAAAAAAATTATTTAATGCGACCAAAACAGTTTCAAGATCGGCATTAATGGTTCCTACAGGTTTCTGAAAAATCAGAATCGGGCTAAAATTTGTCAGACATATCCCCTGTGTACTAGAAAATATAGAAAGGGCTATTGCATGTGATCTGGGAAGTTACCAATATGCTAACTTGTTCAGCCTGGCTAGTCTTTCAAAATTGTTACAGACATTGTCGTGTTCACCCCTAATAGTGCGAGTAAAATTTTTGTTTTTTCTGAAAATAAATGTTTCAATTAAGGAATTATATGTATTGTGCTTTTATAGACTTCGGTGTGTCTGGTTGGTTGTTTCTCCGTCTAAGTGGATCTTTTTGGAGAAACTATTCTGCGTATAAGTCACTCATGTTTGTTTCTTGTAGATAGTGTTTAGTTACATGGTTCATTATATGTTATTGGAGTTTAAGAATTGTATTGAAGGTGTCATTAAACTGGCCCAAGCAATTTGCAACTAGTTTCTGTTAAATTTGAAATAATTTAACATGTTTTATATATGCACATTTTTCATTTTGTATCATTTTGAATATCAGCTAATTCGAGCTTGTGATAACGTCACAAGATCACTTTTATAGACTTCGGTGTGTCCCTCGTTGAAGGAGGCATTAGGAAGGATAAAGTCAGTTAGGAAGAAGAGAAAAGATAAGATCCTTAATTTAGTCGCCTTTTACGATCATGCAATAGGGGCAGCAGGTACAATTCTTACGCCCTACCTGCAGGGCAAAGGGGTTTGAGGTCATCTCGCCTCTTCCGCTAAAAAACATAAATTTATCCTTTAATAATGCACATATGTTTAGACAAGAGTCAGTTCAATTCAGAATAACTGTTACGATGTGTGTTGACAGAATATTTGGAGTTTTAATTTATTGATTTTGTTTTTCAATTTTTTTCTTATGCATTTTCTTTTCGGTGTGTGTGTGGGGGGTCCCTCTTTTTTTCCCACCTCACTCATGTGATATATTTTTTCATAGAACACCTATGTTTATACAAGGGTTAGTGCAGTTCTAAATGACTGTTACAAGGTGTTTTGTACATCAATTGTTTTACTTGTGATAAAAATTATGACATTTTTCGATTTTTTAGGGAAAAAAAGCTGACAATTTCATTGTTTTCCCGTCATTTCAAAAAAATGAGAAAACGTAATGTCATTATTATTATTTAATCGTATTCAGCATGTTTCAATCATATAAATAATGTGTTTATTTGCCGGTGAATGTTTTCTGGTTCTCTATCTATGCGCATATACGCGAATGTGTCATTTTGGCCATTTTTTGATACATTTTTATTTGGGGGGGGTCCCTCTCTTTTTCCGACCTCATTGATGCGATCTATCTTTTTATAGTACACATATGTTTACACAAGTGGTTGTTTCAATTCGAAATCACTGTTACAAGGTGATTTATCCATCAATTGTTTTACTTGTGATAAAAATTATGACATTTATCGATTTTTTAGGGGAAAAAAGCTGAAAATTTCATTGTTTTCCCGTCACTTCAAAAAAAGGAGACGATGTAACGTCATTATTATGATTTAATCGTATTCAGCATGTTTCAATCATATCAAAAAATGTGTTTATTTGCCTCTGAATGTTGTCTTGTTCTCTATCTATGCGAATATATGCGAATGTGTCATTTTGGCCATTTTTTGATAAATTTTTATTTGGGGGGGGTCCCTCTCTTTTTCCGACCTCATTGATGCGATCTATCTTTTTATAGTACACATATGTTTACACAAGTGGTTGTTTCAATTCGAAATCACTGTTACAAGGTGATTTATCCATCAATTGTTTTACTTGTGATAAAAATTATGACATTTATCGATTTTTTTAGGGGAAAAAAGCTGAAAATTCCATTGTTTTCCCGTCACTTCAAAAAAAAGGAGACGATGTAACGTCATTATTATGATTTAATCGTATTCAGCATGTTTCAATCATATCAAAAAAATGTGTTTATTTGCCTCTGAATGTTGTCTGGTTCTCTATTTATGCGCATATATACGAATGTGTCATTTTGGCCATTTTTGATACCTGACTCCGAGATGGCCGCCATATGACCCCCATAGGACATTAGTTGGCAATGGCAACAAGTATAAAATGAAATAGACATCATACCGGTCCTAAAAAAAACATGTTTCGAAAAACTGCCAGAGGGGTACATGGGAACCTATTTCTCCTCCCCCACGAGTTCTACAACTGGCATTTTTTCAGAGGTAAAGGAATATGCGTCATATTTGGTTCTACAAGTGGCATAGGATATGATTGATTCACTATGTTTCTCAATCCAGTTTAGAATAGTAGTGTATGACCCTGATGGATTACAGATGGAGTTGACTGTGAAAATGTTTTTACTTCCAGAAATATGAGAGCAAATTAGTTGTGAAAGAAAAAAGACATGACAATGTCATGTAAAATTAAAGAATTAATGTTTTCTATGGCGAACACAAGCCGAATCAACTGTTTTTCGTTACTGTTTCCAAAGTGAGCTTACATAAATGACAAATAAAATTAAAAAAAAATTGCTGTCCTTCAGCCATGAAATTGGTTGTAAATTTTTAAGTACAGTGTCCGAATGAGAGTCATCTGATGTCATTGGCAATCTTCTTTGAAATGTGTGGTTTGTGATGTTGCTAAAACCGAGGTCAGTTTATGTAAATTGTCAGTCGTTAAAGTACCACTGCTAATTCTCCCCACAACACTATCTACAAATTCATTTTTGGTCTTGTATTAAAAATTGTTAGCTGCATTTGCACATATTGTGCACAAATATGTCGCTCGTTCAGCTAACAAGCCTCATCTAACCAGTTCACAACAATACCAACTTAAAACATTCTACTTGTTAATTTTGTTTCTTGCTCCTGCTTAGCGTTCAGCATACAGGGAGTGGGACGACTGGTTCGCCCGTTGTCAGTATAATGTGACCGGGTGGGGTGTGTTGCTTGGTGTCTTCGGCGGCATGCTTCAGTGATATAGCACTATAAAAAGGGCAACAGTTCCACTATACAAGAAGACACAACACGAACATACCGCAGTCTCCCAGTACACTCACCTCGCACAACATACACGCAACACACCGCATACATGGGAGGCCGTCCTTACATGACCATAGCTGTTGATAGGACGTTAATAAATCAAACAAACAAACAAACAAAATTGTTAATTAGTTCACATGTATATCGTTAGAATTCTTTGTATATTTCAAGTTACCTTTGCAGCTGTATTGCAGCATTTTGTAGCAACTGGAAAACAAATTAACAAAAAAAAAAAAAACTTAGTCGTCAAAGCTATTTCTGTTTAATAGTTTAATTATAAAAATCAAATTACTGAAATGATTTTTGTTTGTGCTTTAAAAAATGTTTTAGATAAATTGTAAAAATAACGGAAAACATAGATTAATTTTAACTCAAAAATATCTACAATCAGACAAAAAGATTGTCACAAACAAACAAATATGTTTATTCGTTGGCCCTGCAGGTAGGGCGTTAGAATTGTACCTGCTGCCCCTATTGCATGATCATAAAAGGCGACTATTTAGGATCTTATCTTTTCTCTTCTTCCTAACTGACTTTATCTTTCCTAATGCCTCCTTTGGCACCGCCTCACTTTTGGCCTTGAGTTGAGCGTTCGCCCCTGTGAGGAAGGCTCTGGGTTCTGTCCCCAGGTCGAGACACACCAAAGTCTATAAAAGTGGTAGTTTTTGCTTCTGCTTAGCGTACAGGAAGTGGGACGACTGGTTCGCCCGTTGTCAGTATAATCTGACCGGATGAGGTGTGTTGCTTGGTGTCTTCGGCGGCATGCTTCAGTGATATAGCACTATAAAAAGGGCAACAATTCTACTATACAAGAAGACACAACATGAATATACCGCAGTTTTCCAAAACACGCACCTCGCACAATCATCAAGCAACACACTGCATACATTGGAGGCCGTTCTTACATGACCATAACTGTTTATAGGACGTTAATTAATGAAACAAACAAAAAATCATGAAATATATTGTATATTTTTATATGCATTATTTAAGCTCCTGTGACTCGGAAAAAATCCCGCACAGACGGACGGAGCCAATTAATATCCCCAACAAACGGGTTTCGCTGAGGGGATAACAAGAGGGGATAACAAGAAAAAGAATCCCTACCTGCCGACCTTTCATTTTAAAGGGTGTTACCGGAAACAAGTATATGTCTTTATTTATAGCCTTAACTATAGTTTACCTTGGCCATATAGGAAATTTCTGCATTGAATTTTTCAAAAGGATGAACAAAATGTTTTTTTACAATTAATTGATTAATCTTTTTTTGTTTACAAAACTTTGCAATAGTGTTGAAAGGCTTGGAAGAACAATCATTTGCTCTTTGTCTTTCATCGGCTTGCTGTCGTAGTTCTTCTGCTCTTTTAACATTCTCTTCATCCTTCTTCTTTATCCTGGCAAACATAGAGGAAAGGAAATCCAGTATTTAAGATGCTCCAGATGATTTTAATTTGCTTTCTCAGAAGGTGCAGATACCTTGCGTTTTGTACTTCTGTTACTACCGGTAACAGTTTAATATTTTTGTGTAGAACTATTACTGGTTGAGCTACCGAAAACCAACTTTGGTACAGTTGAGTGAGCATCACCCTTTCGCCAGTTGTTTTCATAAAGTAAAAGGCGACTAAATTTAGGATCTTATCTTTTCTTTCCTTCCTAACCGACTTTATCTTTCCTAATGCCTTCCTTGGCACCGCCTCACTTTTGGCCTTGCGTTGAGCGTTCGCCCCTGTGAGGAAGGCTCGGGGTTCTGTCCCCTGGCCGAGACACACCAAAGTCTATAAAAATGGTAGTTTCTGCTCCTGCTTAGCGTTCAGCATACAAGGAGTGGGACGACTGGTTCGCCCGTTGTCAGTATAATGTGACCGGGTGGGGTGTGTTGCTTGGTGTCTTTGGCGTCATGCTTCAGTGATATAGCACTATAAAAAGGGCAATAGTTCCACTATACAAGAAGACAAAACATGAATATACCGCAGTCTCCCAAAACACGCACCTCACACAACCTACACGCAACACACCGCATACATGGGAGGCCGTCCTTACATGACCATGGCTGTTAAAATAATCAAACAAACAAACAAAAGATTAAGAGTTTTAAATCGTGCTTCTACTTGCGCTGACGTGAATATACTCTGTGTTTTGGTATTGATCTCTGTCATGATTTTTCCCAAAGGGATTTTTTCTTAACAGCTGCATTGTTGAACAATGGTACACGTTCTTGATATGCTGCCAGTTAGGAGCTTTGATCGCTCCTTTGTCTAGTAGTTATTTGTACTTGAAGAACTAGAAACCATCAAATGTGGCGTATTTTCATATTCTTTGTTTCTAAGGGCTAGCATTGCTGGCACTGGCAGTAGTTCTCATAGACCGTTGAGAGGCTGTTAAATTCAGAAAAAATATCTTTTTTTAAAAACCATATATCAATGAATTATTGAACCATATCGCTCACCTTTTGGACTTTATGGAATCTATATTGAAACGAACTGCTTCCTCGTCTCTACTTGAAGGTTTCTCACTCAAGTCTATTATACTGGGTTGTGATCACAGATCACCTGATAAGCCAATTATTGGAAAGAATAACACAATGTGTATTCAACACTCTAAATATCTTGCAATAGATATACAATAGAACCCTAGTCTCTCTCGTATTTAGCAACCGTAATTCTCTATAATTGTTTATGGAAATTGATCAATGCATCAATTTCCGCACTATTAAAATATATTCACGATTCCAAATATCTTATAATAAATACAAGATGTAAGCTAGACTCTTGTATTATCATATTCAAATACATGTATTCTAAAACAATTAAGCATTAATTTATTGAAATTGATCGGGAGATCAATTTCACTAATACAAGATCTTTACCTTGTAATAGAAATACAAAAAGTACACTAACTGCGCTCTTGTTTTAATCCTAAGTAGGCAAAATAATTTTATGGGAATTGATCAAGTCATCCAATGCAATACTTATAGCAAGATTCAACGCTCTAGCAAATTCCGTATTGAACAATAGATCGATTTGTATTATAAGTCTAAGACTACTACTGTTCCTTATAAACGATATAAAGGGAGATAACTCCTATAACTAAATGGTGTCATGATGAGACATCCCAAATTGGGCGCAAGAATACATAACCGAATGCCGAGGAAGACAGGAGACGTTAAAACAATCAAGTTATCGCTCCGCCATTATATACTCATATCGCGGGCGATGACACTACTATATCTTCAATAATATGGAACAAGTGGTTAGGCAATGTAGAGGCAAAGTGGAGGCCATTTAGACTTATATTATTTGATGAAATGTTAATAGTTATAGTCCTCAACAATCACATGAAATTAAATCGAATAAGATTTGCAATCATGTAAGGCTTATAAAGCCAAAATAACGAATTCAAATTTTTGACCACAATGCTTAGGGAGAGTCATAACACGTGAGTACCAATATGCGACGAAACTATTCGTAGCCAGTGAGATGTCGACTCTTGCCGCACCAAAACTGACTTTCACATACAGATTTGGATATCAAAATACATTTATTATGCTGCTCAGCATGTGGCCTAGTCAGGTTAAAAAGCATTGCCAATTGGAAATGTACTGCTAATCATTTACATGTTCAAAACCGATTGTTACCACACGTTTTCTTTTTTTTTCCCAAATAAACACACTTAAGGCGAACAGTAGTTCATGTGGAGAGGAGATAAACACACAACCCACAGCTCTGATCTCGTTAATGGAACAAAGGTCGTTACATATATGTATACATGAGAGATGTATGTCACTGAACGCGATGCTAAACATGTCTACTATGGAAGGGGATATATAAAGAATAGAATACGGCATACGCTCAGACTTGGAAACTGAGATAACTGTTATATGAGCAATAAACTTAATGTGCATTAACCAACATCAACATTACGACAGAAAATACAAGTAGCATTACAATCAAACTTATAAACCAATATCCATGAGTTGTTATAGAAATTGTGACAACTAGAACATTAGATAATAAAGGTTATTGTTGTATTTTATGTCTTTACTTACTCGCTCACACACATGGTAAAAATGACAACACATACGTACACAATGGGGACAAGGGGGACGAGACTCTATATTAATTTAGACCAGATCCTCAGACTAGGTGATTCACTGTTCACATGATTAAAATAGTGAACAGTTTGAACATGGGAGTTTATTTCTCTGCAGGCACATTTTTAACATAAGAATTCGCGTGTCAATTATGTACCGTGTATAATATAATGTCTAAAAATATAGATCAGCAAGAATATATAGGGTCCCAGGTTTTTATATTGGATTAACGAAGGCAGTTTAATTCCAAGTTTTGCACAGTCGTTACTTAATGTTATAAAGTGTTGAAGGTTTAAATAAGTACTGTTTAATTAACAGTAAAATAAGGTCATCTACTATCAAATCAGCATCATGAGAACTGAATTTTGATAAGTTTCAAAAGAAATTCACTTCAATATGGAGTTAAGCCGAAAAAGACTGCAACACTGGCTAAAGTTATATAACAGAGTTTAGTTGAACATTTGGCCAATTCAAATAAGTAAAACAAAACTAACATCATAGAGATATTAAGATCTATATGTTAAGGGCCAGTTTTTCAAGATTAATTTTGTAGCTCAATGTTGTTATGATAAGCCTTATGCTTAACTATCATCCCTGCCTATGAGCTTTAAGTTCAAAATTATATATGATTTTTTAAACTTATTAAAATTGATATCTTTTTCCTAAACATTTCATTTTAAACAAATAATTGCTTAATAAGTAGGGAAAAAAAGTTATCTACTATCAAGTCTGCATCACAAAAAATGAATTTTCAAAATATAAATATTTCAGGACCTGTTTAATAAAATCAACAAAATGTTAAGCATTAAGTAATTGTTTTAAATCACTTGAAGGATTAATAACTTTGCCACAATCCCAAAACATATGTTCAATTGTTTCTGGAAAATTTCTACAGATTGTACATCTATTGTCTGGTTTAATTCTCATTTTATTTAAAATTGTATTTGTAGTTAAAAATCAATGATTGATTATGTATTAAAGCTATCTTAGCTTTGTACTATAAGTGGTTTTAAAGACATTTACATAAATTTCTTTCCATTGATTTCCCTGGAGTATTTAAAATGATACTGACCATGTTTACTTAGGAGAGTGATTGGGGGAATTTGTGTAATTTCACACACACATTCTGTAAAAGTCCTGTGACCCGAGTTTTGACACAATTGCTTTTATAAGATTTAACCGGAAATGTTTAAGTGTAAACAGATTACTGAAGAGAAAGAGGTTCATAAGAATGACTTATAAATTGCACACACATAGTTTTAGTGCCTCTAATAGTAACTTTATGTTTGTTTTGTTTAATTAACATCCTATTTCACAGTCTATTGTCAACTCTATGTAAGGGACGGGCCGTCCATGTAGTGCGGTGTAGTTTCGTGGGTAATGTTTAGGCGAGGTTTGCCTGTATTTTTGGGAGAACAGCGGTCTAGTTCAAGTTGAGTGACATTCTTGTACGCTGCCTTCCCTACCTGCAGGGACCATGAAATGTTAAAAAGTTTGATCTTATATCATATTTTAGTTGAAATTCTTCAAAACTATAAAACGTTCTATCTTTTTAAAATTTAATATATTCATTACTCCTTTCCTGAACCATTTTTTTTGTAAAAAAAAAACCAGGTTTGTTATTTATTTTGATGTTACAATTATACCACAAAGGATTTTCACAAATTTTATTATTGTAAGTATTAGACCCATCTATTGTTTTATACCATGCTTCAAGAACATCTTTCCAAAACAAGTTTGTACATTCTCTCAAAGTAATTTTGAGTTTTTGAAGTCCACAATTCGCTAATGAAAATTTATCCATATATTTATCTGCAATATGCATCAAACTAGCATCATCTTAATAAATCCGCCTCACCCATGTTGCCTTGAGACCTGTTATAAAAGATTTTTAATTTATCATTTTTAACCCACCTTCTTTATATGACTTAATTATAACATAACGTCTAATTTTGTCTGTTTTGCCACACCAAAGAAATTCATATAATATATTGTTATTTTTTGTATATAAGAATCATTTGGGTTTGGAAGCGCTATAAAGAGGTGATTGAATTGCGAAGTGGGTTTAGGTTTTTATGATAGTTATTTTCCCTGTTGGAGATTTCTTCGTTTCCGCGAGTTAATGAGAGATTTCAGTTTAAACAAGTTTCTTGTGGAAATTCAATTTTACTATTTTATGCAAATCAACATCGTATTTTATACCTAAAAGATTAAACTTTGTTTCCTTCCCATGAGAGATTGTGTGCATGTACTTTATTTATCGTTACTGTACTTTTTGCTACCTATCCAAACTACCTGGGTAAACTCTGGCATAATAATCAAAGTGAACAGTCGGACAAGGATGGCCAAAGTCGGTAAAATGTCGGTATAACTGTAAATGTATCCAGAATAATTTCTTATGAAATAGAAAAATAAAATCTCTCGTGAAGATCTGTCTGCGTACAAAGAAATTAGTTTAAAGTATAGGAATCCTAAAATGTCCTCCCGGCTGACTATGTCCGTGGTTACATTTCCACGCAGCCTCGCTTTCAATGCTTTCAACTTTTCTTCATTTCAATGGTCAGAACTGGGAAACGTAAGCAGAATTTGACCGTCGTATTATTATGTGAGAACTCTTGGAAGGCTAATGAACGCGTTTAGACTGGTTTTCTTTGCCCGGCTATTGACTTTAAGCTGTAGTAAAGTAATGTTTAAAGAGTTTTCTTAGCCATCAAGCATTACATAAGTATCGTCTGCAAATTGAGAGAGCAGTAATTTATCAACTACAATACCACGTATGTCTGAATTATATCTTAATAATGTTGATAAAATCTCCGCACATAATATAAAAAATATATGAAGAGACCTGATCCCCCTGTCGGCAACCGCGCTCAATATCGAAAAAATTTGTCAAGTTACCTCCAATAATGATAGCAGAGGTGAATATTTTTTTGAAAAAGTTTAATCAAATTAACAATTGATTGTCAAAAATTGAAACAAAAATAAAGTTTTTGAAATAAATTTCCAAGAAAACGAAATCGAAAGCTTTTTCAAAGTCAATTAACAAAAGAGGGCCAGGTATATTATGTTGATCAGTATATTACAATTAAATCGTAAATCAATCGTGTATTTTCGCCAATGTATCTACCTGGAATAAATCCAGTTTGGTTATTACTAATTAATTTGGTGATAACAGTTTTAAATCGTCCCGCTATTGTGCCAGATGCCAGTTTGTAAATAGTATTAATCAAAGTAATAGTGCGCCAATTTTTTAACTGATTACGTGGTTTATCTCCTTTAGGAATGCACGTTATAATTTCTTGTTTTTGAGTAACAGAAAATTCAGTAACCATATTTGACAATCTGATTGAAATACAGATCCTTATAACCACTCCGTTATATAAAGGATCTAACAAAATCCCATAGGGGGTCACGTCCAGATGACCTTTATACCACGTGGTCTTCAAATAAGATACATTTCTACAGCTTGTCACATTCATTGAAAACGATATTTTCGTCCCAGTATACATCTTCAATTAGCTTTATTGTTCCCTTTGGGCGAGATGACTACATAAACCAAAATAATGCTGACAGTTTTTTCAAACTATTTCGTCCCTGAAATTCACTGTTTCACAAAATTTTGCAAGTAGCAATTTGATTGGCCATTTCCAAGTCACCTGGACATGACCCCTAATGGGATTTTCTCAGATCCTCTTATCAAACGTAGTGATAATAAGGATCTGTATTAGATTGCCATATTTGATTGACCTGACTATGAAATGACCAAATTGCTTCCAAAATACTTTTAAAAATACGGTTGAAATTTTGATGTTTTCCCCATCTCAGCCTTCTAAAGATAGAGATTGAAGGGGAGATAATTTGGGTACATTATAATGACATAATACCTCTTCTAAATCAGCATAGCATTTCTTTTGTATATTTTTTTTTATAAAAAAGTTTAGTTTCCTTCAAAATGTCTGACTGCTCTGTTATAACTGTTCCATCATCCTTACCTATTCTAGGAATAATTTTACTAGTAAGATTTCGAGATTCCACAGTCCACAAAAATATCTTGTTGGTTTTTCACATTCACCTATCCATTTAGCTCGATACCTAATCATATTACCTTTCAACGTATGTTTTCTTAATTCTTTCAGTTCTTGCTTTTTAGAATAAATGCTATTCAACTAAGTATCACTTGCAATTGTCCCAGTTTCTAGTTTTTGAATATCTTCTATCCACTTCTTTTCCAAATTATTTTTGTCTTTCTTTTTAAAAGAAGAAAATGAAATAGTCTTGCTTCTAATTTCTAACAATAAAATCTCTAAAAATAGTTGGTCATTAATAACAAACACCAAGTCTTCAGAAGGAATATTTACTATTTTATAATGGTGTCTAATCTTGCCTGTTTACATGGATATCTTCTGCGCCAAGTATATCTTGTAGCATCAGGGTTGATTTCTTTAAATGTGTCAATAATTCCAAGTTCCTGTTTAATTTCCATTTTTGTTTGATTAATTAACGTCCTATTAACAGCTATGGTCATGTAAGGACGGCCTCCCATGTATGCGATGTGTTGCGTGTATGTTGTGCGAGGTGCGTGTTTTAGGAGACTGTGGTATATTCATGTTGTGTCTTGTATAGTTGAACTTTTGCCCTTTTTATAGTGCTATATCACTGAAGCATATACCGCCGAAGACACCAAGCAACACACCCCACCCGGTCACATTATACTGACAACGGGCGAACCAGTCTTCCCACTCCCTGTATGCTGAGCGCTAAACAGGAGCAGAAACTACCACTTTTATAGACTTTGGTGTCTCTCGGCCAGGGAACAGAACCCAGAGCCTTCCTTACAGGGGCGAACGCTCAACTCAAGGCCTTAGGAAAGATAAAGTCAGTTAGGAAGAAGAGAAAAGATAAGATCCTAAATTTAGTCGCCTTTTACGATCGTGCAATAGGGGCAGCAGGTACAATTCTAATGCCCTACCTGCAGAAGGCATCAACGTCGTCGCCATCAAGATTTAGTGAGAGGGAGAGATATTCCAGACAGGTCTAACCCTTTGGAAGATTTATCTGAAGATGGTCCCGATTTCGCTTTAGGGCAGACACTATTTTATTCATTTTGGTAACACTTAGAAAGTTAGAAAGGCAGACGAGAAGGAGCAATCCCCTTCCTCTGGTTCTTAAACTCCTCGCCACATTGAGATTTCTCGCGACAGGTGGTGTTTTGCTCCCTTGTATCAGACACATCTGAATATCTATCCTCGGTATCGGTCTACAGATGTTTGACCGTTGTTTGTAAACAGCTTGCGGAGATGGCCAGACATTATATGTATATATGCTAACAGGCCTACAGGCAGACGATACTAAAAAGCCAGGGGTGTAAAAATCCACTTGCCCGACGCCCGGGGCAACCAGTTTTTGAGTTCGGGCAAGTAGAAAAAGTTGGTTCACTTGCCCTGGGCAAGTGACAGCTCAGTGAATTTCTGGACATAATTTTTCTGGTGCACTAAGTTTCATGCTGTATGAGACTTATAACTAAATACCTGAGGAAACAAACCTGCCTAAATATTACTAAAAATAAATAATTTATTTTAGGATTAGAAACCAATTTTTATTTCACAAAAATAAACAAAAAATCGAAATGGGCATAACTGGGTCGCTAGGTGCACCTTCAGTTCAGAGACGTTTTTTCAGACATTTAAGCTGATAAATCCAATAATTAACTGCTTTTAAGTTATATACAAATGCTCATTAGAGCTCACTTACATTATTAGTTGTCTAACCATTATTTTTAGCCATAAGAAAGAAGTTTTTCTCTGTAAAAACGATCTCTGTTCAAGGTAGGAAGCTGCACTTGGGTACTAATAATGGAGCCGGAATCCGGTTTCCGGAATTCAGGAATTTAAAAAATAAAAGTGATAGAGAAACAAAAAAGAAAGTTAAAAATCCAAAAAATGCTTCAAATTAATTGCTTTGTTAATTATTATTTTTCTTATAATAGAATTAGAAATGATTATTAGATAATTCTGAAGTTTTTATTTTTTTATTTTCTAGTTACACTGTAGACTGCGATAAAAAATGGTGTTTTTTTTTGGGGCAAGTAGAATTTAATTTCGGGCAAGTGAATTATTGGGCTCTACTTGCCCGGGGCAAGTGACTTTGAAAATTTTTTTACACCCCTGAAAGCTTTTTTATAAAATCGCTGGTAAGTTGAACCTGAAACACCATCTAAAAGCAAAGTAGTATTCATGTCAGCTTGACATCGCGTTATGTGTTTATTAGTGACGTCAGAGGTCTAGGTCATCTGACGATGGGAGGTACTAATGAAATGAATTGAACCTGAATGGACCGGACTTTATTAGGCGATCGCGATATACTTAAAAATTACAATGCAATTATACAGTAGAATTTCGACCAGAGACAATAATTAATGTATTATGTTGAAAACTTGGATACATTTGACTTGTCAGTTGTATATTTGGGTTACCACTAATCTATCGCTCGGAAAAACACTCGGGCTTTTCCGACAACTTTAAAAGGTGCACGCCCACCACAACAAATGTACACGTCTATGAATATAATGCACTATAAAACAATTTTCACTTAAGCTTTCTAATAATTTTTCACACATAGACAAATTCTACAATACAGCATGATGTTTTACAAGAAGTAATTAACAACAAATTACATTTTTTCCCTTTTCATTTTATTGAATATGAATACATTGTACATGCTAGCGCTGTACATACATACATTTTTTAGGCCTAGGTTACATGTGTTTATATTTGGTATTTGTCTTTTGATGTTCCAGTGTATTTTTCACTATGATTTTTCAGGATTTTTTTTCTGCAGGACAGATTCATTTTTTTTACAAATACCCTGGTATGCAAAACAGTGTATGACAAGTACACCACACCATAGTGATTTAAAGGATTTACCTCTATTTCCCTATTGGGCCCGCCCCTCCTGCCCCCAGGGGGTCTGGGCCATGTAGTACTTAATGACTATTAGCAATTTAAATGAAATGTTGATGGACGGACGACAGATGGATGGACGGACATAAGCTCACTGGCCCTTTGGGCTAGGTGAGCTAAAAAGGAAATAACATATACAAGTAGTTTGATATACATGTACATTTGTATACATGTATATATATGCAATTCAATATAGAGATATTAAGGTATTTGTTTAGTTGCTGAAATATACTGTTTAACTTAATTGGATAGTATAAATAGGACAAAAACATTTCATTTTTTTGTTACATTATCATTTGCTCAAATTCAGCAATCTGTATAATTAACAATTCCAATTAATATAGTCCTAAAACAGAAATGAATAATTGATGCAGAATACTACATTATGCAGTATGATTACCAAATCTAAAGCTAATCACTTATCAGTTCAAATCAAATTTTATAATTCTAGATATGAAACTGTAAATAAATTAGTATATCAACCAAACACTCTACTGGTATTTAATTGGATTACAGGATTTCCAAACGTCTTAGGCTGTGTTGATGGTACCTTTGTCAGAATTTTGTCTCCAAAAGAACGTGAAGGAGAATTCATAAACCGAAAAGGGTTTCATTCTCTTAATGTGCAGGTAAAGAGTCAGCTATGGTCAAGATTTTATAAAAAAAAAATCAGATGATATATATATAATGTACATTTTTTGTAGATGTAAACATGAAACAGTGCACTTGCACTCAACATTACTTGAACATCTCAATAGAAAAGACAGAGATATATAATTGGGAGAGATACTTGTCAAAAATAAACTTTGAACCTGAAGCATAGCACATGCTAATTTCACATTTGCATTTTACATTGAAATATTATTACTGCTAAGGCAACTGATATTTATAATTACATATGAGTGAAAGTAAGCATGTTATAATATCTATTTATCAGATGGTATGTGATGCCAAGTTCAGAATTCTGAACTGTGTAGCAAAATGGCCAGGATCTGTGCACGACAGTAGGGTTTTTCGAGAGAGCAACCTGTGTATTGCATTTGAAAGTGGTATGTTCATTATTTAGTAATATGGCTCTACATCTATCAGAGCATCCTCAATAATCCAGGGGATACTATCAATGGCATTATATCCGCCCCAGGAACAGAACACACAGGAAATGTAGTCCTTTGATGTATATCAAAAGAATCAAGAAGGAAGAGATGGTAAGAGCCAATGCTATGTACGCATGTTAGGTTATTCCTAGTTCCTGCACTCCTCCACTGGATACTCGAGGGTATGCAGGGTGATAGTAAAATAATGAGAATCAATGATCTATTGTTATTTTGTCAAACGGATATGACGTCAGTGGATATGACGTCAGTGATAGTGACCCATGGGGTATTGAGGATGCTGTCAGAGACCATCGAAAAGAAAACAGACGCAAAAAGGAAGTTCATAATAACAGCACAATATCAATTAATTTTTATACTGCTGGAATGATGAGACAATCTTTAACCACTTGTAAAATTATCGATCATAATAAATCACTACTTTAATAGAATTAAATATTAAATTCATGAAATTTGCCTCTGTCAAGTTAGCAATCATATGGGCTATAAATGCCAACTGAAAGACGTTCAATGCTTAAATACAATTTGCTCAAATGAAACCAATTAACAATGAAGTTGACACTGTTTTACTCTAGATCTATTGCTCAAGCAATCACTGTTCTGATACCACGTTTTAATTCAATTGCATTTTTTATCCTGAAAAAACCCCACTAAAAACTGGTCATTTTCAGGAGTACATCAAGGATTCCTTCTTGGGGACTCTGGTTACCCCTGTAAGAAGTTTCTTCTTACTCCATTCATTGCTCCAACGAATAACAGTCAGGCTAATTACAACAGAAGCCATGCCAGGACACGAGTTTTGATTGAGCAAACCTTTGGTATACTTAAGCGAAGATTTAACTGCTTACATGATGGGATACGCACATCGCCTGAAAGGACATGTACAATGATAATGGCGTGTGCAGTTCTTCATAACATCGGAATTGAGCGAAATGATATCATAGATAACGATTTCAGTGTAGAAAATGTTGATGACGTCAATGTAAATCTTAGAGATGACTGGGATGGCACAAATGTCCGAGACTACTTGTGCCATGCATACTTTCAATGAAGTTAAATTAGCTTTAGACTCATAGAAAGTAGTCTTGGACATTTGTGACATGTACATACATGTATATATATGAATAAATCTACTAATCCAGTATCTATGTAATTAATGATCGTAATGGAAATATAAGTAATAAGATAGGACATACAATTGATATGAAGCACATCTGTCAGAAGTAATAATAGAATACACTAGAAGGTAAGAAAGTCTTAAATTACTATGTTTTATCTGGGTTTTTTTGGCCTTTCCTCATAGATTCAGACAAGTTCTAGTATTATTAAACTTTTCAGACAAATTTCAGTAGTATCAGAATTTGTTAACACTAAAACTTGTCTGAATCTATGAGGAAAGTCTGAAAAAATCAGATAAAAAGTAGTAATATCAGACTTTCCTATCTCCTTGTGATAGCGCCCGTACGGAAAGAATATTTATCTTTCTTCCCCATGGGCTTCATATCAACTGCATGTCCAATCTGGTATCACTATCAGTATATTGCTTAAATACATTTATCCCATAACTATGCATGTTTTACAATGGAAAAACCATGTGATAAATTCCATAGCAGTTGTAAACACCTACAGCGCCTCTAGTTGTTCAACTCTAAAATCTCTTGATTCTGATTGGCTGCCACTTTTAATAGTGTGTTTTGTTTTAGAAAACATTGTATTTACAGGTAGATGCTTATTCAAATTATTAAACATAAATTTCCCTGAATGAAGACGAGAAAATGGTCACCATGGTATAAATATAGAGGTAAAGTTATGGGATAAACAAGTTCCCCAACGCGTGACTGTTGTTTATCACGTTTACTTAAACTCTTGTTAGTTAATTTTCAAATTTTTAAAAGTCATTCGCTGAAGTTTGTGTCTTTTTAAAATTTGAAAATTAACTAACTAAAGTTTGATAAACATGATAAACAACAATCATGCATTGGGGAACAAACCTATATGTTACTAATCTGATTAAAATACAGATCCTTATAACCACTCCGTTCTTATCAAACGTAGTGATAATAAGGATATGTATTTTAATCTGATTGCAAACCTATATGTTACTAAGATAGCACTGGTGCAGTTGACGTTCCCTCCATCTCAGCCTGTAATTTTTTAATTTGCAACTGCACCAGTGCAGTTTTTGCCTGAAAATACTTTTTTTCTTCCACAAATTTTTCTTTTTCGGCCAGAAGTGTAGCAATTTCTGCCGCCTCAACATCTCCTCTAGCCCTTTTGCAGCTTTTCCTTCTTGGATAAGTTCCCTCCTTCGCTGAGGTTCCCTTATTTCTACTTGTTAAATCAAAACCAATGATTGAAAGTACTGTAATTTCCAAAACATATAACTTTAAGCATTGGATATCATATTTTTGACATGAAGTGTAATAGACATTTAGTTTTCTAGCAATCCAATGGTGCTCATTATGTTTACATTTACACTAGTCATTTCAGCTATAAGAAAAATAAAAATAAAATAGAACTTGTACGTCTTAAAACGTCTTTCAATGTGGCATTATGTACCAACCAATGTAAAAAATCAAACCAATATCTTGAAATTACCTTCTTCTGTGTCATATCCATTTTGGACCCCAAAGAAAACCGCACTATCAGAGTGATGGTCAAGGATCATCTGTTCAGGTATTGTTGGCGATGGTTGCTTTGGGCCCCCTCCTGTCTTTGGCCGTCTTATGGCATCGCTTTTTCCCTTAGCTTTAAAATTGAAGTACCAAAAATAATATTTAAGAGAAATGTAAAGTTATACTAAATAACGATTTTAAGAGGGTATCAGTTTTTTAACAAGGCGTATGAGTTAGTATAAGGTTTGATACTGGCCCATACAACCCATGAACATTAATGACAGGTTGGTGGGAATTGCATTTTTTCTCTGGCATGTCTAAAACTAAAATTAGACAGCACAAGTGAGGTTGAAAATTTGAATGCTTTTAAGATATTTAATTACAAATAAACTAGTATTTCTAAACCAAATGGTTTGGTAACTTGGCATTTTTCATACTTGGTTGATGACCAAATAATTTTTTAACTCTTCGTCCAATTCATTCTAGTACGATGTCATATAATTGTTCTTTATTAGTTTATCAGCATATTGGTATTTTTTTGTCAACTGGAAGGCCCTACAGATAGGGCGTTAGAATTGTACCTGCTGCCCCTATTGCATGATCGTAAAAGGCGACTAAATTTAGGATCTTATCTTTTCTCTTCTTCCTAACTGACTTTATCTTTCCTAATGCCTCCCTTGGCACCGCCTCACTTTTGGCCTTGAGTTGAGCGTTCGCCCCTGTGAGGAAGGCTCTGGGATCTGTCCCCTGGCCGAGACACACCAAAGTCTATAAAAGTGGTAGTTTCTGCTCCTGCTTAGCGCTCAGCATACAGGGAGTGGGACGACTGGTTCGCCCGTTGTCAGTATAATGTGACCGGGTGGGGTGTGTTGCTTGGTGTCTTCGGCGGCATGCTTCAGTGATATAGCACTATAAAAAGGGCAACAGTTCCACTATACAAGAAGACACAACATAAATATACTGCAGTCTCCCAAAACACGCACCTCGCACAACATACACGCAACACACCGCTGGCATGGGAGGCCGTCCTTACATGTCCATAGCTGTTAATAGGACGTTAATTAATCAAACAAACAAACAAATTTGTCAACTGGACAGCATACGACTCTGTCAGAGCGATTCCTATAAAACTGATGTACATGGTATTCTGTCTTTGCATATTACAGAGTTAGCTCCCTTTAGTTTAGGGTAGGTATCTATAAATTGTTATGTCATGATTTTGGGATCACAATCCACATCATTTACGTATGACGTCACAGTCCCAAACATGTGACGGTACAATAAATACCTATCTGCAAGGGCAGATAACTCTGTAATATGCATCTACAGAGTACTGTATGTATCAGAATACTTTTTATTGATATATTGTTAAGATATATTAATGATACAGTGTACATGTATTTGTAATTTTGTTTATCATTTAATGCTGACATACATGTACAGTGAACCAGCAAGGAATATGGATAAACTATATATACATGTATATATATTATAAACTTAATGTACATACCTTTGTCCTTGCAGTTGGAATATTGCTTCCTGCACTCTTCTGCAGACCTTTCTACATTTAGTAGTTGTCTGCAATAAGAAAAATAAAATTTTATGTATCATTAATTGTACATGTATATCCTAAGTTCTTACCTTTGTATAATATGTATACTATTAGTACATTTATAAAAAAAAAACAATTATCTTTTTCTTATTTGAAAGTGTCATAAACTAGTATTTTGGTGCAGTGTATAAAATTTAAATTTTGAACTGAAAGCAATGTGCAATTTATAATTACATTGCAATTGTCAATGTAATGAGTGGTAAGTTAATGTAATTATGATGTGCTAACGTGGCGCGTTTTTCAATTTGTCTGCAATCCTTGGATCCATATAGGACCATAAATCCACCATGAAGGTAGTTTAATGTTTTAATACCTGTAATGCTAATGCCATTTAACAATGTAATGTGTGATTTAATTTAACTGAAGGTTGAGTGATACATACATGTACATGTACAGCTGTACATTCTATGGTAATTTGTTAAACATATGAGTTTAAAATTTAAAAAAAATATGTAAGTTTTACTTGTCGGTTACGCTGTGATAGTCAATGTTTGTTAAATTTTTAATCTGTATATGCATATATGATATATTTGAATGTTGCTTACATCTTCTTTTTGTCATTATTTACTCTCTTTTACTCTATTTCATTTACTTGCCATATGCTTTTTGTTGTTGTTAATTTTTCAACTGGACATCATGGAAATAGCGCCACAGTATGGCAAGCCAAGTTACTTTTTATTCTATTAATTCCAATATCGATATTCCAATATTTCCAGAATTAAAATTTCTGATATCAAAAATTAAAATTATGATTTCCAATATCAGAAATAGAATTTCGGAATATTTGTTTGGGCCCTGCAGGTAGGGCGTTAGAATTGTACCTGCTGCCCCGTAAAAGGCGACTAAATTTAGGATCTTATCTTTTCTATTCTTCCTGCCCCGTAAAAGGCGACTAAATTTAGGATCTTATCTTTTCTAGTCTTCCTAACTTACTTTATCCTTCCTAATGCCTCCCTTGGCACCACCTCATTTTTGGCCTTGAGTTGAGCGTTCGCCCCTGTGAGGAAGGCTCTGGGTTCTGTCCCCTGGCCGAGACACACCAAAGTCTATAAAAGTGGTAGTTTCTGCTCCTGCTTAGCGCTCAGCATACAGGGAGTGGGACGACTGGTTCGCCCGTTGTCAGTATAATGTGACCGGGTGGAGTGTGTTGCTTGGTGTCTTCGGCGGCATGCTTCAGTGATATAGCACTATAAAAAGGGCAATAGTTCCACTATACAAGAAGACACAACACGAACATACCGCAGTCTCCCGAAACACGCACCTCGCATAACATACACGCAACACACCTCATGCATAGGAGGCCGTCCTTACATGACCATAGCTGTTAATAGGACGTTAATAAATCAAACAAACAAACAAACAAACAAATGGTATATTCAATATCTAAAATAGAATTCCCCATATCGGAATTGTAATCCACTAGGCCAATCCGAAATTCTGAATAAAAAGTAACTTGGCTTGCAATATGCATGTACAATTGTAAATGTAATAGGCCTATACAGTACAGTTGTACAATAATAGTCATTTAGGATAATTTATAGATGCAAGCAATGCGACCGGAAGCCTCTGTCCATGTCATATATATTTGTACATAAAATAAATAAGTGTGTCCTCAATAAAAACAACACAACCAGTGTTTATCTAACGTTAGGTCCTACTTCAAAGTTGTATACTGTACAGTACAGTAGTTAGTCAGTAGACTAGAATATGCATTATCTTCATATTGCGGTATTCGGTTAAATTATTCTATTATTCTGTTACTGAATTCCAGATTACAGCTGTAAATAGACGTGACGTAGGCTGTGTGTATACATGTGTGTGTTAGGCCCACTCGGCACAACTAAAAAGTTCCTTGGTTCATGTACATGTGCAATGGTTGCATCTTGTAATTTACGTTAATTGGGTAAAGTGTAGTTTACAGTGAGTATGAAAACAAAATTCAGTGGGCTTAACTAAGAATAACTTATCTGAGTGATGGTGAATAGTGGCAGCGAACAGAACCAGTTGATTCGAAATCCCGGGCCATTTTGTTTTGTACACGTATATGCAAATGAAGTGCACATTGGGTATGGGGTAATCGGGATCACACACTTACGCATTGAGGTTACCTGCCACGCAATTTCTTTCTTCTTCCTTCCCTTAATGGCACCACACCCCTGGAACTTCCCCGTTATTTCTTTTTCGAAACCCCTTACTTCCTGAATAAGGAAGGCCTTTTCTGGCAACGTCCAGTTTGCAGCTCGCTTTTTCAGCTTATCCGCCATAACGAAAGTAGCAGACGACAACAAACAACAACTTCGAGAAACCGGACTTAAGTGTGTATTTAAAAAATCTTAGCTATGGAAATGTTCGAACTTAAATTTTGACTTAAGTTTAGACTTGAGTTTGTTTCGAGAAATCGGGGCCAGGTCTGTCATTGTTTGGATCGTATAAAGTAATAAGAGAAAGTTTCTCACCTTCAATTGTAATATCAAAAGCTAAAATATTTCCACAGTCATCTTTCCTGGTATTTAAAATTTTGTACTCAAAGTTGTTGTTAAAAAAGATAGCTACCCCTCTACTATTTGAACTCAATGAATTAAAATAACGATCCAGTCCCAACTTAGATCTAATCAGGTTTTCCGTTTCTACTGTAAATTGTGTATCCTGGAGAAAGGATATATTATATTTTTTGTTTCTCAGATATGAAAAAAACGTCTTTCTGTTTTGATTAGTCACCAAGACCCTGGCAATTGGAAGATAGAATAGTTTTACCTTGCAATATGTATAAAAAAATACTATCTTATATACAGTCCTTGCCTTGCAGCATATAGCTTGGGGAATGGGCCTGAACATAAACGGAACATATAGACATATGAAAATATATTACAAAAAGTTCATGGAACTACAACCCACCTTATCGTGTTCACATGTACGATGTACTTCCGCCTTTATCAACAAACATGTAGGTGACTTTGTTTCTAGGGTGCGTTTGATAACCCCATAGTTTTTTTTTCTCTAGAATTTTCACCAGAGTTATCTCCTCTTACAAAATATAAATAGTCAATATACATGTACAAGACATCAATCGTGAGTAGGGAAACGGAAATAAATCTAAATATTAAGGTGTTTTCCAACTATAACATATATACAGTACCAATCAAATGTGAAACCCCTCGATAACAAATGTATAAAAAAGGTGATATGTATTTGGCGCAATCGAACAGGTCACTTCATATTGAGTATACATAGCCTATATCAATAAGTCTACTTAATATGTTTCAACAACCAATCCATGATATATAACCTAGACCATTCCCCCCTTTTTTGAATACATCATTTTATTAGAATCAGCCATGATTTGGCGGGAAACTTGAAAGTTACTCGAAAGTTACGGATGAGACTTATGCACAAAAGTTCTATGCCATAAACTAAACTCTTCTGTAAAAATGATGTATACATACAGGAGATGTTCAATGTAAATTTGTATAAAGAGATGTGGACCAAGTACGGATCCTTGTGGCTCACACAACAATTTTTAGTAGCACATGTAACATATGAAAGTGTAAAAAAGTACATTGATAAGGGATGAGCATAAATCCCTGCGGCACACACTTTTTGAAATGCATCACTATCAAAATAGCCATCATTACTGGTTTGTTTAGTTTTACGTCCTATTAACAGCCAGGGTCATGTAAGGACGTGCCAGGTTTGTTGGTGGAGGAAAGCCGGAGTACCCGGAGAAAAACCAGCGGTCAGTACCTGGCAACTGCCCCACATGGGATTCGAACCCGCATCCCAGAGGTGGAGGGCTTGTGGTAATATGTCGGGACATCTTAACCACTCGGCCACCGCCATCATTACACTTATTTCTCACCACATTTCAAAAAACCGGGTATTTATAACCGGCACTAAATATAATATTAACAAGAGGCCCATGGGCCTTAGCGGTCACCTGATATCAGATACAGAATGAAACAAAGACATGCATATAAACACTATATATTTGCCCATCAGGCCCTTGAAGTCAGTCAGTGATTTTATAAATTTGACTTTTTAATCAATGAAGATTATTTGGTTACATCAAATCTGTGAATTCAGAAGTAAGATTTTTGAAATGTTATCCATTTTGACCCCTTTTGGCCCCACCCCTCTGACCCCTGGGGGTCAGCCAGGACCAATTTGGATATGATGTTAAAATGCTATCTCAGGCTAATAATTCTAACCCAGATTGACTAATTTCCTATGAAAACTAAGCAAATAATGTTCCTAAATGTGTTTTTCCTATATAAACTATAGTAAACTTGACCCCCTCCCCAGAAGGGAAACATGATACCCCAGGGTAATATTATTCACAATTTTTGTAAAGGGCTTTAAGACCTTTCCATCTATGCAGAGTATTTGATTCTACCAGTTCCAGAATTTCAGAAGAAGATTTTTGAAGTTTTAGCCTATTTGACCCGTTTTGGCCCCGCCCCTAAGGCCCCTGGGGATCAGTCATGGAAAATTGGTTAATAGGATTCAATGGCCATCTCATACTGATAATTCTGACAATATTTGACTCATTTCCTATTACAAATGATCAAATAATACTCAAAAATGTGTTTTCCCTATATAAACTATAGTAAACTTAACCCCCTCCCCAGGGGGAAACCTGAGACCCCAGGGTCATATAATTCACAATTTTTGTAAAGGACCTTAGGACCTTTCTATCTATGAAGAGTATTTAATTCCATCACATCTGTGAGTGGAGAAGAAGATTTTTGAAATTTTAGTCAATTTTACCCCTTTTGGCCCCTCCCATAGCTCCCTGGGGGTGGGGACCATATAATTCACAATTTTGATTGGCCTTATGCCTTAGAAGGTTTGTGCATAATTTCATTGAAAATGCTTCAGCGGTTTTGGAGAAGAAGTCGAAAATGTAAATCGTTTACGGACATACGACGCACGATGGACGACGACGGACAAAAGGCGATTAGAATAGGTCACTTGAGACTTCGTCTGTAAGTAAAACTTTAACAAAATGAAATAACTTTCTAATTATACACAACATTTTTATTCTATAAATTAGACGTGGCTTCAAACATGTATACATGTAATTGTAATGAATACAACACTTTCCATAATTTTTCACTTATATATATAAATATAAGAAAAAACTGGATGTACATTAAAATCAATTAGGACTAGAATGTTGCCGTTCGCGATGGATAAAGTAGGCCACGAAACCGTCTTGCCATCAAGCCGCGCTAATTGTCCTTTCTCTCATTTGCAATGAGTCTCCATGGCCGAGGCACTGTCGACACCTCCCCCTCAGCCTCTTGTAAGGTCTCTTGCTGGCACCTCCAGATCCATGACTGTGGCCGTTAGCGCTTTCGTTCCTTGCTCAGCATCGTGCTCCGTCGGGAGACACAGAACACAATTGTTATGGTGAGAATCCGTCTGAGTTCAAGTAGAAACGACTGGGCACCATCAACCTTCAGCAGGAGGAGGGGATTTCCTCCTGGCGCTGCATCGTTTGCCCTTGTCTCGTGGCCTTGGTCCTTATGGAGAAGGCCCTCCCACACCAGACACACTGCCATACAATGTTCTGTAGCTGGTGCGTCCTTACCCAGTTGTCGGGGTAGGCCAGTTCCCTACTAAAACGTCGCGTCACAGAACATTATAAATGATCATTATATTTAACTGATTGTCGATCTCTCAATATCTCTGTACACCCTGTTCCTAGTCACTCAGTGCCAAACGTAGAAGAGGTATGGTTTCTGGCGAATTTGTGTTATTATGTTGCTGTGATTATCATCCAAGCTCTCTTTGTTATTTTTGGTTTTGGTCCTTGTTTGTACATCACCAAAAATGCTCTAGGATCTGTTATATTATCTGCCTGTGGGGGGGGGGGACGGTCTCTTTCGGGCATCCATGAAGTACAAAATTGTAAAAGATACTTTACACACCGTTATTTTTTCTTTTATTTCTTTATGGATTGTGTGGGTTAAGTTCGCGCAATTTAACCCATCCACATAATTACTACCAACAGTGTCCCATTATTATTTGTGGTAGTTGTATCTTGGGGCTTTAACTGTTGGTTCTCCATAAAGTTTCATGTCCAAAGATATGGTTACATGATCTCTGTTACCGAGAGCTGCATTAATTTCCAAGTTGTTTATCATGTTGATTTTGTTGGCTAGAAGAAAATCTAGTATCGCTGGTTCTTCATTTTCACGTATTCTCGTTGGAATTAAAGTGTGTTGAAAAGTTATCCAATTTCCAGGGATGTAAATGATGGATGGGTTTCGTTGCTATTTGTAGCTTCCTAAGACCAGTATATATTTTCCTAAATATTAAAGTCTCCAACACTCACAATATGAGTATACTTCGGAAGCCCAAAACTGCAAGAATTTTCTCCATTTCTTATATTGAGTACCCAGGGGCGTTGGGACTTCTGTAAAAGTAAACAGACTGTATTGTGGAGTTTAATTTACACAGCTTTTTAATCAACATTGTCTATATTGTGATAAATAACTTCGGATGCACCGATCGAATCTTAAATGTATATGCAGACGCCTCTTCCGATGTAGCCCACGATTTCCTTACTGTATAACCTGTAGTTTGGAATGTTATATTTCAATAGTTATAGTAAATTGGTTACATTTCATAAATTGCAATAATGTCGCAGTACCATATCTCTCAAGTTCTTCTTTCTTATTCAGGGATTAACAGGCATTTTGGAACAAAAAGATGAAAAGTGGGAGATGTGAACAAAGAGGAGACCAAAAAGAAGAGGATAAAGATATGGAATCAATTAACAGTTTCAAGACTATGTAGAGGTGAGGAGGAAAAGGTTATACTCGATGAAACACCATAGATCGGCTGGTCACCACTTTAAACTTGTCGGACACTGGCTATATATCGATGACCAACTCTATCAGGATTTTCGCATGGAACACTTAACCCACGTCAAAAAAGGGTGATACCTAGCTCTTTCTGAAGAGGAAAACTTCTAGTAAAATGTAAATACTTCAAAGTCCAGAAAGCAACCAGTACATAAATGACTTTGGCAAGAGAGAACAGCCGGCACCTAATCCCAACAGAGCAGTGGATCACAATTAATATTGGTGTCTACCCGTCGTCTAAATCTTGTGCACTTGACTTCCTGTACGGCGGTCACGTTTAACAGGTTCAGGAGAAGTCCTTATTTCGCTATTATAGTGATATAAGGCTATATTAGCGTTATACAGCTATATAAACAGTGGTAAAGTGTAACTTCCGGCGATTAACATGAAACAACTATGAAATAAAATACGCTATACAATAAATACATCTTAAATGGTTTCTAGAAAAATTAAAGACAAAAAAAAATCAATATCGTATTTTACCAAGTACGCGCCCATTGGACTTAAATGATTAAAAGGAGATAAGTAGGTGCTTTATAGGAACAAATGTCGTTTACCGTTTCACAATGTCATTGCACAAAGTAAGCCATAAATTTAGTTACAGGTTGATTTATTTCAAGTTGGTTGTCACATTATGGCTTGCATAGACTTGGACACTTACTGGGTCGAATAGGTATTGTTTTTGTCCCATTCATTATATATTATTATTATCATTCGTGGTTAAAGGCATCAAAATCTGTTGCTGCTTGTGTGTGTGTGGGGGGGGGGGGTAGATTTGTGTGGGTGGGTGTGGTGGTGAGTGTGTGTGTGTGATAGCCACCCGACTAACTATGCTGGAAAGTCTTTTGACTTGAGATATATGTCACAAGAATTCCCAAGTACATTGTAGAAAGGTTGGCAGGTTCCAAACGAGGGAACTTTTTATGTACTGCATGTATAGAAATTCGACTGTCGAGAGAGCAAAATCACTAATTGACGAGGTCATTTCTGCTATACCGAGTGAACCAAGAACAATTGTGTGAAATTGGGTTACAATTGCAAAAAAGAAATAAAATGATTTGTATGAAGATGCTTGTGACATTAGTGACCTCTATATGAGCTAGGAAAATTTTACCTTTAACCTCATTTAATTGCGGGAAGAATGGTTAGGCAGCCGAAATAGGGTTTCAGTCTCAATTTTAAAATCAACAGCCGGACTATCAGATTTCATCCATAGTCAATGTTATTACCAATATTCTACACATATTCTTAACATTAGACAGTCTTTTCAGCATCAGACTCCCCGGTCATACATACCCTGGCTCATCAATACACCCTTTTCCTGCCAAGGAACAAGTTCATCTCATCACAAATCTTCTGGACAAATGTGGTTGTGTGTTTAACAAGTATCGCGACTTTTTTCATTCTGGAGGATATTCCCAGTTTACAATGAGCAGAAGCGTGATGCCAACATCACCATTTCCGACTTTGTTGACGAAGACCATAACATGGAAATCCACAAACAAATATTTATGTCAAATCCAAGGATGGCCACCGTGATGTGCCGAAATTTGTCATGGGGAACCAAGGTTTCGGAAAACTGTTTTACGGTTTTATGGGATAGTCAGCAGGCGTGTTTGAGAGAGGACACCGAATATTCCATTGTAGGCTTCGACGGTCTTTCATATGTTCTTGGTTCTCGTATACTTGACGCAGACCCTGATCTTCAAAGTCTTGTGCTTGTTCCTTGTGTGGACATTAGGAGATCTGGCCCCGGTTGTTTGGTATCTACTTCCGGAAAAATCGTAAACAGAAATATGAGAGGGGTAAGCACTAAATTGCTTCAAATCACTTGTTATCATTCCATATGTATATTGAAACCTATCAAAATATGAGCATTAAAAACTTTATATTTAATTACGTTTAATTAACAGTTGTATGTGGGAATGAGAATAATGTCTCCCTTTTTGTATGCAAACATGTAAACTGGATCGTGTTTTCGTTCCAAACCGAGAAAAATGCATGAAATATGAAAATATGGCTGCATTTCATAAAGATACGTTGTTTAAAGAAAAATAAGGACAGAAAAAACTATCTACCACTTCAAATTTATCGTAAATGCATCCTTTGTGCCATAATCTGTGTTTTTTCTGAGCATGTTATGACTAAAGTGTATTTGTTTGTTTGTTTGTTTGATTAATTAACGTCCTATTAACAGCTATGGTCATGTAAGGACGGCCTCCCATGTATGCGGTGTGTTGCGTGTATGTTGTGCGAGGTGCGTGTTTCGGGGGACTGCGGTATGTTCATGTTGTGTCTTCTTGTATAGTGGAACTGTTGCCCTTTTTATAGTGCTATATCACTGAAGCATGCCGCCGAAGACACCAAGCAACACACCCCACCCGGTCACATTATACTGACAACGGGCAAACCAGTCGTCCCACTCCCTGTATGCTGAACGCTAAGCAGGAGCAGAAACTACCACTTTTATAGACTTTGGTGTGTCTCGGCCAGGGGACAGAACCCAGAGCCTTCCTCACAGGGGCGAACGCTCAACTCAAGGCCAAAAGTGAGGCGGTGCCAAGGGAGGCATTAGGAAAGATAAAGTCAGTTAGGAAGAAGAGAAAAGATAAGATCCTAAATTTAGTCGCCTTTTACGATCATGCAATAGGGGCAGCAGGTACAATTCTAACGCCCTTACCTGCAGGGCTGACTAAAGTGTGCGTGTTTGGTACGCACAATATTCCAGTTTGGTACTTTGTAAAACTGAAATGGTGTACGGTTTAGTATTCAGATTTATTTTTGTTATTTCAGATTGCAAATAAATATGGACCCATTCCTTTGCATAACGTGTGGAAAAGGAACCGGTTGTTAACGGCAAGCTTGACTATAGGACCCATAATTTCGAAGTTATACCTGAACAAGTAGAAAAATATGACAACATAATAGAAAAAATTTCGAACAGACAATTTCGAAGAAAACGAAAGGGAACGACATGATCGCAGGACGCACATACCACATGATGAAGACTTGGAATGGATGATCAGTCCTACTCCAATGGTCATTGAAACGTTGCGTGAAAAAATGGGTTAATTGAGGTGTGGAAAAAGTTTTATAAAATGATGAGTGATAACTCCTTTCCGATGGATAATATTGCATTCCTGTTGTTTCTAGATGTGTTTGTTTGATTAATTAACGTCCTATTAACAGCTATGGTCATGTAAGGACGGCCTCCCATGTATGCGTTGTGTTGTGTGTATGTTGTGCGAGGTGCGTCTTTTGGGAGACTGCGGTGTATTCGTGTTGTGTCTTCTTGTATAGTGGAACTGTTGCCCTTTTTATAGTGCTATATCACTGAAGCATGCCGCCGAAGACACCAGGCAACACACCCCACCCTGTCACATTATACTGACAACGGGCAAACCAGTCGTCCCACTCCCGTTACACTGAGCGCTAAGCAGGAGCAAAAACTACCACTTTTATAGACTTTGGTGTGTCTCGTCCAGGGGACAGAACCCAGAGCCTTCCTCACAGGGGCGAGCGCTCAACCATAGGCCAAAAGTGAGGTGGTGTCAAGGGAGACTCTAGGAAGAACAAAGTAATTTAGGGAGAAAGAAAAGATAAGATCTTAAATTTAGTCGCCTTTTACGATCATGCAGTAGGGGCAGCAGGTACAATTCTTACGCCCTACCTGCAGGGCCATTCTAGATGTGGTGCAGTGGTATAGCAATACAACAACAACAGAAATGCGGTATGACCCCACGATTACCAAATTCTGGATAATCGGATATAGGCTGTTTCATGGTCGTTTTCTCCGCTTTATGAGTGGACCAAAAAACAAAGGCCAGTTAGTACATCATGACTCAAGGAAATTTAACCCTGGAGATTCCAATATAAACTTTGCGGTTCCCTACCAAAAGGTTACAAAGGTCAATGCAACGTCGTTCGTATCAGGACAAACAACACCGGGAATCTTAACCCATCTTTTGCAAAATATAGCATCAAATGCTAAAGAAGAACAAACATTTAAGCTGTTTGGTTGAGAAAAAATCAATTCATCAACATCTGGTCTTTTTGGTGATATTGACCTCTTTGGCTTTGAACAAGAACCGACACTTCCTCAACGGAAAGAGAGACTTGCTGAGGAACTAAAAATGGTCCAATGCGCCTCACACTATCTTGAAAATGAAGAAGATGATGATGCACCAATATCCTCCATAGCAGAGTGTGAAAATCTCCTCGAGAAGGTAAAGGTCATAATTTCTAAACTCGGTTGTAGAGTTCATGATCTAAGAAAGACAAAGATGTCTCGACAAGTGGCCCTGAAGAAATTCAAGGATCAGGCAGGACCCGAATGGAAAAAGTCAAAACTATCCATGGTGATAAGCGCTATTGGAACACAATTACACGATATCAATTACTGCATCTTAAAATTCATGGATGTCATTGATCGTTTGGATTTAATCTGCGTAGTTTTTAACAACTCGACATCATCTTATTCTTTTGAAAAGCGAGCCAGAATGAGTTGCCAGTCAACCTACGTACATCTTCAGGAAAGAGATTTTGATGACAGTGAAATCAGTCCCAGGCATGTAAAACAACGGAGTAAGCGGTGGCATAGTGAACGTAACACAGCTATGCTTACTGGAAGCACAATGAACAAAGCAATAGGGCTAGATGGCTTAAGAAAACAAGTGGAACACTTCGACAACGCAAAATTCGGAAATACTACTGCCGAGCCAACCCCGGAAGTCGCAGAAAAAATGAACTATGGGTCTGCAAATGAGGAATATGCCATTGCGACTATTTCTAGCAAGTTTCTACCCATATATATGCCTGACCTTACCTTTGTGGAGGAAGGATTCTATTGCTTAAATGACGGAAATGTCATATTGATAGCGAGTCCAGACGGAAGTTGTTCAAATAAGTCCTTGCAGTCAATACTAGGTGTTGAAATAAAGTGTCCCTACCCGCCAAGCGAAGGTCAGCATAAGATGCCAATTTATTACAATCTCCCTAAGATGTATGTACCCCAAGTTCTTGCAGAAATGGCAGCTCTAAAAACAGATAGTCTTCTTTTTGTTTGCTACTCTACAGAGTCTACTGCAGTAATGAAAGTTTTCTTTGATGAGGAACTTTGGAATATGATAGAACAAGAAGCATCTGTTGTGTATGGCGCTAACGGAACACGTCCCCGAAAGAGATCAAACTAAGTATGTGCGATTGAAGAAAAAAAATAAGGAATTTCTTAGCAACCATCTTGAATTCATAGCAGAGCTTAAGTCATGAAACATATGATAGGAATAAATCTGACCAAGATACTTATTGCAGACACACTGAGGAGGCAAAGGCTATATCATGGAGTCTTGATAAAGCGATCAAAGTTTTGTTGGTCAAACCGGTTTGGTTTTTTTTTGATGGCCAGTGGTGTCGGTTGACGTTGCAGGACCAAAATGAGAACCCTCTAACACTACTTCAATTACAAAAAGATGTCTACAGGGATGCAAAATCCTTAAAAAACGATCAGCTTGTACAGAAGATAATAGAAATTAATACTGTAAAGTGCATGGATATCCAAGAACTCCAGCAATTGGTAAATGTCCAAAAAGCCACAGGGGGATCACTCATTGTTGGAGCAAAGATAAACAACGATAACTAATCGTTTCAGGACATATGGTGGATCTGATACGAAAAAAACAAACTGTTCCAGGAAGATGAGGAAAAAGAAGAAAAGACGACGCTTGCAATTAATGATGACATTACCGATATCGTATCAACGCTTCCAACAGATATTGTGGGGCAGTTTGGCGAAGAAACAAAGTCCGCGTTGCAACGTATAACAGAAACGTCCACATCTACCGACGATACTCTCCCCAGTCATATAGGAGAAGCGCTGTTGATGGCTGAAGGGTTAGTAACTAATACCGATGGAGGCAACATCACCATACCTCCAGTAACTATAGAAATAGTCGCGGACAAGACGTCACTTCTTAATGACGATGACATTAGAAATATGATGAGCGCAGTACTTAATAACCCGAAATTGAAAAAGAAACGCGAGTATAGCTCTCTGGATACATTCAAGTCTCTGTTTAAAAATGGTGATTCTATTGACAAGAATTTCACACAAAATGAGTTACAGGAAGCCATACGACCTGTTTTTAGATTGATTAAACGTAATGGACACAGAATTACGATATCATCCAGCAAAACCGCAATGGTTCTGGTACTATCAAGTATTCTCGGGGATGGATCAGTAAAATCGTCGTCTTACAAGCGAAGAAAGGTAAAAAATCCAAAACCTTTAAAAAGTTTGTGCAAACAGGTGATCTCGAAATACCCAAAGGACTCGTTATCAGCAATCTACGCAGAACATGTCTTTCCATTGAAACGTGATGAGTGGTACAGCACATCTCAATTTGGTTCTGGAATCAACATCACCGGCCTTGAAACCCCTATCCGCGATGATTACACCAGAATACAGCACCGAGACTGAAAATTACATGTCCATGGTCCTGGACAGTTATCATCAGTTGTGTGGCCATCGTCGACTAGTGTGTCAATCTGGTATACCACCCAAAGGTATTCAAAGACGTGCTTTCTTGAAAGTTGCTTTGGAAATAAAACAAACAAGACATCGTTGAACATAGCAATGGTAGAGGACATGATCGACAAACAAAATGTTGAATTTGCGAAACAAACGTTCAGTCCTCAAGTCGCCCATGCCTTGAAAGAAAGTCAGTTGTGTGATCTGATAAGTAAATGGTACCAGTCTGAAGATGAGCCCGGAATATCTGCAGTCAAGAGATATGAATACAGAATGGCATTTCGTGATTGGCTGTTGCATGACGTCAAGTTTCACCAGTTTCCTCCACCAGGTGGTTACGTGCATGGAATTACGATTGTTCTATACGAAGGACTCATTACCAATATTGAACGAAAGATCCAAATATATGCGTTTGCAAAAAGTAGAACTTACAACGTAAGGGCAGTGAGCAGTTTGGACATCGAAAATTTCTTCGGAAACTTCCAAGAATTGGATCCTAGAGGAACGGGAGTATTGAGACCGGATGACATCCCGTTAGCAATGGGCGTCGCCACCGAACTTATGGATGCACGTACGGATCCTAATAGGTAAAAATGGTATGTAAATCATGCAAATTGTTTACTGAAGACATATGATTATGCACAAAATGGGTTATATATTTTTGTATTTAAGAAATTTTGAAACTTAACACGATTAAATACATAACAATTTACATATTTCTCCAGTACTTACACTTTTTGATATGATGAAGCATGGAATTCAACGGTATCATTTTTACGTTTCGTCGGTAGATGTGGATGTTTTGCAGGAAATGAGATCATAACATGTTTACTTCACTTAATTTCAGGGGGTTCCATATGGATACCACAACGTCTAAAGTCTATCCTTGCAGTGAACTGAACACCAGAGATTCTAAACAATCACTTGATGCTGGTATGGACCAGGAGCTTGATATTCAGGGTCTGTCGGGTATATGGCGCGACTTGAGCAGTATAACACCACAGTAAGTTTTAATCACTATCTGACGCAATATCACGGTTCGAGAAAGGTATAACAAAACGGCTGTCTATGTTGGACTGTTCATAACACAATTGAATTTTGAAGTCCTATTATTTTATAAGATAAAACTCATTCTGATTTTTATTAATTCATATTGATTTGTTGGAGTCTTAAACGTAACTGTTATTGAACATCTAAATTAATCACAAATAAGGCCAGTGCAGCCATGCCATAAATATCTTAAGACACGTGTTTAATAACACTATTATGACGTCATATGTAATTTTGACGTCATAATCTATATATGACGTCGCAGGAATGTCTCAGAACACGGAGGCGTTGCGTCCGAACCGGATTTGAACTACTGTTTTGCATAGAGACGAAATGAAATGTTTCACTTAAATTTCTATTAATGAGATAAATATAATCTTACACTCTTGACTATATAATACGAAATTTATCAAACTGGTTAAATAATTTGATGAATTTCATATTACATAGCAACTCATGCAACATCCTATTTTAGGAACCATCCTATTTTAGATTTCGAGGAAAGCAGAAACGCAAAAAAGGTGATGTTAGTGGACCTGATCAACCTGCGCGATGGTGCAGACCCGTGCGTCAGTTCCATCAACGCGATGCATCTAAGATCCCTAACATGTCAGAAGTGGTCTTAATCTTGATCAGATTGATCTAGTGTGAGGACATATTGCAAATGTATTATAAGTGTATCTTAGACAGCGACTTTGTAACTAAAAGAGTGTTGAATTCATTGTATGTAGTAATTTGGTAATAAGTGATACAGGAGATAAAAAATGTAGTGATAACAAAAGCACACACGTGTTGCATTGTTAAGGACATATGAGCAATGAGTAATTGATTAACAATTATACCAATTATACATTATAAAATAGGATGTTTAAAAGTTGACTTCGTTGTAATTAAATATGATTATCATATTGGCTAGATGAAAAGTTCATTAAACCGCAGTAATAGTATTTGTATTTGTGTTGTCTTTATTTTTTTTTAATAATTTAGCTGAAATAACAACAGCACTTGGTTTTCTTTCTGTTGGTACTTATGATGTAATATCACATAAATGGTTTTATTATTATAACAATATTTATAAACAAAACGGGCAAGGAAATAACGTTAATAAGATGGTACAAGAAATAGAAGTACATCGATATTTAAATATTACAAAATGCTCATTTGTAAATATAACAAAAAGATAACCTCTCTTTCTCCTCTAGAGATGAATAAAATAATTGTAAAAGTATTAACATGATAACAAAAAAAACTTAACAAGTAATACAGTACGCAAGAAAATGGAAATTGTCTAATGAATGACCCTGTCTTTTGAAAGACTTGATCTGTATTTAAAATGCTTGTTACATATTGTGCAAGTGTAACGCTTCTTATGGTTGTGTTTAGCCGCAACGTGGTCTTGTAATGTATCTTTTCGAGAAGACTTGTACGGGCATTTCTCGCAGTTATAGACTGTTATGCAATTTTCCTGATCTGTTTCCGCTTTGCACACTCTGAAATGTCGAAGTGTCGATGTTTTGTAAGCATACATGTACATGTATGTTACGTTACATTTGGAGCACTTATACGGCTTCACATCAGCATGGACATTTACATGGCCTATGAAATGTCCTCTCTCCGTGAACACGGCAGAGCATATCCCACACTTGTAGGCCGTTTTGTCAACACCATGATGCTTCTTCCTATGCCTGTGTAAGCCTGGACCGGACCGAAACGTCACGCCACAATGGTCACAAATAAAGTCATTGTGTCCTTGGAAAGACTCCTTTATTGCCTCAATAAATTTCTCTGTCATCTGTAAAACAAACGGGAGAAATGTACATGTACTTTATTTTTACGACGTGTATCAGAGCACAGAATATTTACAAAATTAAATCACTATCACTACTAGTTATCGAACCCATAATATCGAAGTTACGCTGTATAGTCTCTCTGTGGCCGAATGATATATAGACCAGCTACTAATTATAAACATCTGCATTACAAACGTAATCAATTGTGTTCTATACTGTATCGTATATCGGTTATACTGGTGTTTAATATGTCGTTTTGATTACATAAAATGACAATATACTGTCTCGAAGTTATCCAATTTTATCATTATTTGTTATTCTGATGTTTTACTCAATGTTTGTTAGACAACAGTTATTATACCAATCCGTACACTAATGAGTACCAAACCGTACACATGTGATTTTTTGCTTCGTAACAAACTGGGTCGTAGAACCAACACACGGTTTCAGAAAATGCAAAAACACGTATAGTTCGCAGTATGTGCATATATATCCAAATCATAGATAATGCTAGAATATTGTTAAATAAACACAGTGTACCTTGATTTATCACATAGTTCAACAGAGGGGACACCGTGTTATGTATTTTACATGACATATCTGCAGACATCCGAAGGTGACAGCCAAGAGTCAAGAGTCAAGAAGTTTTATTTAGAGTCGCATACATGGGGAACATAATAACATTAGCACTGTAGTGCTATTCTTGCGACAAACATATGTAAAAATATCACAGTACAAACAGGTAAAAATATATATAGACAGGCAACAATTTAACTATAATAAGCATGCTATAGATACATGATATTTAGTTGGAAACAGCTATCACAGTTTAGCAGAAATAAGAAAATTTAATTTAAAGGTAATAACTTAATAATTACACTTGTATATCACACAAATGTTACACAAAAAAGGTTAATACACTGAAGTGTAATGTACATAAATGCTAATATAGCAAAGTGTAAAAATTTACAGGATATACACTACCATAGTGTGAATTAAAAATAGATATTGAAGTCATAGGTAGAAAACAAATAAGCTAAAATAAGATTTATAAAAGTAATGATCTTTGAAAAGGTTTGAAATATCACAGGTTGTATGGTATAATTACAAGCAGGTAGATTCCAAAGGGGAACAACTCATCCTATATGGTGTGTACAGATGGTACAGGAGCAGATCTGTGTATCCCAGGTGTGAAGCAGTCTGCGAAACGAATTGTAGTTTTCAGCTAGCCGACATTCATTTGGCAGACTGTTCCACACCTGAGAAGCAGCGAAACGAAAAGATCTCTTACCATAAGTGGAGGTGTTTACCCTTGGAATCTTTACCAGGTTGTCCTGTCTAAGATTATAAAAAAACTTCTTTCTTCTCAACAAGATTTTGTAAAATATGAGGAGAAATATCATTTAAAATTTTAAAAACCTCAGAGGCCATATCTTTCATACGCTTAACATGTAAAAAATCAAGTTTGTGCCTCCTTAAAATATCGATGACTGGGGAAACATAGTCATTGTCAATAAAACGAAGTGCTCTCTCCTGGACTTTTTCCATTTTCCTAGTATTAGTCAATGTACAAAAGTGCCAGGCAAGTGGACAATAGTTAAAATTTGAAAGTATAAAAGACTTAAAAATGGTAATTTTCCCCTTCTTTGTAAGATTATTTCCCAGTCTTTTTAAAACAGCAAGTTGTTTGGCAGCATTTCTACAGAGTCGAGATATGTGTGCATCAAATTTAAGAACAAAGTCAATATCTACACCTAAAAGTTTTACTGTATCTTCACACATAATCTCAAGGCCATCAATGTTAAAAGATTTAATAGTGGCTATTTCAGATTAAATATAAAGTACCACACTACTTGAACGGAATATTTCACACAAACTTAAAAGGTGATGGTTTATATATGCTTATGGACAGAAATAACAACCCGTCGTTTAGTTACTGGTAGTAGTACTAGGTATTTCGTTCACTTACCTCACTTGTTTTTGTTGACACCGAAACCGGAAGTAGATACAAAACAACCAGAGCCGGATCCCGTTACCATACAGTGTAATTTACTGTACATAGATTAAGTAAACAGATAAACCTAGACCAAAAATGTACAAAGTATTTAATCCACAGCTTTAACAGTTAATGCATGTAAATTAACCATAAACAAAAAACTATGAACTAAATAAAATCATCAAAATAAAGTTAACAAAAATTCGACAATTTACTAAACACTAAAATATCCGTTAACAATTAGATTCCCTTAACTAGAGCTAAAAGGGAACATTGGGGAATAAATTTAACAAATGTGGACAACAAAGGGAGACAATTCCCATAACATTAGAAAAAAAAACCTCTATAGGGAGGTAACTAATAATTGATAATAATTTCATTTAAACAGAGATTTATATAATTGGGATAAGTAACTAGGGCTGTTCTCGCGATATCACGTACCCGCCTATTGTTATCGTAAACGGATGAACGGTTACCGCGAGACCAAGCCGTGCGTCTGCGCACTCATAGCTGGAGGCGAGTTATCATAGTGTTAGCTCATGAAGCTGTGTACGGCATATTTGACATTTGACATATTTGACGGCATTTTATACAAACCAATAAACATCGAAAAGTATCTCATAGCTTTTTTACTTTTGCATTAGAGACGCTCATCTCATGCATGTATATATATTTCTGTGTTGTTTTTTATGAAAAATTGTAAAATTAAAACCTATGCATTGAAAGTAATGATCAAAATGTTGGTAAATTTTGGTGATTAATGACATATTATAAAAGGTCTTAGTAAAAAAATTGCTTGGTAAAGCAATATATTTAAATAAATTATATTCAAACTCTGGTAAAGCGGAATATTTACATTTCACTTAGAATTGACTTTTATTTCAATATGGTTCTATACATTATAAATAAAGCTGTTTGAGAAAATTAAGATTAGAAAAATATTATCTAATTTACAAACTTACTGTATCATATTTAATAAAGAAATATGTAAAACCTTTTTATTGGCGTAAACCATCTATGTACAAGTTGATACAATTATTTGTTTGTTTGTTTGATTTATTAACGTCCTATGGTCATATAAGGACGGCCTCCCATGTATGCGGTGTGTTGTGTGTATGTTGTGCGAGGTGAGTGTACTGGGAGACTGCGGTATGTTCGTGTTGTGTCTTCTTGTATAGTGGAACTGTTGCCCTTTTTATAGTGCTATATCACTGAAGCATGCTGCCGAAGACACCAAGCAACACACCCCACCCGGTCACATTATACTGACAACGGGCGAACCAGTCGTCCCACTCCCTGTATGCTGAGCGCTAAGCAGGAGCAGAAACTACCACTTTTATAGACTTTGGTGTGTCTCGGCCAGGGGACAGAACCCAGAGCCTTCCTCACAGGGGCGAACGCTCAACTCAAGGTCAAAAGTGAGGCGGTGCCAAGGGAGGCATTAGGAAAGATAAAGTCAGTATGATACAATTATTATGTTGCGAAAATATAAGTGATCTCCGTAAATTAGCAAAATTTATATTTGAGGCCATGAAAATACGATCCCGATAATTTCAGTACACTAATTTTAATGTTGTATACTTAACCTGTTAGTTATGTAGCCTTTATATAATACACATTTTGATTTCAATGTATAGTACATTTATAACTTGTCTATGATATTGTACTAATTACTATGTGATTGTATAGATATGTATATGTGTGTCTTTTGCACAATTCCAAGAAGTTGTAAACTTAAGGAAAATAAAGAATTGGTTGTACCTGAATTGGTATAGCCTTCGAGACTCAAACACAGGTAAATGGAACCCCGTTGAGTTAAGTGAGGCGATGACCTGGGGCGGTGGCCAGGTGTTCTGGCCGACGGTTCACCTGATGACAGTATGACACCTGTGCTTATGGCAGTTGCAAATCACTTTCCGTTAATTAGATATCAAATTATGCTATCTATCACAGTTCGATCGGCACTGTATCTCTTCGCCATGATATATTGGGTACCTTCGATAATTTGTTAACACTTATACTTGAGCTTTAAAATTTTCCATATGTACTAACTCAATCAATAGAAAATTAATATTTGAAAACTAAATGGAAATCAGTCAATTATTGAAATCAGAGTACGTGGTTTTAATTGTGATATATTTCACGACCCTATCTGAACAGTATCGTCGCCATTATAAATTTAGGGTAACTTCGATGATTTGTGTACAGTTTTACCAGAGATTTATATATCTGGTTTTACCACCAAAAATTCAAAAGGTTTAATATGTTCAAATTCAATCAATTTAATATTTTATCATGTAAAATTTACCAAGCAACAAATATTTGAAATTTTAATGGAAATCAGTCAATTGTTGAATTCAGAGTATGTGGGTTTAATTGTGCTATCTTTCACGACCCTATCGGAACAGTATCGTCGCCATTATAAATTTAGGGTAGCTTCGATGATTTGTGTACAGTTTTACCTCCGAAAATTCAAAAGGTTCAATATGTTCAAATTAGATCAATTTAATATATTAACATTTAAAATTTACCAAGCAACACATATTTGAAAACTAAATGGAAATCGGTCAATTATTGAAATCAGAGTATGTGGGTTTTATTATATTAATATTTCACGGGGCGATCGATTGTACCGATCGAGGAAGTAATCATGCCGGGATGAAGACATTCACAGTTAACATTACGTTTATTTAGTGTAACTAACACTTCTACAATTATGAAAATGTGATCGATTATTCATTTGTTTGTTTGTTTGTTTGTTTGTTTGTTTGATTAGTTTATCGTCCTATTAACAGCTATGGTCATGTAAGGACGGCCTCTCATGTATGCAGTGTGTAGCGTGTGTGAAGTGCGTGGTGCGTGTTTTGGGAGACTGCAGTATGTTCGTGTTGTGTCTTCTTGTATAGTGGAACTGTTGCCCTTTTTATAGTGCTATATCACTGAAGCATGCCGCCGAAGACACCAAGCAACACACCCCACCCGGTCACATTATACTGACAACGGGCAAAACAGTCGTCCCACTCCCTTTTTGCTGAGCGCTAAGCAGGAGCAGAAACTACCACTTTTATAGACTTTGGTGTGTCTCAGCCAGGGGACAGAACCCAAAGCCTTCCTCACAGGGGCGAACACTCAACCCAAGGCCAAAAGTGAGGCGGTGCCAAGGTAGGCATTAGGAAAGATAAAGTCAGTTAGGAAGAAGAGAAAAGATAAGATACATTTTCAATAAAGAGCAAACTTAAAGCTATTTGGGGTTTTTTTCTGTTCATCTCCTGAATTATAGCCTAGATCGCTTCATTGGACGAAGCGTAACAAGTTAGTTTCAATATGGCGTCGTTAGACTGTACTCGACTGTAATTTAGACACGCGATGCACTCTGGGATAGCTTCCGCTGCGGGCGTCGTTAGGTGAGGCTATGAGCTACCATCTTATCCCTTCTATTTAAATCTCTGATTTAAACAATAGCCCTAACATATAGGATATATCATATCAAAAATTCGAATAATAAAATACTTAGAATTGTACCTGCTGTCCCTATTGCATGATCGTAAAAGGCGACTAAACTTAGGGTCACTTTTTATTGTTATGTAGACTTCTTTATACCTTAACCAAATGTGAAATTTATAAAGATTTATGCCGTCTTTGATGTCATAGAAGAGAGAAATAATTGCAAGGTATTATTGTTATTTTGCATGCTTAGAATCCCCTAACCTTTCACCCTACGCTCCTGTGAGGAAGGCTCTGGGTTCTGTTCCCTGGCCGACACACACCAAAGTCTATAATAGTGGTAGTTTCTGCTTCTGCTTAGCGCTCAGCATACAGGGAGTGGGACGACTGGTTCGCCCGTTGTCAGTATAATGTGACCGGGTGGGGTGTGTTGCTTGGTGTCTTCGGCGGCATGCTTCAGTAATATAGCACTATAAAATGGGCAATAGTTCCACTATACAAGAAGACACAACATGATTTAACCTACAGTACCTGAACCGTTTAACGTTCCCAGCCTAACGCAAACGCAACGCAAAAAATCCGTCCGTTAGCTAACGCTAACGATTGCTAACGCTAACGATTAACGATTAACGATCAACGAGTAACGCAATACCGGCTAACGATTAACGGTTAACGCAAAACGCAAAACGATCGGCTAGCATACACCGGAAATACCATTGTTATAATCACGGAAACGGCTTGACGGTAAATAAATTACGGATCTTGACGTTCTGAAATACAAACGAAAGTATAAGAAGTTTCTGTATACCATATGGACACGATGAGGTCAAAGACGACAGTACTCAATACGAAGTTTCCACTTTACAGGTACAAAATGTACGTTTACAAAATGAATTACATGTGCAACTGTATGTAAGAAAGAATGGTATTATTCTAAAGTGTCTCATTTACCCGATATTTTAAGAAATAACAAATTATTACAACTGTTACATCTCTTTACTGATAATAACACAATGAAGTCAAACACGACTGAATTCAATACGAAGTTTCCACTGTACAAGTACGTTACGTTTACAAATTACGTGTACAATAGTATGTATTTCGTTTACAAATTACGTGTGCAACCGTATGTATTAAGAGAGAATTGTATTATTGTAAGTGTCATATTTATCCGAATATTTTAAGAAATAACAAATTATTACAACATCTCTTTACTAATAATAACACAATGAAGTCAAACACGACTGTATTCGATACGAAGTTTCCACTGTACAAGTACGTTTACAAATTACGTGTACAATAGTATGTATTAAGAGAGAATTGTATTATTGTAAGTGTCATATTTATCCGATATTTTAAGAAATTACAAACAAATTGTAACAACACTTTATTGACAATATTACCGTCACAAAGTCATAATTTTAGTGAAGCGATCAGGCGTATACCGGTACTTTAAATAGTATCATGGTATTGAAATGACGAATAACAAATGTCTATTCATAGACATATTTTTGTACCATAAAGATTCACACATAATTGATTCCCATTAATAAATATGTTAATTAGTCCTAATTTGATTGGCCATAGGTCACTGACCGCTGTAAGCCCCATAGTAGATTTATACGTCTTCTGATTGGTCAAGCCCCTGATTTAGCCCTTGTAAGACAAAGGGAGTCCCCACTATAGAGCCCCATCCATACAGCTTCAGACGCCATCTTTGAAAATTGAGAATATTTCTAAAAATGTCAGCATTTACATACTGTTTTAGAAGGTAGAAGAAATTTAAAACATCCCTCCAACCAACCCCGTCCTTCCAACCTTTATGTGTGAATTTATGGTTGTTTTTATTCTTATTAATATATCTTTGTATCATGCATATTGTAATCCTCATCCTTTGTTTTCGTTTAAGAATATATGTTTGTTGTGTTATTTTCGCTCACCTTCGCTAAAATTTTTCAAGAAATTTAAAATCATATTTCCTTATAATATAAATCTAATAAAATAAACGGCTTCCCCTCTTTATCAGGGGTATGCCAAGATTTAAGAGCCATCCTATTGTTTAGTCTTTATTTCATGAAAATTTTGAGCAAACAAAGCTCGAGGTATGGACCAAGAAGCCTTACTGATTTGAATGTAAACATGTATATAACTTTAATCTTTAGCAGGACAAAAAAAAAGATTTTCACATAAACACATTTAAAACTCATTACATCAAATTTCCATTTATATGCTTGATTTCTATTATCGATATTTCATTACTCAGCGATTGTAATAAGTAACATTTTATAGTGTTTCCCGCATCAATCACAAGTTTAAATTTGTTTTATTTTTCAGATTGTTGAAAGGCTCTTCCGCTTACCATGGAAAATGTATTCTCGGAATATTTTTTTCATAACGGGATTATATTACTAGGGTGTGCATTCATACATCATATACAGTTGGTAGTAGACTAAAGGTTACACATTGTGCACACGGTGTGAACTACGAGTGGACACGGAGTGCACGAGGTTTAGGCTACAGGTAGACACGGAGTGCACGAGGTTTAGACTACAGGTAGACACGGAGTGCACAAGATTTAGACTACAGGTAGACACGGAGTGCACTACGTGTGAACACGGTGTCCACTACAGGTGGACATCGTGTCCAGGTAAAATATCCACTACATCCAGACCACAGACAGACTAGATGATGTGCCACAGAAATATGAGAAAATATGTATTGATTCTGCAGTCTATATTGACTTCGACAGATAGAAATAGTTATTGCGATCAGAAACATAATATTTATTGCAACATAAAAATTGCCGTTAATTACTGGAAATCATTCGTAGTGTAATGTTTATTTGAATAGATACATATAAAGTAAAATGTATCAATATATATTATCATATAATTTAATTTATAAATATAGGGACGTTAATTATAGAATTTATAAAAGCAAATTAACTGCGTTGCAAATTAACTGCGTACGGTAAACCACATACTGGTTATGTCTCATCAATGGATAGTTCCCAGTAAAAACTATTTTTCTTATAATTAGCTAGTGATAAGTAGTTTAAAGATGAAATTCTTTTTCGTACGCATAAAGTGATGAACCTTGCGTGGAGTAAGATTTTTAGTATAAGCAAATCGTCACCAAAGAGATATTTTGATCGGCAAATTATTTTGATTAAAAAGAATATATTGATGGACATAATAAAAGCATGGACATATAAACATAAACAAATTAAATTCTTCATAAAATGTTAAACTATGTATGTATGGAATATAGTTTTCTAAACGGCAAGGTGCGCGAAATAGTTTGTATAATACGTATACATTTGCTACATGGAACCTGGCGCGTTACAAAGCATTGGAAAAATGAGAAATCGTCCATAGACGTTAAAAATCGGCATTAGAAATTACACTTTATTACACTCAACCGATTGAGGAACCTGTAAGCACTGGCTTAAGAAAGCAAAAATTTATTATCGGGCATGTGGCTGCTCGTGAGCATCAACACTGTTCAAAGGACCGATCGCTAAAATGTAGGTCACATGTCTGATAACAAATCAAACAGACAGAATCAAAATAAATCCAACTTCTACCCATTTAAACTGTAGATTCATAATTGTTGATTAGATTCTGAATTTGTCATAATTATTTTAATTCTAGAAACCTTGATAATTTGACAATATCCTATTCTGACCTTCTTTTACAAACCGCGTAAGTTATATGATAACAATATATATATTAATGTATGATCCATACATGTAGTATATTGTTCACTTAAATTTGCCTGCTCGAAAGGTAGACCCCCTAGGCTAGGACTGCAGTTGCCATGGTCACTTGGACTTCATACTAAGTTCCATCAACCACACGGGTATGATAATCTAAATTACCTAACATTGGTCAGAGTGGGGCCAGGGGCCTGGGGCCTTCTTTGGGCACCCTTCAATATGTTCAGTCAAGTGTATCACAGACTAACAACACTGTATACATGTAGTACCTTATCCCAACCCCAGGAGGTCCATTTATAGCATGCTGTACGCAGGTGGCAGCCTCTCTACATACATACATTGTACTCATCACACAAATACGTACAGTTATACAACAATGCTAGTCAATAGGGATATGTGTTTTAACTGGTAGTGCATTTTAATTTATTTGTTAATGAAGCTTTATATATTAAAATAAAAAATAATCTAAATACCAAGTGTATAGTTAACTAAAACATTTATTTCAAGATTATTGGAATATCATATTTCATCCAATATCTTTTCATTAAATTTATTTTTTTACACTGGCTTTTTACATATATCAGAAACCTGATTATCATGACTATGTAAATAAAATACCATATTACAATGTTGAATAAGTACCTAATCTACATTAATTTTGATTATAATATATACATGTATTATTGGTAAATTCTAGGTTGTGACAGACATGCATGATTTACGCATTGTACAGCTACCGTCAGCTCCACTTCACGGCTGCCTGTCATGACAATAATTGAGGTGTATTCAACATCACTTACTATATGTTTTGCCAGCTAGTTTTTACCTCATCCCTCATCCCAATCTACACCCCCCCCCCCCCGGGAACCGGTGTACATGTTTACCAAGGCTCTACAACAAGCATGTACATTTATCTAATAAGAATGGTACTTATGTGTTTCAAACTCATGAACCTATATGATTTTTAAACGGTAAAGTATATTTGTTTGTAGAAACAATTCTAAAATCACATCTTATAAAAAGATACTGCCCCCATTCTCATAAAGCCGTGCAAACACAAAAGGTAACGATTCTGCCCTCTGGCCATCTATCGATGGTCACCTTGAGACAAAGGGAGTCCCCACTATAGAGTGCAATCCAACAGCTTCAGACGCCATCTTTGAAAATTGAGAATATTTCTAAAAATGTCAGCATTTACATACTTTTTTTGAAAACGTAATATAGAAATTTAAAATCCCTCCAACCAACCCCGTCCTTCCAACCTTTATGTGTGAATTTAAATTGTTATATATCTTATTGAATATAAATTTGTAATGCATTTATCCTATCCTTTGTTTCGTTTAAGAAAAGGTTTTTATTCATCACCTTCGCTAAAATTTTTTCAAGATATAGTTAATATACTGTATATTTCCTTGTAGATATAAATCTAATAAAAATAAACGGCATAAAAATCTTTATCATGGGGTATTTTTCAAATTTAAGAGCCATCCTATTGTTTAGTCTTTATTTCATG